>NC_066313.1:46830794-47143294 GCF_022539315.1 Serinus canaria
TAGTGTGAGCAACTTTATCTTTGATACACTGACCAGCTTCCTGCAGTAGGCGGAAAAGACATTCTTAACTGTGTCTGCAAGCTGCGTCAAGAGTTTATCGAAGTTGCTGACTCCTAAAATTCAGGCAAGCAGTGCCACAGCACATACTATAAATGACCTTTTTATCCTGGCCTGCTGGCTGTAAACAAGCTTTATACGAACATAGGCAAGGAAAGCACCATACTAAGGTGTTTCTTGATTTCTTTGTGTTGTTGATCTGGTGGTTTGGGTGGACCCTGCTGAAGTCCCCTATAAAAAAAAGGCAGTGCATGAAAATGCCTCTCCCATGAAATTGAAATAATCTTAATTGTAACATGCCAGAGATATTCTAGCACATATCAGGGGTGTCCTGGACCCGAGCAAAGAATAACATGATTCTTATCCCAAGGCATGCAAAATGCAGTCAGCCAGTGCTGAGTGGGGAGTGAATCACTGATTCAATGAGCTTCAGTTCCTGATAAAATGTCTGGGAGAGATGTAACTGGTCAAGGAGTTTTTCTAGGCATTGAGAGCCTAGAAAGCCTGTTTCCACAGGAAATTTCCATGGGGAATTTGCGTGGTTTGCGCTTTTCTGTGAGTGATGAATGATGTCACTGGATAATTCTGGTCATTTGAATGCCAGGTGCAATATAGGTGGGGCAAAGGGAAAGCAAAGGGGGCTAAAATTCCTCCCTTATTTTAGATACGTCATCTGCTCCTCACAATGTGGCTGGCACCACTGTGCTGGTGGGGTGAGGAAAAGTGACACTGGAGACAACCAAAGCTCTTGTGCATAGCTGCAGCAAGGTGGGGCAGTGCCATGGACTCCATCAGCTCTCCCTTGCTGTATGGCGAGGAGATCCCCAGACACAATGAAGTGCCATGTGGCCAGGGGACCTCAGGACTGGAGGGCTTGTGGGCAGGTATGGGCTCCAGGCAAGTCTTGCCTTCCCATATGGCCTACATATGAAATCAGGGATGTGTCTGGTATATATATATATATATATATATATATATATATATATATATATATATATATACATTTATCCAAGTAATCCCTCCTAGAGGTCCCATCCCATGCTGGGGACATGTGGGATGTATGCCTCCCCAGCATGCACACTGTCCCTTTCACAACCGGCAGTGAATGACCCAACTCTCTATGAGGCAGCAGCAGTGCTGCAAGTTTGAAATTAAAAAAAAAAAAAAAAGCCCTAGAACACTTCCCAGTCCCTAAGTTCTGATGTCTGAGTATGCCATGTGGCATCCCAGGTGGGATGGGAGCTGTGGATGTGTGCTTTAGGTAGCCATCAACACCAAGGTACGAATCTGCAGGATGTGGGTATGGGAAGTGCCTGCCCAGGTCTGCTTCTGCTGCTTCAGTGTTGACTAGGCATAATAAAAACTTCACTGTGGTAAGGAATGTCCTCTCTTCTCACCGTTTTGGTACATTTGTGCAGCCTCTCTGGGTTTGTATGATGCATGTCTGAAAAGGAAACAGGAAGGAGCTGCAAATGGAAATTTCAAGCTGTCAGCAACAGAGCAAACCCCAACCAGCTTCCCATAGCTTAGGTGTAAAACTCAGGCTGTGCACTTCAGCTTCAAGTGACAGAAGATGCTGAATTTTACACAGAGTCTTCTGAGATCAGCAAGTGCTGGAGATGAAAGAAATGGCTTTGTCTTGGTTGTATCTGTCCCAGGAGAGGGCCCAGGTTCCAGCATCCCTTGGCACAGCTGTTGCCTGTGAGGCCTCTTTGAGATGCTGTTCCTTAGGCTGACCACCCTATTTTTTTTGGAGGTGGCTGTGGGAGAGGAGCTTGCCATATAAAAGCTCTGCTGTGCCGCTTGCTGAGGGGGAGAGAACACTCCCTGGTCTGCTTTGCTGACAACATAAATTGCAGTGTCACATTTGTCTTTGGCTTCACTAGAATTGCACCAGTGAGTTTTAGCCCATAGCTGTATAATGCATGGCCAGCTGCCATGAAAATGCATGTGAATAGAACAGGAGAAAAGATCTATGATATGAGAGTCTAATACCTGTATTGCCAAATATTTCTGTGTGTACACCATCACCCCACTCCAGAACTGGTCACCACAAACAGAGCATGGAAGAGTACAGAATTTATTCTGATCTCCAGTTAATCAGTTTCTCACCCAAGGACTGATGAGTGTGGGACCTTTTTCTAGGAAAGAGCCACTCCCACCAGCTATATAATTTCACAAATCCACAAAACAAACAAGTTGCCATTCTGCAAAACCCTCATACCTATGGAATTCTCATTTCCTGCGAGGTGTGGATTTCAGGTGAGCAGTGCTGGATTCTTGGATTACTTTGCTAGGCTGAAGGAGCATACACTATACATGTGTATCTGTAAGTTGATTTGAATCCAACTGAACAAAAAAAAAATTAGCAGTGAAATTGTGCAAGTTTTGCAAACTTACAGTGTCCCACATAGATGGTTGTTGTGCTGGTCTGCATTCATACAGGTAAGGGCTTCCTTCCATGTAAGTGTGAGGATGAGTGAAAATGTGATTGTCCCATAGTACTGACAGATTAAAACCATTATTTTCTAGAGCTGTGGACTCTAGACTGGGTAGAATGGACAGAAAGAGGATCATTTTCCTTGAAAAGACTGGGTAGCTGAATAAGGATTCTTTTAATAGGATGAAAGTAAGAGAGCAAAGGGTGTGGATCATCAAGGCTTCACAGCTGGAAAAAAGAGTGTGAGCATTTTCGGTCCATGGGGAGGTGAATGGAGACAGAAAGCAAGTCCAGAAAATGTGAAGGTAGAATCTTCATAAGGCCTTGCTGCAGGGCTTGTATTCTGTGCTAATGGTTTGGGGAACTGGTAAAACTGGACTGGGATATTAAAGGCTGTAATCCCAATTCATCATTTATAGCCTGCTCGTGTCCAGGCAGACATGTCCATCCCAGATACAGTGAACTGCTGCATTTCACAATCATGGGAAGGGCTTCCCAGCTGCACGATCCGAGCGTTTTGAAGTGACACATGGTGCATTATATTAACTTCGTTCAGACAACCAGCTTTAAACATCTGAATCTGATTTCTTGATGCTAATTCCTCTTGCTCAATCTTTATTTCAGCTGTGTGGAATTCTCAGACCTTTTTGACCCTGACTTATCATTTCCTGATGTTTTATTGCTAAGTCATTGAGGTTTCAGGGAGGCTGATGTCTCTAAAATGTGCACACCTTTGATTGTACGCATGGCTGGCGTGTCAGAGCAAACTTTTCATACGCTCTGTATATATCACTGTCTGCAGTGCTGTGTGCTCTGCAGTTGCACCATTTGGTGTGCTTATCTGCATGCCCCATTAGTGCAGTCCTCCTTAAAATGTGGTTGTTATTTAAGGCTTTTCAAAAGCTCAGCCTCTGCACAGTACAAAATTTGATCTGAGCCTACGTCCGCTCTTGTCACTCAAGTACAGGTTCCATCTGTTCCCCTTTTCCTTTCCCGTTGCTGCTTGCCACATCCAGACCACATGCTGCTTATACATTGTACAATAGACATTTCTGCACACACACTTCTGAAAATGTGGCTCTTAGCACTTTATTGTTCACATGTGTCTTGTTGCTTAAGGCAAGTTTTATCAGTAACAATTTTGTTGTTTACTGACACATAGAATAAAATGGGTACTGTTAAAATGTGGCTGGAGGAGAGTAAAAAGACCTTTGATACACCAATTACACAATTTCTACCAGCTTTCTGATCGCTCTCCCCTGCCACCACTTCCCCAAATTCTGTAGTTACCCAAGAATAAAGCAAGATCCTAACATCACTCATGGTAAGGGCCACTCCACTGTGCATGAGGCTGCTCCATGTTGGTAAAGATTCACCAGCACCTCCCCTGCTCCTGTGTCTGGTGAGGAGAAAAGACACCTCCCCCCTCTGGTGAGGGGGACCTTCTAGCACTCCCTTCAGCAAGGCAGCTCTGGCTTCTGCTTTAGATCTCTTTTACAGGTCCTCCATGGTACCTTGCAAAATGGCTACATTCTTCCATTTGGGGAAAGAAAATTCCCTACAGGAACTAGTTCCAGAAGTGGAATCAGTGCTAGGAAAGCCTATGAAGACGCTTCTCTTGCAGGAGCTGAGCTCAGCTCTAGCAGCTCCCCCAGTGTGCAGACTGGAGCAGACCCAGAGGTATGCAATGACAAGGGAATTAACTCAGGCAGATTCTCTGGGAGCCTTCTCAGGCCTTTCCCATCACACCTCGCTCCAGACATGTGGTGAGACTGGAGTATCTGCAAACAGATCACACTGCTTGCAACTCCCAGTAATGTTTCTGGGTGTCTGCAGCAGGGATGGCACACAGCCCAATACACTGGATTATTGCCACCCAGGGATTTCCCACACCAGGAAAATCCCCAACTGCCCAAAATCTCTGGTTTCCCACCTGGAGAAACCTAAGACCTGCCTATGGCAATGATAATTTCTCTTACTGGGGAAGACCACAAATGGTAGGAATAGAGCCGGTTTCTATCTGATGAAAGCTCTACTGCCAAAGACAGCATGCGCTCCCGACACAGGCACAGTCCCCTTTGAGCATCCACATGGCTCCGCTTGCATCCTGTACGTGCAACCAGATGCTGAAAAAACACCTCAGGACAGGATCATAAAGAGCCTTTCCTGACCATGGACTACATCCATGGCTCATAGGGTGTCTCATGGCTACTGTTCCACCCTGTGGCTCCCATCCCATCCAGTCCCCTCTGCAGATCAGCAAAAGTGGTGAGGAGAGCCAAGGTCTCTTCTCCCTCAGAAGGGGTGGGCAGGAAGAACCAACTTTTGTTTGCACCAAAATACTCATCATTTTCAGATACAATTCACTGAATATTTTGTGTACCGCCCCGTACCAATTTTGAGGTCATCCATTGGAGGGAAAGCATGAAGGATACAAAATAAAAGAATGGAGCAGAGCTCTTTGCAAGCTGTGGTAAATTTGAAAGGAGGCAGGTAGGAACACAAATGAAGCTAGTGCTTTAAAGAGTTATTCAGGAGAAATAAGGGCTTTAAGTGACATTTGAGTACGGGAAAGAAATCAGTATCCGTGGTTTCCACTGGTGTTCAGAGTGCTAAAAGCAGAAGTGGTTGCTAAAGTTTAAACAGGAATGTGAGGCTGAGCTCTTAGCTTCCTCCCAAATTGTGTGATTTACAGGCTCACTTGATTTACAGACTCACATGCAGAAGAGGTCTTATTTTGTAGAACTTCAGGCCTTTTTGAAACAAATTGCTCAATGAGCAGTGGAACTAATGGCTCTTGGTTTCCTGAGGGTCTCTGTCCACTGCTTCATACTCACCTCCCTTCTCTCCTCTCCTCCTAAAATAAAATGGCTGCAATGAGAGCCACTCTTCCCTCATTATGTGCTCAGAGACCCTTTCCTGGGCTGCAGTCAGGCCCATATATGCTGGCTGATCAGCTAATGCGTGCATGGCCAGCCTGCATGCGCATAGCCGCTAGCCAGGTGACTGCTGGCTGCATTTCTTTAGCTGAGGTCCCTGCCCCTCACACAGCAATCAGTTTGCACAAAATTTAGAGAGGAAATCAGTAGCTGTTGGAATTTCTGCCTTTCAGTCCTGTGTGAAATTAGGTACAAATTATTGATGGAGCTGGATGGACAGACGGAATCTGAGCTAAAAAGGTTCTGTTGTATCGGCTTTGGGTGTACATATAGGATATTAGTCCAGGTTCTGGAATTCATTTCTCTCTCTCTTTCTCTCTCTCTTTTCCAGCTATTTTTAACCTGTGATGTGTTCTGTGATGTGTTTCCCACACAGCACAGAAACTGGCACAGCTGAGGGGTGAGTGAGTGGTGGGAGAGGGGAAATCAGGGGATGCTTATGTTGGTGCTGCTGCTGAAAGAAGTGCTCATCAAATGATAGCCTCTCAGATCTGTGTAATGTGGAGTCCCACACCTCCCCACAGAAAAAATGTTACTCTAAATATATTCACAGTCTTAAAGTGCTCAGATACAGGGCAAAAAGAGCTAGAGGAATTAAGGGAAACTCTAAAAATAACCAGCAGAAACAGCAGCCAGTTTTGAAATGTAATGTTTTCTGTCATGGCTTAACATCTTGGTACTGCCCACATTCTTGTGTGTACATCTCAAGACATCCCTTGCACAGGATCTCATAAAGAAAATCCTGTTTGTGGCAGCTCAGACTCTGCACAGAGTGCACATCAACTCAGAAACCCTTTATCTGACTTATTTACTTACTTACTTACTTACTTGCAAAACCTCGAGCTTGAAAGAACAGAGGTCTCATATAGAAAAACATAGGAAAAAGCTTCTTGAGCATTGATTTACAAAATGAGACCTCTAAATGTGAAGCATTTCTTCAGTTAACTATAGATAATTATAATGTGTGAGATCTGCTTTTCCCCCCATGTTCTGTTTAACACAGTTTGTTAGACATGAAAGGAAAAGAGGATTAAAGGGGAGAGATGGTATTGTAAACAACCCTTCAGGGGAGGTGGGAAAACAACAGTAACTCTCTCAAACTGAACACAAAGATGCCCTCAGGAAAAGGTTTTCAGTGTCCTGCATTTGAAAGTTAATGAGTAAATTGATGTCAAATATTGCTTTAAGGACTGACAGTGCCATCTTTAAGATCTCAAGCATGTACCACAACTGAGAAGAGACAAAGGGAATTTTTAATGGGCAATAAATGGATTAATATTTTTTGATGCAAAGCTACAAGCAGGTTAGTTCTCATGGGATGTGGGTTTGGTCTGTACTTCCTGGCACTGTGACTTTATTTTTTTTTTTTCATCTGCTTTACACTGTCTTTTGATGAAGCACTGATTTTTCTTTTAAAAAAGAAAGAAAAAGTGGTCTTAGTGAATAATCCTCCTTCGAGTTACAGTAAGTCCCTTGAGGAGTACAGAGTTGGCTGGTTTGGGGGTTGTGTAGGCACATGCCAGACCATCTGCCCACTATCTTGTTATGCCTCGTCTCACACCAAGCTCAGGTTGCTTGGTCATCTCTGCCCCTGCAGAGATGTTGCCAGACCACCTTGCACAGATGCCTCCTTCACCCACAGCTACCTGCCAAGAATGTTTTAAGACCCTACTGATGTCTTCCCAACCTTTTACCCACTCAGGGATCCCAAAACCATAACACCTGTTCCCAGCTGCCTCTTACTTATCCTCACACCTCAGAAACGCACAGGCCACTTCACAAACCTTTCCTACTTCCCATTTCTCAAAAGACTTCTTTGCTGTCACCTCAACATTGAGACAGATCTGCTTACACTACCATAAGTTGCCAGCCTAAAAAAAAAAAAAAAAAAAAGACAAGTGAATCAGCTCCTCAAGTTTAGACACACAGACACAAGGGAGCACATGCCCAGCCTTGAGGGAGTGCATCAATAACACCTCTAGCCACTACTTTCCAGTACTTTCTCTGTGGATAAAAATAACTTAGTTTAACTTTTCTGCTCAGCTGCTATGTTCTAGCTCTTCCAGAGCAACTAAAACCCCAGTCTGCTCACACTTTCATGCCAGACCCTGCCTCTCAGAGCTATGGGTTGTACTGCTCCTTGAAAACCTCCCAGCACTCAGCTTCTCTCCAGGAGACATCCTGACCTAGTGCAGCATCTGCCCTCTCTGCAGGAGAGGTGCCTGTGCTCCAGCACAGATCACATGACTCCCTTGTCCTTGCAAGCTCAAGTACTTCAGTACTTGGACAGAGAGACAGGCTTGGCTCCTCTGTGTCATCTGCCTCTCAGGGCATTTTTCAATACATTCCCCGTCTCCTCCCTCTCATTAGCTTCTGGGTTAGTCTCAAGCTTATCCCTGTCTAAATGACAGGCTGCCAAACAGGCACATAAGCTTTCACTTGGCTTGTCCAGGGAATGCAGCTTTGATCTGCTAAGAATATAACTCTTAGCAGTTCTCCTGCCCCATCAGAGATGACACCCCATGGGATCAGCTCTGCTGTGCTTTCTCTCTCCCCTTTAGAAGTCCCCACCAGCAAGGATGCTAGCTTTACACTATCCAAAAGCAAGAACCTTGCTGATCACACCTTTCATACACAGGTACATACTCAGACATACATAAACATGCCAGCTCTTCTGCATCCTGTCCTGTTTCTGAACAACTGGAGCATGAAAGTAGAGAAGCAAGAGGATACTAAGGTGCTCTATGTGTTTAGGGGAGACAGACTGCTTGAACCAAGTGGCTGTGTTCTGTGTAGTCCCAGGTAACTGGCACAAGTCTCTAGCCAAGCTTGTTGTGACCCTCTTTGGAAAAACTGGAGTTCAGCTTCCATCTGGCTGATAAAGTTGGTATTGTGAAGAAACCAGAAATACAAGTCCTGCTCAAGAGCTATGCTGTGCCTCGGGCAAGAATATGAACACAGGCTTCTCCCTCCAAATTACAGTGAAAAAAATCAGGTATTCTCAGAACAGCCCTGGGTGGCAAAGCCTTGCTTGCTGAGATACATGAAATGTGTACATCTAAGGGCGATGATGTGAGACTGGGGACAGCTGGGGCAGGGAAACACAAACCCATTTGGATAAAGGATTGCCCCATGGTGCAGAACCAAAGAAGCGTTTCAGCACCATGCTTTTCCTCGGCACAAGTCAAATCATCTCGATGCCTCATTGGATTTGACTCACCAAGAACAGCATCACGTTCAGCACCAGGTGAAGCACAGAGGAATTGCATGGGCAGGTGTCTGCAGAGAAGCAGATGGAAAAGGTGGGTGCTCCAATACTATCATGGCAAGCATGGAAGAAAGAGTTTGAAGAGAGCTAGTAAAAAACTCAAAATTCTCCTAACCATGCATGAGATCAGTTGGTACAGCAAGGTTAAGTCTGGGAGTTTTCAGTGGGAGGAGGAAACCTCTCAAGCTGAAAACTGTGCTCCCATTCCCTGTCCTCATCCAATGCCCAAAGACTAATGGCAAGCACCAATATTGCGTGAAACACAAACCCTAGTACATATCATGTAAAAATCTTTAAATTCTAGCAAATTCCATCACACTCCAGGGAATGTCCAGTTCCCTAGCTTGTTTTCTGCTCCTTCTGTGCCTTGATTCATGCTAGACATGGATTTAGTCTTTAAAAATGACACTTGGATTGAAGAAAACAGTCCTTTTACTGAAAAACCTGTCCTGAAAAAAACACAGTCCTGAAAAACCACACTCCAACATCCCTTCCCTCCTACTCCCTTGCTGCAAGTGCAGTGCTGGGCATAAGTCATCTCTCCAAATGCAGGTGTCAAACTCATCAAAGGAAAACCAAACAAACTCCTGGGACTCCAGTTAGTGAACTGACTGAATCTGCACTGATTGTAAAGTGCAAGCTACACTCCAGAACTCACTGACACCTCTCTGAAATCCTGAGGATGCACAGTTGGAAACCCAACACCAGACCTATAATGTGCTGTAGAAAAATAACAGCTGCTGTGAGGTCCCAAGTCTTGCCATAGCAGGGACTCTTTGGCAGGTATTTCAGAGTCAACTCATCTAGACCCCTAACACTATTCCCATGCAGTACTGGTGTGTATTTTAACTTGGACAGTGCCCAATCTGCACAGTTAGTGTTTTCCACACAAAAAATGCCTGGTTGGTAAACTTCCAAGAAGTCCTATTTTAGATTCAATGAAGAATAGCAGCTTTCCATGGAACTTACCTTTCTTCTTTCCTCCTCTCTTTCCCCTCACCCCAAAATAAGATACCTAAAAGACCCATAAATTTTCATTTGGAAATGCTACCTGGGGTGCCTCATGGATGTCAGAGTTCATTTGTTCTGTCCTTCAGGCAGTGGGATAGTTTCATTAGAAGTCCTTTTGTACCTTGAAAAAATACTTGGGGGAGCAAGGAAGATTACAGTGTCCCATCTTTACCTTTTCACTGAACTGCTTTTCCCTCCTCTTTAAGAGAGTGCAGTAGCGGCTCTGCTGTTGACTTCTGAAAATTCACAATTATTAACACTGTGCTCCTATGGTGTGTATGAGTGTATGATCACTCATCACCATGAAGGATGAGGAGCAGAATCACAGCTGTGGAGAAGCCATCCCTCCATGGTCAGAATACAGATCTGCTGATGTGTGACTGCCTCAGAGCAGGAGATACACACAGATCCTACTGGAAACCTCTTATTCTCCTGCATCCAGGCTCCCTTACTTCTGCATAAGAGTTGTCTCACAGCCTGCAAACCATGTCCTAAGTAGCTGAAATTTGCAGGAGCATGCCATCTCCTTATCAGCTCCCACTTTGTGGTACATTTCTATACTTGTTTTGTCCCATTCTGTGTCTCCATAGCTCTCATCCAGAAAGAACTGAGCTCCTTCCAAGTGTAATGATCCTCACTTGTTCACTCCCTCACAAACAGAAATCACTTTGGCCAAAAGCCAGGATTGCAAAAAGGGCCAGGCACATATACAGGCAGCTTAAAAGCACCTCAGCTTTGGGAAATCCTGCTGGGCTGTAAAAGCTGCCACAAACCCAAATCATATCAAGCAAGGCCTGTCTGATAATTCTTTGGCTCAATCCCCAAAATGGCTAAACTGCTTTTCCATACAAAGTATTTCCAGGTGGGTTATTAGTGGGTTATAGGTGGGTTATGTATCCCTTCCATGTTGTATTCTCTCATGGTTGAAAAAGACATTCCTTAGAACAAGCTATTTTTAAAAGAAAAGAAAATATTCCCCTTTATATTTCTGGCTCCTCTAAACCAGAAGGATACTTTGCAAGACACAAACTGTTCCCACTGAGTAGCACATGGGTCTTATCTGCCCACAGTGTCTGTGCCAGTTCAGGACTTTCGACTGGGGATATAATTTACATTTTCACAAGGAGACTGATGCTGGTAGAAGTAGCAGTGTGAACAGTTACGCAAGTATGAAGGGTCATGCTCTGTTAAATCTAGTTTCACTTCCTGTATTTTTATAGCAGCATCACTGCAGCCACATTTGAGTCTACGCTGCTTTAATTGTACCAGAGGAGTTAAAAGGAAAGAACTGAGCCAAGTGTGCCCCACAGCTGGTTGCTGGCTGAGCTGTGTGAGTCGCAGTGTGAGAAGGCAGAAGCCTGGCTCCACGCAGCTCTCCCCGCTTCAGGTAGGCACACTTGGGCTGTTTTACATGTGTGCACACGAGATCCATCAGTAAAGCTATGCTGAAATAGCTGCACCTATATAAAGCCCTCATGCTGCAAGACAGCACAGCTTTGGGAGGGCTGGTTTGCTGCACTCCCTGTGGTGGATGGAGCAGGCATTGACTGACCTGCTGTGACTTTGGCCCATTGCAAAAATCTATGTCCAGTGTGAACAGGATTGTTGGAAAACAACCACAAGTGTCAGACCTGTAGATCTGTAACTGGATACTGCATGACAGAAGTAGGTAAAGGAAAGACAGGGTTTTCATTTGAAAACTGGAAAGAAAAAAATAACAAACGTGGTTTGTTGGTTGATTTGAGTCTCTGGGGTCTCTGAAGAGAGGTGGAGACAGAACAGTATGAAACCCAGAGGTTTCTGTGAGTTCAAACAAACTGTTTCACTTTTGAGACACTTGCAGACAAGATGATCTGGACATGTGTCTTTAGAAAAAAAATATCCCGCAATGACCAGCAAAATCTGGCCAGGCGGCAATCGCCAGGGTCTGACCGAGCTGCGGGTGAGGCCTATCCCCAGGGCGGGCTGCTGCGGCACACGGTGCCAGCCGGCATTTCTTTCTCAGCGCTGCTGGGAAGAGGCAGGTCTCGATGGGAGCCCTGTCAGCTGCGTGCCGCCTCGCCGGGCCTGTGCTCCGGGCGACAGGCAGATCCGGAGGGCTGCAGCGCTGCAGGCAGGTCCAGCGCTCGGGCTGCAGCGCTGCAGGCAGGTCCGGCGCTCGGGCTGCAGCGCTGCAGGCAGGTCCGGCGCTCGGGCTGCAGCGCTGCAGGCAGGTCCGGCGCTCGGGCTGCAGCGCTGCAGGCAGGTCCAGCGCTCGGGCTGCAGCGCTGCAGGCAGGTCCGGCGCTCGGGCTGCAGCGCTGCAGGCAGGTCCGGCGTTCGGGCTGCAGCGCTGCAGGCAGGTCCGGCGCTCGGGCTGCAGCGCTGCCGGCAGGCCCGCGGCACCGCCATGACTCAGGCTCCCGGGCGGGCAGCTGCCCTGCACGGCCTTCCTCGCCGCGGCCTCCCCGGGCCGCGTTCCTGACATCGCCCACTCTGGATACCGTCATCTTTTTCCAAAGACAGCGCTGCCAAGCACTACTGCCAGCGGCTCACGGCTGTGCCAGGCACTCGGCCAAAGCTCCTGCCCTTAGCCCACGGCAGCCCGGCTCGGTCGGTGAGTCCTAGTGAGACAGCGTGAGGGCTCCTCTGGGCTGCAAAACAACCTGGGACTCCTGGAAAAACTGCGGCATTACCAGCCTGGCAGAGCCTGGAGAGAGCCCCGTGCTCTTGAGGGAGAGCAAAACAAAGCAGGAGCTGTTGCAAACACTTTCTATTTCCTCCCAGTGAATAGTAGAAAGCCCCACCCAAATTTCACTCCTCACTCCCACTTTATGTTAAAAAACAAACACAGTCAAAAAAAAAAAAAAAAGTCAACATTTGCTACTGCATGTTGTCCTTGCTTCCATGTGACCCAGGCATGTGATTAAGTTGTTGATACTTGTTTTTTTATAGGATCAAATTCATAGCTGCTGTAGAAGCCTGTGTAACTTGTCAGAGCAATTCTCTACCCTGGCAAGTTACACAAGCTGAGGAGCTTCTGTCTGCCACACGGTATCCTGCCTGTCTCAGCCTTCTCCCTGCACATGTGACTCCCTCCCTCCATCCCATTGCAAAGCCATCAGCTGTATACATTTTTAAGAAAACAGGCAAAATCTCTCTTAGCTGCACTAAAAATCTTGGTGAGAGGCCTTCACCTCATGGTAAGTCAGTATTTTCTTCCTCTTGGAAGTGCTGCTTAAATACAAGAGAAGGATAAGACTCCACCAAAAAAAAAAAAAAAAAAAAAAAAGAGAAAAGGCCCAGCTTGCCAGCCCACTGTACACTCTGTGTTTGGTTTCTGCTCGCAGCCTGCACAGCCCTGCCTCCTGTGTGGATCTGTTGAGTCATGTTGCATGGCTGGATGGGATGGGGCTATTTGCTTCAAGCCTGCTTTTTGTTCCCAGCTCTCCTGAACCATCAAATGTTACCCATGCTAGGGAGCCACTGTGTTGCCATCAGGCCCCCTTCCCTCCTTAGCAGGCAGGAACTCTGGGGGATCAAGGGGGCCATGCAGAACCTGTGCAGGGAAAGCATGGGGACACCCTTTTCCTCAGGGGGTAGAAATAACCATGGCCCTCTGTGTGGTGTCTCCCTGTGACCACTGTGCAATGCACTGGGTCACATCAGCCCAGCAGCCACTTCTCAGGTCTCAATAGTTCCTATGTATGAATAATGGGGGGAGCCTCTGCATCTGTGACTGCCTTTGAGCAAGCCTCTGAGATACCTACACAGGGCTCTGGAACCAGGCCATCACCTGATCTGAGGTGTATTTATGAACCTGGAGTCAGCCACAGGTCCATGGTTACACAGAGGCACGAGTAGGAACCAGTGCTGCACTGTTGCTCCTCAGCACCCTGTGAGGGGAGCACTGGGGTGTGAAATGCCCGTGTCTTACCTCAGCGTTAATTCCTGAGTACCACAGAATCATGGGATGTGTCAGGCTGGAAGGAACCACAGTGGGGCATCTGGTCCAACTCCCTGCTCAAGCAGGGCCATCCTAGAGCACATGGCACAGGATTGTGTTAGGCACCTCTCTGGGTGTATTGAGGCAGAAGACACAAATGTCAACCTTAAAAATCTCCCCAGTTTGCCCCAAATCCACGTGTGCTTCCAGCTGATGCAACACACTCTTCTTGGGATTTGCTTTTAATTACAAATGAGCTTTTTGTTCACAGTAGTAGGTACTACCTTTCCTTATGGGCTTTATCTGCTTACAAAGTTGTTCCTGCAGCAGTGGTGTCCCCTCCAGTCTTTCTGCAGGGCTCACTGGTGTTAAATTGTTGTAGATGCTTCTACCAGCAGCCATCGCCAAGCAATGGAGACACTGGATGTTTTTTGAAGCAGGAATCAGGTGTAACAGTCATATAATCTCCCCCATACAGAAAAACATTCTATTTTTCTATGGGTGTCTTGTTTTGTTTCTGTCAAACATAAAGCCTCAAGGCAGCACTGGAAACATGCTTGCTTTTCCCCTTTCCCAATGTTTCCCTTCTTCTGTACTTTGCCACTCTATCTTCCCTCTTGTTGGAAAGGTAAATCTTTGAACATAACAATTTATTATCCCCTCCTTTCATAACACCTGGATTTGAATTAGAAACTCACAATCTCTAAAACTCATTGAAAACTCTACAGTTGCCCCATTCTTTGGGGAAAAAATTGTGATGTTAGTGTTCTTCTGTTTGAAAAAATATTTGGAAAAGGCACATTGCTTTTAATGGTAGTTCAGACTGTCAGAACCAGGAAATTTTAGGCTTTCTGTGCTGAAGTAAGAAATCATAAAATTGATAACTTTGTTTGGGTTGGAAAAGACCTTCAGAGATCATCTGGTCCACCCCCACTGCTGTGGGAAGGGACATTGTTCAACTGGATCATCCGACCTGTCTTTTAACATTTCCATTGATGGACATCCACTTTACTGGGCAAGCTGTGCTGTTTGGATGTCAGTCAGCATATATCATATCCCCAAAATATGTTTATTTCTAGCTTTTTTAGTTTTTTGGTATTCTGGTCTTCTTGATCATGACTTGTGTGAGCACCTAGTTGCTTCTCTGGGCTCTCTCCTGTGGCACGCTAGTCTGAAATTCCTTCTCTCCCAAGGAACTCAGGCAGTTCATGTTTGGTTTGCATCAGACCTCTTGTGTCTCTGACACGAGCTGAGGTCTCTGTGCACTACTGGTTTCTTTTTGCTGAACAGAAGCATCTAAATTTAAAAAAAAATTTATTCCTATGGCTGGGGAAGGTTCTCTTTTGCCAGATCACCAAACCATCAGCATGGAGATACCAATTATCCAGAGGTCCAGGTCCCTGAGCAATTAGTTGGATGGAGTTGAGTGTGTGGTATTCAGGAGCAGTCAGTATCATTTTTCTGTTTTTTTTCAGATCAGTATAGATTGTTGTTTCTTGTTGAAAATTACTTTCTGATATTAACACCCCCCTTTCTTCTCAGAACTCTCTTTTTTTCCTTAGTGATGCCAGCAGGAAACCCATTTCTGATGGCAGATATTTATAGGAGTAATAGACCTTCAGTTTTCCAGATTTTAACTGAAATGTCTACTTTGCATTTCAAAAAAAAAAAAAAAAGTCTGAAATACTTTGAGAAGGTCTGCCATTTTCTGAGAAACTCTATTAAAAATTAATTTTCAGTTCCTTCCTTTTCTCCCTGCCAATATTCTCTGGCAGGTGGGTGTTTTTTCTGGCCAGGAGGGGGGCTAATCCACATCTGTTTTCTTCTTAGCCTGGCAAGGCCTATAGGTCAGAGATTGCTCTGGTACTTGTGCTGCCGCTGAGGGCAATAGGCTGAAGCTCTTCACAAAAAACAGTTCAGCTGCTTTCATTCTCCCAAATCAACAACAACTTGCAAAAACAGAGAGGAGTATTTTTGCCAGTCTCAGATCTCTCTTATTTCCTCATGAAAAGTTACAGACTTCTGTGTCAGCCAGGGGAGAAGCATCAGCTCTCCTCAGTGGTCCTCACAATTAGCTTGAAGCTGTGACCCAGAGCTGCATTTCATGAGCCCAGAGCTTTCCCATGCAGGAGCTTTAGCCTTAGTGAGGGGTGCCACATTAGAGATGAGCTTCCAGACTCTCAACAGCAAGTCTGTTGCAATAACTCTGTTGATCAAATAAAGTTTCTGTTCACAGCACAGAGCCAAAAACTGTTTTTGATTGCAGCCTTGAGGGGTATTTCTTGGCTCATAGTCAATGTTTTAAGCCATGTGCTGCTCTACAAGTCATTACCAATGTTTGAAATCTCTTCCTTCTTACTGTTATCCTCAGAGATGTGGAATGAAGACTATTTACCTTTCCCTCATAGTTCATTATGATTATTAAGCCAGGTATGAGGACTTGTGCGTGAGAGTTGAATATAGCAGGCCTGTTCTGGCTGTGATATTATTTTCAGAACAAGTGAGTATATTCAGAAATATGGCCAAGTTTTTCTTTTTTCTTCACCTAACTGTATTTGTGTACAAAGATTTCAAGATTTCACAATACCATGTTGTATATGCACTCTGTGCTGAAAGCAGTAATAACAAGGTTTCCCACTGCCACATTACCTAGACACTTAAACAAGTCACTTCATTAATAATCTGCTGCCTGTACATTCAGATTCCAGTGTCTGGTCTCACCACTGCTTGTTCTCTCAGCTGTCTTTCCACACCCCCCCCCACTGAATTTAAAGCTATTTTGGGTGCCCCACCTGCCCCCTCGGGTCCTACCAGCTCCTGTGAAACAGATCCTGAGGTCATCTCAGAGAAGTGAGGAGTGACTGAGGTCCCAGCACAGATGGGGGGATGTGAGCAGTTGCAGATGTGTCCACACCACACCCACAGCAGCTGTTTCCAGCTGGAACCACCATGCGCTGCTGTGCAGTGCCATGCAAGGGAGCTGTGGGGATAGGAAAGGGTGTATATCTGCATTGGCACTGGGTTATACGGCAGCAAAAGAGCAAAGCTTGTTCATCCAGGCCTTGATCAACCTGGCTATGCTGATTCTAGCCCTGGGGGCACCTTGAGCTCTGCAGACCACCTTCACTTGGTGCAGTGGAGGTGTATCCTGAAGTCCTTCATGGCTTTCTAGCTACATGATTGAGCCCTGTTTTCAAACAGGCTCATTTACATGAGACTTCCACACATTAACAATTACGTTCAGGCCATGCCAAAATCTCTTTGGAAAATGCAAGTTGCTGTTAGAAGTCACTGCAGACAGTGGGTGGCTTAATTGTCATATCTGAAGTCTGTGAGTAATATTTCTCTCAGCCCCTTTTTCCAAGGATGGGGAGATGGCAGTGGTGAAGATCCTGCTGTTGATGGAAGTGGGAACACAGAGAGCAAGCTGCAATGGGTACAGAGCCTGAACTGTCCTCTTCTTCCCTTTTAAATTTAGGCTTGACAGGTCACTGTGGAACAACCTGATATATTTGTTCTCTGAATGGAGAAAACTGAAATTTCTCAGGCTTTTTATTTTTCTTGTTTCATAAGCACTTCACCCATCCTTAAATAAAAATGAGATGTCTGCATAGACCATGAGCACTTTCACACTGTACAGTTTTCTCCTGAAAAGCAAACTTTTTCCTGCTCTGAAGAATGTGGTTTTTTGCTGGGCACATCAATTTGCACATTCTCCTCATTGGCACTGTCCTTTAGCTTCTGCTTCCAGGTCACCGTGGCACTGCATTGGAGTCTGCAGGAACAGGGACTGTTTCATGACTTGTTCATGTAGCACCTACAAAAATGAGGTTTTAATCCAAACACACATCCCTAGTCCATAAATACAATAAATTGGCATAATGAAAATGGATAACTGGGAGTGCATTTCATTGTGGAAATAGTACCTAATATGGGAATAATTCCTAACTCCTCAGGGTTCCAGTGCTCCTTTCTGCTTTGCTTTGAGCACTCAAAAGCATGCTCACCGCAAGATGGTTTGTGTTAAAAATGATGACATTTACTTAATTAAATTTCAAAAATATCTAAGTGGCAGCCCTACTGGGCCAGAGTCAAGAACTTTTCCATTTTTTCTGGTGCTCAGGCAATGTTGTTGGTTGGTGACTACTAAGTTTTCAGTTTGTATTCTCAACCATACATTGCTGATGGCAAATATGATCTGACTCTTTGGTCTGGAAGCCTTACCAATACAAATCTGTCTTTAAAACTGTAGCCAAAAAGAAAACAATATTAAATTATAATTCCATAGATATGTGGATGGCTTTTATTAATAATATAACCAGGTATTTTGGTAATGTTACAGTCCCTGAGAGCAAATGCTCATAACCAGGATCATGCTGCATTGGACTCTCAGCAAGGAGCAAGACATACCTGCTCCAAAGCAGTTGACTGCAAGAAAAAAATAGATGGATATAGGTAGGATCATGTAGGGCCAGGAGCGGATATGGGTACAAGGCTCTGCTAGGAGAACTGAGCAATGGGGACAGTGTTTCATCTTGCATGGAGCTGTCACCAGGGTTAAGTCAACCTGTGTCAAAACTGTGTCCATGAAGAGAAAGAGACAGGTCATTGCCATGGAGGGCTCCCTTCTGAAGGGAGAAGAAGGCCCAATATGCTGGCTGGAACCACTTCTGAGGGAGGTCTGCTGCCTGTCTGGGACATGGGTTAAAGATGTGAAGAAAAAGGTTCTTATCCTCGGATTGTTCTCCACTATTAATTTTCAGGTAGGCAGAAATGAAATTGCACCAGGAAGTCCAAAGACAATCAGGAGACACTGCAGAGCTTTGGGACAATTGGTTAAGGGATCTGGGCCACAGGCAGTGTTCTCCCTTATCCTACCAGTTTCAGGGGATGATAAGGAAAGAAATAGGAAGAGAGAACAGATCAATACCTGTCTCTGAGCCCGGTGTCTCCCACAACATTTGGGGGATTTTGATCATGGGTCAGTTTACATGACAGCAGGGCTACTGGTGACAGATGGGGCGCACCTGTGTCAGAGGGGCAAAAGGATCTTTTCCCTGAATACTTGGAAAAATTTGTTCACCAAAGGGATTGTCAAGCATTGGAACAGGCTGCCTAGAGAAGGGGTGGAGTCACTGTTCCTGGAGGTATTTAAAAGACGTGTAGCTGCAGCACTGAGGGACATGGTTTAGTGGTGCACTTGGAACTGCTGGGTTAACAATTGGACCCAATGCTGTTATAACTCTTTTCCAACATAAATGACTCTATGACTGCATTCCGGCCTATCCACATACCTTTAAAATCAATACTCAAGATCCTCTCGGTTGGTAGATCAGAACAGGGCTGTCTTTTAAGCAGTAGCATATGTTCAGATACCAAAAATACCATGTAAAGTTGTGTGTACATAGAAAATGTTGTCAGTTCCCGGCACTTACCAGGTACTCCTCCAGCTCCAGAGTATGCATACAGCCCCATACATGTAGCAGCTCCCCCAGACCTCGTGCCAGTCTCCCTGAAACTTGAAAATGCAGTACATGCATGTGTACTTTCTAGTGGTAGCACATTTCAGCAAGGTGCAGTGTTTGGTGCTAGTGCAGCTCTGGGGGAACTGTAGCTTCTCTGTGTCATCTTTCACTGATGCCATCTTTGCCTTTGCTTCTGTCTCCATTCAATCTGTTTTAATTAGGTTCATCATAGCCACCACAATACTGCTGCTGCAGAGCTCCCCAGAATGTCTGGCCTTGTCAGTACCTGGCACAGTGAGCAGAGGTTGTAGAGCTGCTGTCTGCCACGAGGAGAACTAGCAGAGCTGCTGGGACCAAGTCATCATGGGTTGAATACAGTTTGGGGTGAAAAGGCTAGCACAGGCACTCAGCTGCCAGAACACTCATGGGTGGAGAGGAGCCCTGAGGCAGCACTTTTGTGCCACATCTTCGCTTTGAGGTTTGGATCTGGCCTTGAGGGCATCTCAGAGCCCTGGGAGGCTTTGAGGGTGGTACTGGGGCTCTGTATGGGTGTGCTGTTGATACATAATGGAATTCAGAGGGCAAAAGCTTGGTCAAAGAAACAGCAATTAGTCTGGAGGTGCCTAAAACTGAAGAGAACATACGGAACAAGTAACCCAGATGTATCCAGCTGGACAAAACAAGTTGTATATAAACAGTCTTGAACTGTTTACAAAGTCCAAAAGAAAGAGGAATACAAAAGATTATTTTTCTGTCTGAGAGCAGAGGATACATGCTGGTTCTTTGTCCCTTCCACCATTGTTGGCCAGCTTGTTGCTGGTGATGACACAGTCTGTGCCTGTGGTGTTTTGGAGTGTGGGGCTCCCCATGTTACACAAGCGATTCCATTGGTCACCCAGCCATTTCTGCAGTCTCTGCCAGATACATCAGGAGAAGTATAACAACTACAGGCACCCGCTCATTTGACTTCTTTCTCTTCTGCCCTTCTCCTTACATCAGAGCACCAAATCATCCCCTGCCCTGGGGCAAGCAGTCATTAACAAGGACCTTGCTACTGCCAGGGCTCTTCTCAAGCCACTGAAGTCAAGATGACTTCTGGGAAAAAGAAAGCAAATTAGATTTTCATCTGCTGCAAAAGGAAAAAATGACTGCTTTTAAACTCTGTTTTTCTTTTTTTACCCCATACCTATGCAGGACAGCAGGGTAAGGCTGCAGCACTGCAGAGAGATGGCTTGTCAGAAGCTTGTCTGCCATGATGAGTAAATAAAAACTCATCAAATAGATCCCCTTTAGCCCAAGAGAGGGGGAAGTTGGCAGAGGACATCCAGAGGATGCAAAGGGCTAGGAAACATGCAGAGATTGGAGCTGCATGGAGTTGCAGATCTCTGGCTAGAGAGAGAAATTGTTTCAGGCAGACAGAGGATGCTTCATGATCCCTCTGTTAGCAGAAAAGGAGCCTGCTGAAGTGTCTATGGTGTGCATGAGTGGAAGCAGCAATAAAGTAACTGTGCCAGGATCCTCAAATGAACAGAACCTGCTGCAAGGAGATATGGTCTGGGTTAGTTGATGACAAGCAGAATTCCCAGCAACAATTGCCTCCTACCCTGGGATATCTCTTCTTCTACCATTTAGTTCTGAGTGAAGCAATTGGACTGTCAACACTCATAGATAGACCATGCTCACAGGACCACAAGCCATGTTTCTGCAGTAAAGTGGAGCCTGGAGGTGGACAGAACACACTGCTGCCTGTGGGAGAAAGAGGGGTAGAGGGGTGCTAGGATTTCTTAACCTTTACTGCCAGCTTCTTGGAAAGAAGACTGCAGGACCAGCTCCTTAGCTGGCATAAAAAGACTAATCCATGGAGCTGAAGAGTGTTCATTTCCTACACTAGGAAAAGAACAGAAGCACAAAAGTGCTGGTTGGAGGAGTCCTGTGAAGGCCCAAGGTCATCCAGGCTCCTGCTTATCACAGGACTATCGCATTACATCAAGTCAGCTTTGGCATTGTCTAGCCAAGTCTTGAAAGCCTCCAATGATGGAGAATGCAGTGTGTCTCTCTCTGGGACATGTTTTCTGCTAATGCTCATTCTCTTCTCCCGAGCTCCAGGCTGGGTTTGTTGCCCCCCATTTGTCCATCTGTTGCTTGCAGGATGGATTGGGGTCTGTCTGTCTCCTCCTGAGGGAAGCATGATTGACAATAGGGTCCGGTTGGATCACCCTTCCATCTCCCTATCTCTGGACTAAACCCACCCAGCTTGCTCAGGCTCTACTCCTAGCTCGTAGCAGCACAGTACATCACCGGTGGCCTCTGTGGAACAGAAGCTTCCCTCCCCTTGCCAGCTACATGCCTCCTCCTGCAGTCTGCCAGGCACTTTGTCCTGCTGGCGATGCCAGCACACGCTGGGCTTAGACAAGGTGGGACCTGTAATTATAGCAACATGAAAAGCAGCAGAGGTCTCATTCACTGCATGGAGATAGTACAGTAAGCAAACAGTTTTAAAATCCAATTTCATAGACACAGAGATTACCTTAATCTCTTTTAATAGCTAAACAATTCAGTTTTCAAGACAGGACAAAGCATGGGATATTCTTGACAAAACTGGTGCTTCAAAGGTGCCTACATCAGATTTCCAATCCTAACTCCCAAGCTCCTAATGGTAGAACCGATTGTATCTTTTCATACAGTAGTGCTACAAAACTTGCTTTTAATCTCCTCTTTTTAAAACATGCTGTAGCTGCCTGGGCTTGCCTGTGGAAAGCAAATGTAGATTGTCTTTGCCTTCAAATACCATATGAGGAAACTTACCCAGCCCTCACCAACTGATCTTGGGGGCCTGTGGAACAATAAAAGCCCAAGTTATCAAAGTATCTGTAAACTGGCTTCTGATTTCTAGCTGGAGTGCCTCCCTGAATCTGGACCCTTTGATTTAAGGTAGCTGCTTTATTTCACCATGTCTCAACAAGCAGGAAAGAGCATAGCTTTAATTCCTGTTGGCTCAGTCACATTAGCTCAACATGACTGAAAAACCTTCTTCACCTCTAGAAATGCAAAACTTAATGTGGATCTACATTGGAATCTTCTGCCCTTGTAGTACGTACCATGTAATATACAGGAATGTTTCTATACTGGCAAAAAAATTAGTGTAAAATTCTCTTCTTGGTGACACTGTTTCACTTGGAGGACCCAAGTTATCTGTCCCAGGGAAGGCACTATTTCTTGAACTAGACTGCTTGTTTTTAGAGAATTTTCAGGTCTTGTGGTCTAGCCATATCCATTTTGGGTTGATTTCTAGTGTTTGTGTTGTGATTTAGGGCTCTGACAAATGAGCTCTAACAAGTGATGGTGAGGTGACTGAAGAGGACCCACCCAGATGATTTTACTGTTCTGCTGGCAAAGATAACAGTCCCTGCAGTGGAGCTGGCAGAACACAACATTTGCCCAGGGCAGAGCTGCTCCAAATAGCATTTGAGTTGAAATCTCCAAGGGGGTGGGCTTAGACTAAACAGAAGACTGTGAACTAGACATACTGAGATGTTGTCCATAATGGTTTATGCCCACCTAGAACAGCTCTGCTTCTGTGCCTCAAGTCCTAACAGATCCTGCCCCATGTTCCTGTCCCTTCCTTTACACCAGAACTGGCAGTCATCTGATGCCAATACAAAATTATATAGAGACTTCAAGCCAGCCAGTTTTTGTTCTCATTCACCCAGGTGTGGAGGGGACTGAAACACCACCAACTTCTATCAGATTAATCATGATACCTGTTTCTCAGGTAGTGGTAAAAGTGTCCCTGGCTCTCAGTGCCTCTCTACCCTGTGGTTGCAGAGTGATGTCAAGCAACAGAAGGTGACAGTGTCTTCATCTGCTCATTTGTTTTCCACCCAAATAATAATCTGGGGCCAGAGCCTTCCCCTGATGCTCCTGCATGGCCAGCCAGCAAGGCTCTACTACCAGGGAAGTCCCTTCTCCTTCAGCGTAACCTCTGTTCTGCTACAGGGGTAACAGACCTGCGGTAGTGGTGGCCTGGCTGTCAGGAACAGAGCTGGCATGAGCAGTTGTCTCTTTCCCCTCCTGACTCAGAGGGTGTCTGGCCAGAGACTGCCCTTGCACCCCCATACAGCAGCAAGCAGGAACCACAGCAGGAGAGAGCCAGGACCGACTGACCTGAGCGGTATTTCCCGGCTAAATTACATGAGAGTTTTCCTCTCCCTGGCCCATTACGTGGCAAAAATCAGTGGGAAAATGCCTGGGCCTTAAATATACAATTAGCCTTTCCCCACCCATTACCACCTAACTGATAAGCTGCTCCAGGCTGTCTTGTTTATGTTTATGAGTCTTTAATACCTCATAGCATTTGTGTTTGCCTTGAAGCTACAGGCAGCTATGTGCTGTAGCGTGCTGAATTTTCGTGCTGTAAGTACAAACAGATGTTTGAAGATCTGCTTTGAAGCAAACCTATGCCCTCTACATTCTCTCCCAAAACTCCTCAGGAACAGTATGCATCACTGTATTCAGAGGAAAGCCTCAAAGGGCACTGAGAGAGGAGACACAGGAATAGTTAGCAGTGGAACAGGAACACAGTCACATATCTATTGCATAAATCCTTCACAGCTTCGGATATCAGTGTGCATTAAAAAATTTGCAGGGCCTCATTCCTATAAACCAGCTGCTGCTGTATGCACATCTTTTAGGCTTGCCTAGCCTAAGGACAGACTCATTAGCCAGATCCTTGTTGCCCTCAAGAGCTATTTCCTGCAGCCTAAATAATTTCCCTGATACCAAAAATCTCAGGGTGAGCAGAAGTAGTAAAACCCGAGCAATGTGCACAGATGGCTCTTGCTCACTTCCACTGCTTCTGCCAGCTGCTCTTAGGTGTGGAAAAGCTTCAGGAGGCGGACTCAAGTGACATTAAGTAATTTGACTCTCTCAAAAACTCAATTTAGAGTCAAAACCTATGAGATACCCCATGATATTTCATGTTGCATGCAAAATAATGGAGAAGCTTAAACAGCTTCTGCCTCAGGCAGCTCCCAGTTTATGTCAGAAAACAACAGAAAGCCTGAGAGGGAAAGGTAAGATGGCAGTGGTGAAAGCAGCCAAGATTGTGTGGTGATTGCAGTGTGGGAGGTTGCAGCCAGGACTCTCAAATGACTCAAACCACTGTGGTATGGTTTTGGTTTTATTTCTTCTTTTCTCACATTTTGGGGGAGAAGAGGGTGTGTCTGGAAGTTCAGATGCTAGCTTGGAACTTGAGTGATCTACATTCAGGTATCTGCCTTGCCAGTGACTCCCTTGTGTATGCTGGTCCCATCCTTCTGCCTTTTGCCCCTCATTTTCCAAGGAAGAATGTGTTTCCATACCCCTGAGGTGTGTGAGATTAATACTTGTGAGGAATCCAGCTACAGTATGAGAGAGAGTCATATCAGGCCCTGAAGCGGTTTGGTCTGCATTACCTTTTTACTATGGGCAATAGACAGCAAAGGGGATCTTCTAGCACTCTGTGTAGCTGACTTTCAAATGCAAAGCAATCTTTGACCTGAGCTGCACAGGGAGCTGATATTGTGTTGTAAATCTCTCTAATTCCCTCTGCAGAATGCTTTTTCTTAATTCTGCTTCATTTCATACCTCTCACATTTCTTGCTTAAACAAGAAAACTATTCATATCTTTATTTATAGAATTCTTTTTCATTTCCTAGTAACCACTCTTTTGTCTTGCCTAGTTCCATTTCATCTGATACAGTTTTTCCTCTCATCCTCCTCATCCATGAGCTTAGGGGATCTCAAAAGGACCTGTCTGGGAGCCTGGAAGCGGCTTGCTGTACCCCTCCTGACCCAGCATCCCTAAAGTGGCCTGAGTGGAGAAAAGAGGCCATTCTGGGGGGACAGCTGGCTGCAGGGCCTTTCCCTGAGGATTACACTGGGTACATCAGTACTGTAGTTAACAAATCTTGTCAGAGGTAGTGGTTCCTGCAAGTCATGTACAGCAGATCTCCTTTAAGCAGCAATGAAATTTGTGTTGTTTTTGTTTGACATCTGCAACCTCAGGGGAAAGAAAGTGAGACTCTTGCCTTGTGTTTGCAGCTGAAAACTTACTAAGGACAGAAAAGAAGATGCACCTCTGTTTTTTTAATCTTCTGCATGTACAAACAGGGTTTTTTCAGTGTACATTGAGAGGTGTAAAGCTCTGTGGGAGTGATCTCCTTCTAGGAATTTATTTCATGTGGCTGTGAGGGGCTCAGCAAGATAGGATGGGAAAAAAAAAGAAAGAGGTCCAAATCTCTAGATAACTGAAAAAGTGAAAGCGCCCAGTGAACGAATCCTCACATGAAATCTCCTGTTTCTCAAAAAGAAAGGAAACCTTTCCCAGGGATCTGACACCAACTTATTGTGTTTCGTGTTCTAGACAACAGCCAAGTGACACTAGAAAGTATGACCTCCCCAGTCATAAGTCAAAACAAATAAATATTCTTGAAGTTTGCCTTTTGCCTGCTCAGTGCCAGTTTTTCTGTGCCCAGCATGAGTCTTTTAATAAATTCTCCACAAACATGGAGGCCAGGGACGCAGCTCCCTGGCCCTGTCACCTCCACAGTGGCTGACAAAACACAGAAGAGCTCAGACAGCCAATGACCCCACATCCCGACAGGTTGGCACTCCATTTTTGACCTTGCTAGTTCTCAGTGCAGGGCTTGCCTTTCAAGGAGGGACTGTGTCCAGTTCCCTTTTAGAAAGGGCAGTTTTTTAATTGTTCTTGTTTGAAAGAAAACAGTGTTGGGCAGCAGTGAAAACAGAGAGCTGAATGCAGTCTGATGTGTGCTGTGGTGATGTGATGAAGCTGGGCCATGGGTCCAGGATGTTTTGCTCATTTTTGCACTGTGTGGTGGTAAGCTGCTCTCTACATTATTTTTCCTTTACCCTGGAGCTTCCTCCCAGGACCCTGCCAGTAACTTGATCTTGCTTTGATAAACCATCATGCAGACACGACGTGAAACTCTAGTCCTAATGACCTGTGTTATTTAAAAATCAAATGACACTTTCTCAAGAGAAAGTTCTTTAGTTCCAATGTTTTCCTAAGATAACTATACCAAGGCAGCATATTACCCTCCCCTGTAGTTTCATTTATTGCTCACTTTGTCTAAACTCCTGCATGCCATAGCACTGCATTATTTTGTCATGTTCCACCCCATCATTTCAAAATAGCTTCCCTGTTTGTTTAAAAGTACAGCAAAAGCTTTAAAGACTTGAGGAAAGTGATGCCATATACTTTGTGTAATGATGTACAGCCTGCCGGCTCAATTTCACTGCCTTGTAGCACCAAATTATGAAACTCTTTGCCTCTTCATCTCCCCTGTCTTCTGAGCTAGCAAGAGATAAACAGGAAAAAGGGGAGACACCTTCTGTTTGATATTGTCTGACTCTCAAGTCAGTTCAGGCTCTGATATTAATAACTTCCTGTTTTGCTGTAAGTCTTCTGATAAGTGAAAAGCCTCCATGCATGTTGACTTTTCATCCTGAACATAGGCAACTACATGACTGGTGTATTCCCAGCCCTTGGGCTACAAATTCCAGTTTGATGCTTACTTCCAGGCCAGAATTTTAGAGTTGGAATTCAAATCACTGAAAATATAGATGCCTAAATGCACAGTTAGTTGCCAAAATACAAACGACCTGACTTGCTGACCCTGTAAATGTCTTGGGACTTGAGAGGGCAGAATCTATACAAATCAGACAAATTTTATTTACAAACTCAAGTAAGGATCCTAATCTGAAATGCTGGACTGTTGTTCATTGCTCAGCATGTGCTCAGAAGCTAGAAACAGAAAAGAGGATCTGCAAAATAATGGAGAAAGGTGCATTTGTGTAATATCACTTGTGCAAGATGCTTGTGAAATGTAGTATATGCTGTATTGTATATTTTTCCACACATGCTTAAAATAGTAAGGCCTTTTCTTTTCCAACGTTCTGTAGCAGGTTGACCCTAGCTGGGTGCCAGGTGCCCACTAAGCTAATGGGACAGGGGAGACAATAAGATGGAGAGCAACCAGCAGGTGAAATAAGGCAGTTTTATTACAGTGAAAGAAAAGAAATAAGAGAGAACCTTTGCGTGCATAAGCGAAGGGAAAAGTCAGTCTCTACTTCCCATCAGCAAGCGATGTTCAGACACCTCTGGGGAGCAGGGCTTCAGCATGTCTTCTATCAGTCCACAGGCCAGTTTGTAAGGGTGTTTGACTGCTCAGGAGTAAAGTCCCAGTCAATGGGAGATGATAACTGGCCTAGGAACCTGCTCAAATCCCTCCACACACCCTTCCACCCAGCAGCTGGATGCCTCAGGGCACATTTTAATAGCTCCTCACCTAAAGGTTTTTTCTCTTTTTCTGGGATGATGAAAAATTCCATGAATTCCATAGAATAACAGTGGTATTGGCTGATAATATTAACAGAATCAGACAGCTTATAAGGATTGGCAACAACCGTGGAAGTCTGCAGTGAAAAAATCTTCCACATTCAACATACAGTCTTTGTTTAGAACAACAAAAACAACTAAACTAAACAGAAAGAAAAGGAAAAAAAGTTGCCCACACCAGATCCAAAACTATCATCATCGCAATACAGAACAAAAATGGAGAAACTACACAAAATCCACCCGTAGACCCTTCACTACAATTTCTTCATTACAATGCAAATTCCCCACTATCATTCTACTTCATAACATTGTTTATTAATTGTTTTGCCCAATATTTCTCCCAATTAATATCCTTATCTCAAAGTCCTTGTTTTGCCTGCATTCTCTACCAAAATCTGTTGTGGTTTGACAGTGCCAAACACCAGGCACCCACAAAAGCCGTTCACTCATTCTCCTCTGCCACAGCTGCAGAAGAGAGAAAAGTTTAATGAAGGGTTTATGAGTTGAGATAAGGACCAGGAGAAAACACTCCAAGGGCAAAACAGACAATTTGGAAGTGCAAAGTGAATTTATTACTAACATAGTCAGAGGAGGATAATGAGAAGTAAAATAATCCCTCAAAACACCTTTTCTTCCCCAACCCCCTCCTTGCTTTCCACTGACAGTGCAGGGAAACAGGGCATGGGGGTTTGATCAGTTAATCACCCAAGATTTTCTTCCACTGCTCAGGGAGAGGAGTCCATTCCCTGCTATGCCATGGGGTCCCTTCCCATGGGAGACAGTTTCCATTAACTTCTCCAGTGTGCTTCCAATCCCACAAGCAGCAGTTCTCCCAAAACTGCTGCACTTTGAGTCCCTCCCATGGGCACACAGTCCTCCCAAAACTGCTGCACTGTGGGTCACACTTCCATGGGGTGCAGCCCTCCAAGGACAGGCTGCTCTACCCTGGAAGCAGGGGCCTGCTCTCTCTACTGGGTCTCCCACTGGACCACAGCCTCCTCCAGGCATCCACCTGCTCCAGCATGGGCACCTCCCCCATGGGCTGCAGGTGGATCTCTGCATCCCCCGTGGATCCCCACGGGCTACAGAGGAACAGCTGCCTCACCATGCCCTCCTTACAGCTTGCAGAGGAATCTTGGCTCTGGCACCTGGAGTACCTCCTCCCCTCCTTCTCCCCTGACCATGGTGTCTCCATGTTGTTTCTCTCACATGTTCTCACCTCCCCCTCTTCTCTAGCTGGAATTAAAACTGTGGACACACCTCACTTTGTTTTGATTTTCTTCTTAAATCTGTTATCACAGAGGCATTGCCAACCTTCCTAACTGGCCCAGGCTTGGCCAGTGGCATGTCCATCTTCAGAGCCATCAGCCATTGGCTCTGCTGGACATGGTGGAAGCTTTCAGCAGCTTCTCACAGAAGTCACGTCTGTGGACTCCTGCTACCAAAAAAACAGGCCATGCAAAACCGGCACACTATGAGTTATTCAAATAACTTTCCTTGTGAATTGAACTATTTCCTGTGGATAATGCATTGTTTTGCTACCTGCTGCAGAGGTAGAGTCCCCTTGAATGCCTAATGCCTGTGTACTGCTGCTCTGCATGACTGGGAACAGTCTCCTGATCACAGTGTGAGACAGGAAAGCTTGGACTTAGCAGTTCTGTGAGATTTACAAATCATAACAGCTAATCAAGACTTAAAACAGCTCTGGACTGAAAAGGCTAGCAAGTGGTCCAGCTGTGAGTTAATTCATTAGTTGCAGTAAATATCACTGGAAGAGCTTGTCAAAAGGAAATGTGAAGCAGCTGAAAAGAATCGTCCTTAAAGTGAATGTCAGAGGCTTTTGCAGCTGTCATCCAGTGGACTGGAGACTCTGGGCATTGGAGAGAAAATGAGGGTGAAAGACATAAAAATTTGAGTACAGAGGATAAAGTACCAGTTCCTACTGAGTGATTATAAAGGAAGCAATCTCACCACTACAGGGACCTAATTAGAGACTGAATCTCACAACCATCACAGCACTCTGAGAAACCCAAACCAGCGAACACAGCTCGCTCTGAGCAACAGCAGGAGGAGGCTCTGCTGCCTGAGCAGCATGATGGAATATACCTTTGTGTAGCTGGGGGCATTTCCAGTGTCCTTGTGTCCTGCTCAGCGATCACTTGGGTCCAGAGGAGCCACATCATTTTCCTGCCTGCCAGCACAGCATTGTCCTGGTCCTACAAAAAGCAACAATAGGCTTCCACTGCCACATACCTGAACAACCCAGAGAAAAGGTACCAGGACCCTTTTCCCCAGGCAAATATAAGAGTTAATTGTCAACATTAACAAGACAGATTTTTGCATTTCTATGACTGATCTGATAAATCACCACTTTTCTTGCTCTCCTAAATGTGCAGATTGATGTGAGTCCTCAGGCCTCCCTGAAGACACCCATGCTGTCAGTCAGAGGTTGCATGTATGGTTCATTCAAGCCTTGGTGCAGGGCTCAGCTCCACCTCACTCCAGCTATTGCCCGTCTGAGACACTGTCACCCTTCCCTCCATCTTTGTGGAAATGTGGGAACGCTGGCTTTAGTCTTTGGCAGCAATGCCCACTCCTGCTCTAGCTGCTCCCTCCTACCTCTGATCATCACCTAAATCATTGGTATGCCAAGCAGGGAATTCTCTGAGTTGGGTCTTTTCTTTGTCTGGTGATTATTTCTAAGCAGCAACAAGTTTTCACTGGATTTTATTTATGACTGGGTCATTCTGGGTGCTGGTCCTCGGCACTTCCCTCCTGCTGCCAGGAAGGACTGTGCCTGCAGGGGCCATGCTCTGGGGTGGGTGAGCAGCAGGGTCAGCAAGAAGGAATTCTTGTACCTGGTATTGCCATGAAAGGCACTTTTAATGTAACCCTGGGAGAGTTGCAGGAATGTCTACCATTATCACTACTACTAGCAATGACATTTTTCTCTAGCAGGATTTTCCAGGCATAGGGAAGGAAGCCTTCTGAGACAACTTGGGCAGCTCAGGGAAGAGAAGGGATAACTGCTCAGGATGCACAGATGTATCATGTTTGGGGGCAGTGGTTTATGGGTCTCTTCTGAAGCTGGTAGGAGATAGGTTACCTGCCCAGAGAGAGCTCAGCTGACGTCTGACAAGGACATTTTCATAGCCAAGATAAACAGATGCCTTTTGTTTTGTTCCAGGGAAAGCAAATCACTAGCCTGAGGTCAGGCTAGCCTATATCTTTACTATATGAAACAAGCCTAAACCACTTCATTTGAGGTTGTTATTTATTTGAATAAATATGAAACATTTCTAGCATTTATTTTCCATTTTTGGCCATCACATGCTGCTGTTTTCACTCCTATGTATATGTTTTTGTCTCTAACATTTCAGATCTCCTCTCTTGTAATATTTTAAATCCTTATTTGACTTATGCTGAAGGTGGAGATTATTAGTTACCTTCCATTAGTTACCTTCCACTCTGGCCACAATGACTTCCTTTGCTTGACAAGCTGATTACTTGTCAAGGTGAATGTTAAGTCTATCTGGAGTATCTCTGTGTGTCTTTTGCAAGATTGCAGTTGCAAGCTGGTTTCTTATTGGGCATGCAGTTTCTCCAGACACAGAATACCTTTGAGGAGATATTTTCCCCCCCACTTTCCTCCTGAGAGTGATGTTGCTGCAGTTTATACCAATAAGATTTAGACAGCTGTATCTCTGAATTTGACAAGCTAGTGCATGGCAAGCAAAGCCAACCGATGAAATTCCATTGATAAAGAAAATTCTCATCCTAGCAACTACCCAGAAAAGTCCACAAGTAGAGATTAGGAGTTAATAACAACTGCACCAAGTCTGCCAAAGCTGCTGGGGATGTGACCAACAGGCACTTCTGTGGAGCCAAAGAATCACTGCAGTGCCTGCTCCCTGCTGCCCTTCATCAGCAAGTTTGGAAGAGCACAGTCTCAAGAGTGCAATGAGGCTGATGAGCTCCCCAAAGTACCAGTTAGAGGCAGTAGGGATCAGTCAGGAGCCTTTGTGACAACTTTGCAAAAAAAGCTTAACATTGTGTAGACTCATTAAAGTAGGAAAGAAATTTCCTGTCAATTGTCACTGGGGTTGGTGTCTCAGATTGCCACTCACACAGGAGTTCATAGCCCCACTCCACAGAGCCAATGCACAATGCAGGGTCCAGGAGTTTCTCTGCTTGCCAAAGTGGCTGTAGGCAGGACCAAAATTTGCCATGCACGAGCCACCCAGGCCTCCTTCAAATCGTCATATCCTGCATGATCCCTAAAAGAGGCCAGAGAGCAACTGCAGGAGGGAAGCTGTAGCATAAGTAGTGCCTTCAGATTGTCCATTGGATATAGTTGAGACACAATAGCAAAACTCAAGTAAATGAAATGCATTTCTTAGCAGTTCCTGAGAGTGAACAGGTTGTGTTGTTTGTGAGCTGCAAGCCACATCAGGTGGGGTGGGTCTTCCACAGAGAAATTGCTACCTCTGGCCCCAAAATATCACTGTAAGAAGGTAAGAAAAACATCCAAATTTTTCTTAATTCTTTCTAGATGGTACATTATGAGCAACTGGCAGTCAGACCACTATAGATATTAAGAATTCAGGAAACATTACTAAGCAACACAAAGAACAGAAAACAGTGTGTATTTTCTGAGGAGATTGGGGAAAAAGTCCTGTGCCACTGAATGCTTTGGGAGAATCAAGTCCTAATAGCTACAGTAGCCAAATGTCACCTGGGACCAGCGTGTGAACAATTCTTTTGTGATATTATTTGGCAAATGTCTCAACATCTTGAGCTCATTGCAGAGTAGAAAAGAAAAAGTTGGCCAGTGTTGTTTTCTGGTGGTACAGGACCATTAATTTCTCTAACCCTGTGTGGTGTATCTGACCATACCTGAGGGGGCAGGTCAAAGGAAAGCAATGTGTAGACGTGGTTTTCAAAGGCACCTATTTCCAGTGAGGGTGAACCTCATTTACTGCTAGGAATAAATTTCTTCCTGGCGTATTGTGAAAGAAATAGTAAAATAAACAATAGCATGGTATACTTTGTGAGACGAGGCAAGCATTTGTAAGGGGTACCTTTGTAAGATGAACCTCAGGGCTACCACTGTATACAGGCAAACCAGCTCTGAGTGCCATGTGAGCACTGAGGGCAATCGCTGGGCCGCTCTTTTCCCAAGCAGATGCTGTCCTGGGGCTTCTCTCCTCACGGCAGGAAGGAGAAAAAGCAGCTTTTACCATCCAAGTGCATGACATTCCTGTTCCTCCGGGGTGGAAAAGAGAGGGAGCTCTTCTCCCCCTCTGCCTGCGAGGGAAGCGCTGGCTGATGCTGTGAGGGGCAGGAAGCTGTGTCGGGGCAGACCTTGCTCTCCGCAGGGACCTGCACCCCGGCCATTCCCTGCCCTAGACCGGTATGCTGGGATGCCCTGGCCTGCCCCTCCCACGCTCCCCCTCTACTCTCTAGCTCCGAGCTCTGCCACTTTCTGTCCCGGGAAAGGCAGAGGTGGGGGAGCAGGCTCCCGGCAGCTCCAGAGGAGCAGAGGGTCTCCATCGGAGGTATCTCCTAGTAGGAGATGAAGAAGGCACCTCTGCCGTAAGGGCTGCAGGCAGGAGCAGTCACCAGCCTCCCTCTGCAGCGGGCAGCGCTCTGCCTTTTCTCGTTGTTTATTATCCGACGTCTGTTTTCGTGTGTTTCCCTGCAGGCCGGGAGCCAGGAGGGCTGGCGCTCGGGACACCTCCTCCTGGTGGGCTGCCAAGGATGGTGGCAGTGTCCTCCCGCCCAGGGCGGTGGCCCCGGGCACACGGCATCCGTCCCTGCTCGCCCGACCCTCCCCTCGAGACCTACTTCTGCTGGGAGAGGCAAGGTAACCTCGCCACTGAAAATAGCTGGGACGGCGGCCAGCGGAGATTAATAGCTTCATTAACGTCCCCAGTTTATTTATAGGCTTAAAAATGCCTTGGACCTGCAAACTGAGCACAGTTGCTCCGTGTAAGGCAGGGAATCACAGGTCTCCTGCTTCTGCCTTTCCCCTTCCTGCTATTTCATTCTGATCGCTGGGACTGTAAAACCTCTGGAGGAGGCACTGTTTCTCATTGTGAAGCTACTTTGTAAACCTTCCTAACTGAAGGCACACACACTCTTTTTCTTTCTTTTTTTTTTTTTCCCCCCCCAAGAATGATGTATTTGTCTGGTCTCCTTCCTCTACCAACTTTTTGTGTGCACACTGTGTCCTGTGGCCCTCTTGGAGAAAATTCTCTTTTTGATGAATTCCTGAGGCAAAGGCTGAACAGCCATCACAGGAATTAGTGATTTCCCACCTTGGGTTTTAAACTGTGAGCTCCGTGGGAGGAAGACTGAGATTCTCATAGCTGTGGAGAGCATGGAGAGCCCTTAGGATATGTAGGGCCCTGGTGAGAAATGCAGAAGTAATTAGTGATTGTGGAGGTCTTCCAACAAAAGCCAGCAGAGGCCAGCGCCCAGGTCCTCCAGGAGCCTCATGGGACTGGTGAGAAAAGAAAAAAAACACCCCAAGTGTGCTGGCCCCAGAAGAGGAGTTTTTGGCTTGTGACCTGTGGCCATACTGCTGGCCTGTTTCCCAGTGGTCAGTGAAAGTTAAGTGAGAAAGGAGACTTGTTGTCAGCAAGCACAAATCCAAGGGATAGGCTGTTTGACTGGGAGATAGATGGCTCCATGGGTAGGAGAAAAAAGTAAAAATGCCTGTCCTTTCACCCACAAGCATGGATCACCACTGTGGCAGCTCATGGAAGTGAGGTTCTTTCAGAGGGCAGCCACGCTTCACTTCACTGTTGCTTTTTTGTTGCATCAATCTGAGATAAACTCCTGTGTCAGTCTTCCCTTGGCCCTCCTTTTCTAGGGATGAAATAAAGAACCAGCAGAGAACAACTCACCCTCTGTTGTTTTAATTTTCCCTCTGGGCAGCAACAATACTTCAGGGCAGAGTGAATAAGCCCAAAATGGTAGGAGGGTTTCTGTGCCACTACAGGTGAAGCCACAACCCTGGGATGCCCTCACCCTGCCAGCAACTGGTGTTTTTGGGGCATCTTTGGGCCTTGCTTTCCCCTTCCTCTCTTTCCCACTTGGGTTCTTGGCTCCATATCTCCTCCATCCTATCCTGGCCAGGCCCAGCTCTCCTGGGATGGGGCTGTGATGAGGATGGGAATGCCTGCTCACATCTCACTTTCCACATCTGTTAAATGGGACCATGACACTCTAACTTTATATGGAAGTGTTCCAAGTTGGATGGGGCTTGGAGCAATCTGGTCTAGTGGAAGGTGTCCCTGCTCATGGCAGGAGAGTTGGAACTGGATGGTCTTTAAAGCTCCTCCCAAACCAAACTATTCTGTGATTTTCTTCAGTCCATGGAAGGGCAAAAGCAGACATGCAATTCTTCAGCCATCCCAAGATGATAACTGGGAGAGTATTTCTATGCCTGATATACATGAGATCCTGTGAAATTTTAAAGGCTTCAAGGGAAAGACAAGTCATATGCAGCACCTGAGACAAAGGCAGGGAAGGGGGAAAAGAGTCGTTTTTAACTGTACTCTATTTATTCTAGGAAAGAGACATATTTTATATTGTTGTGTCTCATCTAAATTCCTGAACATCTGACCAGAAAAGTCAGTGCAACTTTCTCACTAGACAGATGTCAGACTTGGGTAGTGAGTCTTGTGACAAGAGACCATCTGCATCTCAAACTGATTACCTGCTTTGAAAAGTGAATATAAAAAGTAGAGGTTTTGGGGTTTTTTAAACAAGATGTCTAAACTTCATTCCAGCTCTGGGACACCTATCCCTGAATGCTGGTGCTATTCAGCTTCTGTGACATTACTCACCCCTAATAGAAAAAGCAAGAGCTGGGTTGGTTTTTTTTTTTTCCTGTTTCACTGGACTACACCCAGTTGTAACCATATTTAACCTTCCTTTTTCTAGCTGCCAACACTGGGTGGCACTAAGTAACTCCTTCTGACATTTTACAAAATTGACTCTAAAACCTTGAATCACACTGATTTGGCTCCACTCTGTCTTGACAGCAAATGGTTTTGTTTGAGAAACTTTGGATCATATGGTTGTTGCATAGAAACATCTGACTTGCATGGCATGTTTTGTACTTCCCTGGTTTGTTAGGTTGTTAAAACTCTTATGAAACTCTGGCCTTACAGCCTGGTAAAGGTTCAATGTGCTGTTGGACTTGAAAGCCAAATTTCCTGTATTGAGTCAAGAATTTATGGAATACTTGAATAGATACACCTGAATATCCAATCTGTGCTTTATGAAAGAGGTTTAAATAAGTCTCACTAAAAGGCTGAGGTTGAAAGGCACCTCTGGAGATCACTTAGGCCAAGTCCTCTACTTGAGCAAGGTCAGCCAAAGCAGGGTTAACTAGGTGGTCCCCAAAGAGTTCCAGGAGCCTGTTGCCAGCCCCAGAGTTTTCTTGTGAGTCTGTCACCAGAGCCTGGACACTGCCATGTCTGCTGGCCAGCTACACTCTGTAAAAGTCCTGCTAAAATAAATCAGCTTTAAAAGAAGCATCCCTACAAACACGTGGCTGTCACCCCCACTGGCTGTGCCCACCCTACAAGCTCCCCAGCCACCAGCCTGTCATGGCTCCAGTGGGCTCTGGGAGATGCTGGTGCATACGGTGATGGAGGTGGCAAAAAATCAGGGCTCACTGCCATGTCCTGGTAACAAACATCACCATTGTTGTGCATGCACCTGTCCCTAAGAAGGTGTTTACATTCTAACAGACAGCAGATGGCATAACCTGATGGGCTCATAAAGATGTGTGTCCTGAAAGGAGGACACAGAATGCCACTTATGGTAGCTAAAAATGCTCAGTATGGAAATTAAGTGAGCAAGTCATGACAGACTCACCATGGCCATTCTGACAGCAGTGCGAGAGGTGCAGCTGAGGAAGAAGCTGCCCAGAGTGAGAGATGGTAACTGCTGAAGGTCCTTAATGTCTCCAAGCAGAAGAGCAGGCAGAGGGTGAGACCATCTGGTGGCTACATCAGAGCCAGGGCAGCAAGGACCATACATGAAGCAGTACCTGCAGTACCCCTTCCCTCTCCTGTGGCAGTGGGAAGGGGGTACGAGTAGAGCCGATGATGTCTGAAGAACAGCTTACTCACTGAAAAGCACAGTTTCTGGCTGACTGAACCTATCTGCCAATTGGTGTGCAATCATTCATCAGAATTAGCACCAAAAATTAGAAACATAAAAATGGCTTGCTTTGTTGGTTTGAGGTTCTTTTTACTTTTATTTTTTTTGAAGCTGATCTCAAAAGGAAACCTCAGCTGGAGCAAGGATTTACCCAACATGCTGTGTCTTCAGAGTGTGGCCAAACCACAGGACAGCCTGCAATGGGGCTCTCCTAATCCTCTTCCTCAGGGTAGAATTATTTACACTGTTTATTGGACCAGATAGAGCAGGAATACCAGCAGGACTAAACTGCCTGCCCCAGAGAGCAGGCCTGGGATCTGGTAGGTAGTGGACAAGAAAGTTGTTTCAGAGTAGCATTGGCTGCTGAGAGCCAGCCAACAAAAAGGAGGCTGATTTTGACAGCACAGCATGGCACTTGACTCCAGCTTAGCTTGGCCCTGTGTGTTGGGTCTATGGACCTAAGAGCAAACCAAAGTATTTGTAAGTTTGGTGGTTTTTTATTCCAGCATAAAATGCCCAGGAAGATGATGCTATAGGTCACCAGTACTGAATTCCATAGGGTGTGTAGCATGGCCTGGATTGAGGTATGAGAGCATTCAGAATAGCTGGAGGATGGAAAGGCTGGTGGGACCACGCTGGAGGAACATACTGAGGGAAATGAGACAGAGCTCATTCATGAGGCTTTTGCAAGTTGTCCCAGGGGTATCCATGCCCAGAGCAGCACTGCCTGGTGGCTGGAGGGAGCTGCTTGTCCTGGTCCAGAGGATAGCATAGGCATGTGCTGACCAACACCACGGGAGCAGTCAAGGATGAGGACCCAGAGTCAGCTGGGGAGCTGTGTCTGACCTTGTAGGCACATCTGACAGGCATAGCTACATCTCCAGCAAAGAAGAGATGGACTCCAGCCCTGGGTTTGTGCTCATTGTCTGCTGGGCTCTCTGCTAACTCTGAGCCTTTGGTGTGGATCATTCCAAGGAGCAGTTGCCAAGGTGAGTGTTCTCCTTGGGAAGCAAGCTCTAGGCACAGTGCCTGCAGTTCCAGGGGTGCCACTCTGCCCTGGCCTTTGTGCTGAGCAGTGTAGGCACAGCAAGGCACAGCCAGTCTCCTGCCTCTTTGTGCTCCATCTCCATGTGCCTCCGGTGCTGCCTGGCACACTGGGTGTGATATTGCTTCCAGGAAAGCTTTTTTAAAATATTTTCCATATGAGAAACATAAGGGATTTGAACTTGCATCCTGTGTGCTCTGAGGCTGTGTTGTAGGCAGTGGATTGCAGTGGGTGATTGCTTCTCTTCATAGACCTTGTGGCTGAGGACAAAGTTTCCTTGGGACTCTCCCTTTCCATTCCCGTGATGGGTTTGGGGTTGACCTGTATCATGATTTTTTAGCCTTTAGTTTGATTGCCAAACAGAAAATCAACTATTGGAAGATCTGCCTTGTCAAATAGACAAAGGCCCCGAGAGGCAGAAGCTTTTTGGAAAGAGGCCTTGGCTTTGCAGGGATCATGAGGATTTAGGCAGAATTCAGGCAGAAGATAAACCTCACTATCCAAGAGGATAACTTGAGGGAAGGGAGTTGCACAGGATTTTTCCATTGCTGTAGGAACCTTTGCTGTAATTCAGCTCGTGTTGATTAACCCTGGATGCTGGATTCTTAAAAAGTGATTAGTGAGATCACCCTGGAAATAGAAACAGATGTGCCATCTGTTACGCAGTGTATGGGGCTTAGAGGGAGGTTTTGCTGAAGCACTGAAAGAAAGGAGGAGATCCCAACACTGAAATGAGACATCACTCCTGTCACCTTCCTGTTTACCTCCCCAGAAGCTAAACACCCTGTGAACACATGAGCTGAACTGGTGGGATTCGCTGTCAGTGGACTGGAGCTGTAGTTCTGGCCATTAACTGGTTGAGAGATGAGCTATGGTGGCATCTCAGCCTTCAGGGGAAGATAGGGTATAGGATTTGGTGTCAGAGACACTCTCCAAACACCTGGAATCCCAAAGTGGGAAGTCTGGGCTTCAGTCTGAACTTGTGCTGGTGCTGCCGCAGAGCACCTTTCCCCTCAGTGAAATGTAAACTGGAAGTAGTTTTTTTTAATACTTCTATGGAGTTGTTCCTGTGCTGTATCCCTGCCCCAAAATGCTCTCCCTTCATCGTGTAGTGACTCACTGCAGGTCTCAAGGATTATCAGAAGCACTAAGCAGCTCGGAGACAGCAATTGCAATTATGCTTCTACAGCTGTGATTGTCCACAGCCGTGCTTTCTGTCTTCCTCCAGAGCAACGGAGGATTTTAAGGAATGGTGCAAGGCTGAAGAAGGCAATACATCCATATGTGCTTTCCTAAATCTAATCTGGCATCCTCCTGGCTGCCATAGCCTCTGGAGAGCAAAGTGCACATTTGTGCTGTTCATAGCACTGCTGCCTGATAACCAGTATCTGCTCTAATAGGGGAAGCACTGCAGCACCTGGGGAGAACGGGAGCGGGTTCCCTTTGATCTGCAGGGCACCTCTCTCAGCACAGCTGCACAGCCAGGTAGAAAACTGTCAGGATTCTTGTTTTCTGCTTCCTTTTTCTCAGACTAAATCTCAAGTCTCATACTCAAAAAGAGCCTCTGGCAGGGATCCATGTAAAAATAAAACAATATCACTACTATTTATTATTCATACACACTGTCTATTATTCATATTCAGGAGCAGAGAAGGGCCATTGCTTTATGACCATGCAATAAAACAGGTCACTGCTCCCCATGTGCTTTGAAGCCCATGACACGATTCAGTGGGGATAGAAAATGGGACTCCAGGCACATAAAAGGGATTGCTACAGTGGATCCCGTGGCAGAGACCAGACCTAAATACACAACACACCTACAAAACACAGGTACAGCTCCACACTGGAAAAGGAGCCCAGCATCCAGCTGCCTCCCTCAAGCAGAGGTGTTGCAAGGGAGGCTGAGCACTGCTTCACCAATACCTTTGGGGATCTGCTGAATGTGGAGCCTGCTGGCATTGCACTGGTTTTACCTGGGTAAATCCAGCTGCCCCTTAAAACAAATTACTTAACTGCCCTCCTGTTGCTCCTCTTGCCCCACCTCTACCCAGTATTACCTGCCCTTGTCTCTGGAGTCTCCACTGGGACCAAGGTGGGGCAGGTGATATCCCATAAGGAGGAGGGTGACCAGATGGATTCAGCATGCAGTTGTTCTTTACATTTCCAGAACATCATCTCAACCCCCACCAACACCCCCAGCTCCAGCATTTCATGGCCATCCCCATGGCTTGCTCCCCAGGATGCTGGGAGCAAGCATGGAATTTGGAATTCAGGAGGGTAGAGGGGACAGCCTGGAGAAGATACTCACCTTCTGGAGGCCAGGGCACGTCTAGGGGCAGGTCAAGAGCTGAGTCACCATCTCCTCCCAACACCACCTGTATGGTGAGGAGCCTGAGTAGACTCCACCAGCTCCATTCACTCCAACAGGAATTTGGGGACACAAATTCCTGTGAGCAAGAAGGGATCAGGTTTGCTCTCTGGTTTCCTATAGAGGCATTTTAGCCTCCCAGGGATTTAGGAGACAGGCAAGCACAGCACAGGGAGAAAGCAGGATGCTGTGGAAGCCTGTGGAGCCAGCAACCCCATCTCTTTTTCCTCCCAGCAGTGGCAGCAACCCTCTGCCTCCCATCCCAAATGGAGCTGCCCCCCAGAAAGCCCAGATGTCCTCAAGGATGACACGGCTCTTCCGGGCTCTCACTTGTTCATGCAGGGCTGATCCAAAAAAGATGTTGGCAGAAGATGTTACAGACCTTTCAAAATCCCTCTTCATACTCCAGCACTTCCTCCTCTCCATCCTCAGACAGGAATCACAGAGGTCTGGACCTCATTCCCCAGCCCTGGAGCCCTGGCAAGCAGAAGCCAGTGCCCAGCAGCAAGTCCTCCCAATTACTCCTTCTAAAAACACTTTCACCAAAGAGTTAAGACTACAAAATGTCCTCTCTGAGCACCTGTACCATGCACAAGGATCACACACCCACTGCCCAGGGAGAGGATGGGGTCCAGACTCCTCCTGGAAGCCCTAATGGGTGAGGGGAGAAGGGATGTTATCAGGAAGGGCAATGGTTATCCTCAGAAAAAAGTCACATAATATAAATCTTTTTGTCCCTCTAAAGCCATGGAAACAAAAAGACATTGTTGCTCTCTATTTCCATGGAGCTTTCATCAGAAAAATGGAAAGCATGTTTAAAAAATAGGAAGAAGGATGTGGGGAGCCTTACCAAAGGTGTCTGAAATCTCTGAGCATGCCTGCCTGGCTGTGTTAGCGCTGCTGGACCCTGCGCCGTGGAGCTCAGCGATGCTCAGGGGACAAGGCAGTGCACCCACAAGGGGTTTTTTCCCAGTCAGCCTTCACACAGCTGGAGCAAGGACACAGGAGGAAGTGCTGGTGGTCCTGAATGTTTTGTTTGAGCAGCTGAAAGGAGGGATGTTTTCTCCCATGGTTTATTGGAAAAGCAGAGTAGTGTGGCTGCCAACACAGAGACAAGGTCCCCACTCGGTGGTGAAGGCCTGCGCTCAAGGGCGCGCTGGAGCACACTCTGACAGGGCAGCCCAGCCTCCCCTGGGACAGACACCACTCAGTGCTGGACCTACAACCACCCACAACCATCCTCACACTGCCCCTTGGGCCTGCCTGCCCTAATAACTCAGTAGTAACTCCCCTCTCCACCCAAGCCTAACCACACATTTTTCCCAAGTGTTTAGCAAATGTAACCTCTGTGTTTCATACCTTTCACTCATTGATCAAGCTGATGTGTTTCTCTTTTGGACAAATAGTCATTACATCTGAAAGTTTATGGCTTGGCTTTGAAGTTAATGTTCTCTGAGATGAAGGAGAAAGTTCACACTTCTTCTATTGCTTCCAGCCCTTCTGGCTGCAGACCAGATAAGAGAGTGATGCCTTCAATTTACAAGTGATGACTATTTTTTCAGGCAGAAAAGCTGAAAGACTTCTTAATGTAATAATGGCTTGAATATTGCTATAGTGCTCAGCAAAATGCTAGAAAAGGAGGGAAGTGAGTCCATGAAACATATGGACACCTCAGACTGGTTATTTCTCTATTTACAGTCTCATTTTCATCTGAGGCTGCATTTCCCTTCCTCCACTCTTGCTGTTGCAGCCACTCTGACTTTGTTTGTCCACAAGCTGTCATTTTCTGCCAGCAACCTTCCTGTGTGGAAGAACAGCCTTCACAGTCAAAAAGTTTTCTCCTGCTTAACATTAAGAGGTCTCTCCCTCTAATTCTCCTTGAATAGGTAAAGAAAATGCAGATTTACGGCGCACTCCATTAACAGCCATGACCGAGTGTTTAAATTGGAGGGTGTTAAGGCATCCAGTTCCTTCACACTTATTTGGAAATTGCAGCCTTGGTGTGACCTTTTCAAGCCTCCTACTTCTCCTCCTTCCTACTGCAGCATCAGCTCCTCCAGCCTTCACTGGAAGAAAGATTTTAGAAGCTTTTAGGAGCAACGTGCACAGAATGCCTGGAGCACGACTGTCACTACCTGCAAGCTGCAGGGACAGTAAGCAAGGGACTTTGGAGAGGGCTTGCGTTTCCCAGAGATCCATCAAGCCGGCTTTGGGAAGTCTCTAAAGATGGCAGAGCCACCACTTGAGTAGAGGTGCCTGTGCTTGCCCATGTCCTGCTCCCCTGCCCACCATATCCCTCTAGACCTCTTCACTCAGACGTGGCTTTTCCATTTGACCCCACCAGTCATAGGACTAGACAAAAAAGGAGATGCCAGGAAGACCTATGTGTACCTCTCAGCTGGGGCTATCTGAGCTGTGAAATGTAGCGCTGACAAGAACTCCTGCAGAGCATGCACAGTATTGCCAGTATTTTGATACTGCTAATGAGTAGATGCTTGTGTAAATAAAATACCTTCTGATGTGTGATTTACAAAACATCAAGATTTTCAGTAATTTAGGATTGAATTACACCCTGTTGTAGCACATAAGGGGAAGGATTAGGGCACTGCAGCTCACAGCTGGGCAGCTAAACCCACTTTTCCTGTTCAATTGTCTGCCTTCTATCTGTTTCTCTTTAATATGCAGCTGAAATTCAGCTGAAAGGCATCAGCCATGCTCAGATCAGTTAGGTACCACTGGATGAATGCTTGTGCTCTTTGTAAAGTGAAATTTGGCACCTGACTGGAGGGACCACAAGCCCCCCAGCAAATCCTGGAGGCCTCCCTATTGTTGGGTGGGGTGCTGCTGAGAATTGGCAGCCGAGCAGCACAAGGCTCTCAAGCCTCCCTGGCACAACCACAAGGACCGGTCAGAAAATCCCTCCAGGAGGTGATGAAAAGCCCCAGGGTGCCACCAGCATCCCCCACACCAGCCAACAGAGCCCCTCCAACACTACAGACCTGCAGCATCCTTTGCTACATGTAGTAGTTCTCTTTTGTTGACATCTGTGCTGCTCATTTATTTGCCTCTGTCATCATGACCGAGTGATGGGATGGGCTCTGCAGGATTTCTGTTGATCCTCCTCCATGTCTTGGCATTGGGATCTGGCTCACTGACCACTCAAGAAACTTCCCTTTCCTTTATTTCACTCTATTTCATCCTTTGATGTAATGCTAAATAAAATCTACTTATTGTTAACCACACCTCACAACAGCAGTGGTTATGTTTGTTGCTGGTTTAGTTTCCAAGTAATTTAAATAAACAACTGAGCCATGAGGAGAAACTACAAAACATCCTTTTCCCCTGGACATCATGACATGGCAGGCCATTAAAATTTCTTTAGCACAGCAAACTTTGAGTCTTAAAATACATACCTTGGTTTGTCAAATGGGATAATTATTAACATTTTCAACTATCCAGCTAATGAGTTCCTGTGTTGCAGTGAATGTGGTGTTGTATGGTGTTTCTCACACTAATTTCTTGGGAATTCTGGGTCTGTAATTTGGTGCAGTCCTCACAGCAGGAATGTGTTTCATCTTCTAAGGTGACGTCAGCCACTCTTGTCCTGGCATTAAAAGTCAGCCAGTGTCCCTTCCAGCTTTCCCAGACAATCAGCAGCCAGAAAATCACTGTTGTGCTTGGGAACACCAGTGTTAGGAAGTGTGAAGGTGGTTGTCTTGCTTCTGGTGTCAGGGCTACCCTCTGGGAACCAGCCCCAGTGCAACACCCCCTCTATTTCAGTGAATGCCCAATCTTTCCTCCAGGAGCACCTACAAGTGTTTGGCAGTGCCACACTGGGGACACGATGGATAGATCTCCCCCCAGGAGAACCTGGGGATTGGAAGTCACTTTAGGGTCTTTAATGCTTTTCTCTCCTACCCCTGGGGAAGGCAGGGCCAGTGGGAGGGGGCTGGGTACCAGCAGCACTGGAGCATCCCTGGGGCTACCAGGGGCACCAGGACACCCCGTGCCGTGGCCCTGCTCTGTTTTTATGGTGCTGCCTGCTCACTTCCATTTTCAGAGGGTGGCATGGCTGAAAGTGAAGCCATGCACCCCTCGGGGGAGACATTCTGGAGAACACCAGCCTGTTCCCCAACTCCACCGCAGAGCAATATTGTTTCACCACAAAAAAATCTCACTGGCCAACACACAGCAGGTCTGGAGCAGCCCCTGTGAAGCACCAGGCTCTGCATCCCATTAGGGCTGCCTGGAGGAAGCTGGACAGGATTTTTATTAAATCAAGCTCAGTCAATGCTTAAAGAAGGGCTTTTTTTGAATTACGAGCTGAACCTCATGTTTGGTGCCCTGCCAAGCTCAGGATAGTGCGAGGAAGAAAAGGAGATGTATTTTTGGACTCCATGTCTGCTAACAGGCTGTTAGATAAAATTAAAGAGGCTGTTTGTAAAGAATCCACTGGTGCTGGAGCAGATGTGGAGGCCCGAGTTTATGACAAGATATATTTCTGGTGTTGGCACGAACAATCAATTTCATTCAGGACTATCCTCATGCTGTAATGATTTGTTGGTTTGGGGTTGATTTCTTTTTTATTTATTTCATTATTTTAACTGAAACTGGCACAATGCCCTCATTACTTGTGATAAACTTGTTTGTTTACTTATGTCGTGGTAACCGGAGAGCTGGACTCAGGCTCTGCTTCCTTGGATGCTGGTTGTTTCCCACCAGAGCACTTGGAGCTGTCTGACACTGGCACTGTGTTTTAAAAATACACTGCCTTCCTCAGCCTTGCAGGCAGCAAGGGCATTGCTGTGTTGTACAAGAAAAATCAAGTGAAGGCACATTGTCATTAATTATGTATGGTTTGGGTTTTTCCTGCCTTGCTGTTCCTCTTTGGACCCTACACTGAGTCCTGACTTCCTTATGGCACAGATAAAAACTTGAAAGAGAGAAGCCCAACACGATTGCTGTGATCTAAATCTACAGCAGGGCATTGCATATGGAAGGCATAATATTTGATGGTAAATTTTTGTTTGACATTATAGTAGAAGTTAAGGGAAAAGGTGTCATCCTTGGCCTAGGGTTTCATAAGTGCCACAGGCAGATGGGCTCTTTTAAACCTTCCCCTCCTCTTCTAAAAGGAGAAACTCACAATCTGGACTCAAGCAAACCTTAAAGTCATAAAATTCCAGGTTCCAATAAATCTTTGTTTTACAAAAACACATCGAGCATATATCAAAACAGAAACTGTAAAAGGAATTAAACATGTGTGTGTCACATACTCTGCTGGATGCTCCGTAATAGTTTTGCAGGATCAGTGGAATAACGAGGTGCAGTTTTGCTCTGGGAAGTTTTGGCACCTCCCTGCAGAGCTGTTGGGCTGCCCAGGGCGCCCACCTGGAACGTGAGCAAGCACCAGGGGAAGGGGTGGCAGCTCCACTCCCACGTCCTCTCCCTTCTTTCCCAGTGCAGACAAGCTGGGCTATAGCTGTATCCCCACTGGTCCTGGGCATCACAACACCTTCCCTTTGGGGGCCCAGCAAAGTGGGGACCTGCTCCTCCAGCCCCAGCAAGTGGCAAGGCCATGGCAAACAACAGTGCTGCAAGTCCAAGGGAGGGAGAAGTAAAATGAAATCTGGGAGGGGGATTTGCCTGCCTGTTCCTGTAAAGTGGAAGAGCAAAGCAAAAATGAAAGGAACTGGGATCACGCTGCAGAGACACAGATTTTAACAAGCTCCTTTTCAGGGCTTTAAAAGATTACGCATGTGACGTAATCTTGACATTTCCTGGCTGACTGGTGATTTCCTCGGATCAAATACCCGGAATGCTGGGGACTTGTCACCACCTCGTGCAGCTCCTATTACTTGCAGCACCCCGGGGGACACAAAAGGAGTGAGGCACAGGGTTCTGGGTCAGGGAGCAGGACCTGCACCCCCCTCCCTGTGCTCCCTCTCACCCTGGCTGGGTGAGACATGGAGCACACACCTTCCCTTTTAGAAATTCTCCTTAACTTTGAGGGTTGAGGTTTAAGGGTCCTGGTCACGGGTCCTGCACCCAGAAGCCTTGGCAGAGAGACTAAAGCCTGTGAGAACCCTGGCAGGGACAGACCCTCAGACCTTGTGACAATATATAACCTATTTCTTTCAATCTGTTGTAGATGACAATTTTATAAAATTCCAAGTGACTTGCTGGAGTAGTCAAAACCAAGACCAAAAGCCAGCAAAGCCCTGTAAATTTTGGAAATCTTCTTATGAAGATTCATCACATTTCTGCTGGTAGTGTGCTGAAACTTGAAAGTTGTGGGGAGCGAGAAAACAAATGCAGCAAAACATTTATTAGCATTTTGTCAAGCATTGGGACAGGCTTCCTAGGGAAGCGGTAGAGCTGCCAAACCTGGAGGCTGCAACCAGAGCAGGGACCAAGAAAGGCACAGCGGCAAACCCCCATCCTGACTTAAGATCCTCTCACCTCTGCTGTAGAAGGAAAAAAACCACAAACTCTTCCCAGATTTTTTTTTATCTGGATTTCCAAAGAGTGTCTAAATTTGAGTTGCTCAGGAGCTCTCTGTTATTAATTACCCTAAAACAGGTACAACCAAAGGCAAGCAAAGAAGCAACTGTCTGGGAAGCACTCATGCCATGACCAAAGACTGCAGGCAGCTCTTCCCCACCAGGGAGCAACTGGCAAATCAAGTCAGCTGGAGGCTGCAGGGCATCAGGGTGGTGGGAGCTGCAGGGGTCACCCTTCTGCTCCTGACCAGCAGTTTCAGGCTGGCAGTGCCTTTTGCTGTGTGTAAACAGGGAAGCTGCAGCTGAGAGGTTAATGCAATTCCCCTCTTAAAAAGTCTTTAGAAAGGGCATTTAAAAGAGTATCACCAACTAGTTTAGTGCAGCACCAGCTTGGCTTTAGTAGTATTTAAAAAATTATTCTTAATATTAAAAGGAAAAATATTTTGTTATGATTTCCATGCAAATAGTGTAAATAATTGAGAGAGGATGTTGCAACCCTTCCAGCACAGCCCTGCACAGCAGAAAGAGAAAGTGAAACAAAGTGCAAGCTGGAAAGCCCCCAGGAGGGCAGGGAGACAAGGCCAGGAGGAGTCTTTGGCAGGGCTCCTGCCTGCCCAGTGCCTGCCCCAGGCTCCCAGTCCCAGGCAAAGTCTGGGCAGAAGGTTACAGCAAGGATTAGTTAAGCAGCATGGGTTGGTTTTGGTTTTTAGCTTAAATATATCCCATACTCCAGCTTTTATACTCACATGGAGATACATGGTGTGATTTTCAGGCTTGGGTCACTTCAATTTTATTATTGCAGGTGGCCCAAATAAACTTTCCCGAGGTTTTTCTTGTATGTTTTCTAAAGAGAACTGTAAAATGAACAGTTAAGAGGTTTGTTGGAGCTTTTGAATAAGGATGGGGAGCAGCTTCCCCATCAGTTTTACAATTACGCACTCTGCCTCAACCCTGACATTAAATGCATCATCCCAATGCCAAAAATATCAACAGTACTTACCTGACAGATGCAGATATTCAGATGCACAAAACAACTGTTTATTACAGGCATTTCAGGCAATTTGAATTGTGTCATGCATCCCCCTTTCCACCTTTCTTTCCTCCGTTTTGCTTCACTAAAAACCTCCACAAAGCACATGCACGTAATTTGCTTCACACAAACAACCTCCCAAGGTTAATTTATAACTAATTAACTTGAGGAGCTCAACACCTTTGCAAAGGCTGGTGTGAACACTCAAAATCTATAGCTGGAAATCAAATACAGGTAAATCTCTGATTAAAAAAATAAATAAGGAACAGGATTAATAATCCTTTGGTGTTTGGCATCCAAATCAACGGAAAAGGGAGCAAGGCTAATGACCACACACCCCTTTTAGGAGCAGAGCTACACACTGTGCAGCACACTAGGTTCCCCCTGAAGCATTTGTAAAAGTCTTCTGCGGGACAAAGGAGTCGTCCTAACTTTTATGCAGAAAAATAGGAAAATAGGGAGTTGCCTCTGCAAAAGTCATGGACCAGTGACTAGGCACAGGGGTTATCAACTTGAACTCAAGTTTTGAGAGCACTGAATAGAGAAAAGTCCATAAAGAATACCCAGTTTGCAAGTTTACCTTTGAAAAACCACCTGTGGAGCCTTCTCTGGCCTTTTGGGCTTTTTCGTGAAATCCAGGAGGTCTCAGTGATGAGAGATTTCTGCACGCTGTGGGCACGAGCCACTGCTCGGAGCAGTGCTCTGGAACGCTCTGTCTCCTTGTTTATATTTCAGTGCTACGCGTGATTAATCCTCCATTTCATTCATTGTCTTTTTACTTCTCTGCTACTGGGAACAGTAAATAAGAGGGAAGCTGTAACAAGAGCCTCCCTTTTATTCAGAGACCTTCTGTTTCCTGCAGGCTGGTGGCTTCGAAAAAAATCACAGCTCCATTGTGCTCCAAAGTCATACTGAATGATTCAGATGGAAAGAAAAACCCACGTCAGAAGGAACAGGGGACTCAAAGACGAGTGTCAAGGCCAGCAGAGCAGGGACATGGATCCCAGGCAGCAGCACGTCCTGAGAATGTTGCACCCTGTGACAGCAGCAACATTATGGTTTACCCCTCTGCACCGGGGGTGTGTGGAAGACAAGGGCGGCTCCCGGTATTGGGGGTGTCCCTGAGCACCCCCGGCCCCACGGGACTGGCATCCTTTGCCTGGGGGTGGTGGGGCAGCAGGAAAATGCTCCTGTCCTACCTGGAGGATACAGATCCAACTCCCAGCAGCTGGGGGAGGTGAACTCACTCCGTCCCTCCTGGAGCAGGGCTGCCAGCAGTGGAGGTCAGGCAGGGCAGGAGGAAGGGACAGGGTCACCGGTGGCAGAGGCAGGCAGGCAGGCAGAGCCCGGGGGCTCCTGTGCGGAAGCAGAGCATGCAGTGATAGAGACAGTGTTGCCATCACCGAACATCTGGTGCGAATGCTCCCCAAAAATAGATCGCTTCCTTCTTCCACCTCAAAGGAAACAGCGTTGGAAGGAGACTCAGATACAGCAGGGCTGGAGCAAGGTGGGGTCTCGTTCACCGTCAGCCTCCCACTGGGAGCCACTTAAACATTCCGGGGTGTGACTCTGGGACCAGACATCAGTCTCAGGATTAGCCCTGTGAAACGCCCCGACGACCCACGTGGGCGCTGAGCCTCTCAACGCCCTGGAGCAGAAACCCACCAGCACTTTCCATCAGTGTCCGGTATTGCAAAACCAATCCCTCTCTTCCCGAAAGCTGCTCCGGTGCCGAGGGGCTCAGGCTGTGATCAGCCCTCACCTGCATTTTCCCGTACCAGTTTTACATTACAGCACAGCTTCACAGCATCTTCCTTATTGGCAGGCGTCAGGACAAATGTGTGTCAACAAATCTGAAGCGAGCAAAGTGCCGCTGCAGTCAAGTCTGATAATAAAACATGAGTCACTGTTCTTCAGTCATTTACCAGTGCACGTCTTGCAAGAAAGTTCTCTCTTCTAGGAATCACCACCACACGAATTTGAGAGTTGTTTTAAAGAGCACCCTGATTTCACTTTCAGCTGGGTGGCTGAGTTTTCAGAGGGCTGGTTCCCGCTATCCCTACTTGCAGCCCACCGCCCCGTGCTCCCTCTGCGTCTTTGTTTCAAAGCCAAGCATGAGGCACCCAGCCCTGGCGTGACCTGATGCTCTTCCCAGATTTCACACTCCGTCTCCCCAACACCAGGAGTGAACTGGCAGCAAGAAGGTGGCTGCTGGGACTGACCCCCCAGTTGCCATCGATGCCCCCCACGCCACCTGTAGCGCTGCTGGAGAGTGTTCAGGGGATGCACATTTTTCCCCCGGGATGGGATGAGGAAGAGCATGTTCAACCCCAGCATATTGGCAAGGAGACTTCTTCTCATAAAGATATTATTTTCATTGTTTTCCTACATCTCAGTTTGGGAAGGAGCAGGAGGGGTCAGGAATGTCATCCCAGACATTTCTCCAAAACTGTTTTTATCCTTGGTAACAAATGCCCCTGTCAAACACAGCAGCATGCATCCTCAGTTTCCCCTCCATAAGCCTGATTTTTTGAATGGCTTCTTGGAAAAAGCATTTACATGGTGACCTCTTGCTGCTGTAAGATGTGCAGGGAGATGGGTCCTTTCCAGGCATTCAAGCCGTAGTGCTTGGTCCTTCCTGTTTTTACTGAGGAACTTTTGGGAGGTCAGAAATACATGAATTGAGCTTTTGCTGCCTTAATAGGTGAAAGGCTGCTGGAAGCACGTGGATAAACTTCCTCTGTGCCAAATGACCGTCAATTAAGTCAAACACTTTTTAACAATAGAGGCAAAATTTTAAAAGGTGTAGTTAAAAAAAACCCCCACATTTGCCTGTCTGTCCTCCTTGCTCCATGCTGCTCTGCCTCTTGCTGCCTAGCTTGATCTCGAGCACTCCTGCTGCAGAGAAGGAGCTTCTGATGTGGCAAACAGGTAGACTAAGCTAATTTATCACTCAAGTCTTTTATTCCATCACAGAGTGGCAAAAGGGAAGGCTCGTCTCTCTTGTGGGTCACCTCTAATAGCAATTGCTACAGCAAGATGGATTTCAAAATTAGGTGCTCTTGAAGCAGAAGCCACACTGTATTTTTCAACAGCACAAAGCAGCCGTAAGAGGAATCTGACCTTCATTCTTCATAATAAATTCACTGGGGAAAAAAAAAATCCATCTTTGTTTTTCAGCTTGAAGTACTGTCAAAAGAAAAGCCAGGGCACACAAAACATTTACAAAATAAAAATACAATACAACTTCAGCAAAATGATAAAAAAATCAGGGATTTACTTTTCCTGCTTTTTCTTATTTAAACATTAGAATACACTCTGACTGCTTGCCTGCAAGTACATTGTTTTGAAATAAAGGCTGGTGTTAAAGTGGATCTATACTAGGCTAAATTAAGACCACCTCAAAGTGGTTTTCAGATGTAGAGTGCAATCCAGTAGCTAAGTCTGGGGAAAAGTTTATCGATACACACCCACATTTAGGCACTCCATTGGACTCAGCATGTTTGTAAAATGTCTCTGAATGTATTTCAGGTGCTAAAATAATGTCTCTTGCAGCCTGCCAAAGGAAAATGTCACAGTTATTTTCTGCTAAAGTGCCCCAAAAAGATGTGATCTGCAGACAAGTACAGACTCGTAAGCTAAAGAATATAATGGAGAAATGCTTGAAAATATTTGGCATTTTACTGTTATTAATAAAATGATTGGTACATTTGAGTCCTAAAAGCCTGTAGCTGGTCAGCTGTCACTGGCACAGCCTGGAAATGGTGAAAATTAATTGTCTCCTGTATTAAACACTATCTTTGTATTTTGCCATGTCTCCATTACAGACTCTGTATTGAATAACTCATTATAACCCAACGCAGCACATTGCCTTTATTCCTTTAATCTCCTGTCAGGCATAGCTGGGAAGGCAGAATGGGAATGTGTATTCTAACCAGCAGGTCTAACCCTTAGGCTAGCAAGAATTAGGAGAGGTTTTTTCCAAGCTCGGCTTGTCCCCCATCCAGAGAACCTAATGCTGTGGCTGCAGTCCACCTGGCTCCTCTTCTGGAGGAGTCACTCAAATCCATCTTCCCACTTTCCAGCAAGCCTAGACCCAGCTGTTACTCAGCCTTTTCTTTCCAGGATGGGCTGGTTACAGGGATAAAAGCAGCTGTAAAGAGGCTGTGTCAGCAGTGCCCTAATTAAGCTGCAGAAATCAGCCACTTCACACCCCTTAGTTCAGGTTTCCAGGGGCCCGTTTGCCTGGACAGAAACATTTTGTTAAATAAGCTCAGCTTTTTGCTAGAGCTGGTGTGACCACTGAAGCTCGGCAGGAGGGATGAACACTGTCCATACATTTAGTTAAACCAGCTTAAAATTACAGAGCATATCTAGCATATCTAGGCAGCTGCAACTGCAGCTCCTTTCAGTACCAATTCGAGATAAACAACCATAAACATCAGTCTGGCTTCATTTGGCATTCAAGGTATCATAACTCCCACATATTAACATTCAAGTTCTCTCCAGACCAATCAATATTTTGTTGTTGTTTAGAAAAGGAAAAGCCTTTTCTTGACCTCTGCAACAAGCATTTACGTGAAGGTTAAAGCCCGAGGAGATGCTTTTTGATAGTGATGTCAAGGCTGTCAGCTCCCCTGTAGGGAACCACCACCTAAACAGTTGCAATTTCACTGCTCATTATCCCTCTTCTACAGCAAGCACCCACTTCTAAAGATCAAGGGGAGGCAGGTTCAAGCTGAAGTGTCAGCAGTAACTGACCTCTGACCAAGTAATCTTGGCGTGGCCAAGTCTGACCTATGGGTGAGGACGCTGTGTTGACCAAGAGGATTATTTAACCACTGGAGCTTGCAGGGGAGCACAGCTGCAGAACAGGGAGGTCCTTTCCAGCAACAACCCTCAGCAGCTCTTCCTTAAAAAGGGCAATTAATCTCCCTATGGCAGTCCTCTTCACCCAAGAACACTTCCACTGTTTCAGAACAGTTTTATAGCAGACACAAGCAAAGGCTTTGCTCCCAATATCCATGTGCTGGCTCAGCTGAATTACAGGCACCTTCCGAGTGTGCCGCATGAGAAAACCAAGCTGCTCTGGAAGAGCTGGGAAGGCTTTGGAGTATCTCCCACCCAACACTGGTCTCTGCAGTGAGATACAGGGGGTTGTTCTGCTTAGTAAGCAGCACTGATAATCACATTACCTACCCTCTTCAGCTTCGAGCACACTCTGTTCGTTACCAGTGTGCTAAAGGCGAGGCAAAGGCCGTGCCTGGCTGCCGGGAAAGCGCTCGCTACTCCTCTTTTAAGTTCAGCTGAATCCTCTAGGTTACTTCTGTCAACATCAAGCACCGAGAACAAAGGCACAAGGTTATGGGCATCTCATTAAGTATGCTTGTTCCAAGAACAAGAAATGTGTCTACTTTCCTCTGATGACCTGGGGAAACAAAAAAACCCTTCAGCACAGAAAATTTATTTGCCATCAGTTACGAGCATTTGAATGTGTAATATCCAGTTTAAGGAGACAAAAAAAGTCTGTCCGTCCTGCCCTTTCTATATCGAGACCTTGCAAACAGCATCATTCTTCTGCTTGAAACAGAAAGCAGGGATGTACACATCTGGGAACACCAATACACACAAAAAGCCCCAAATCCTTAGGGTATTAAGTGAGCCATTTAACTAAGTATTTAAAACCTCTGCAATTATTAGTTTATTAGTATCATCCAGGATTTCAGATGTTCAATATTTCTCCTGAAGTTATACATAAATGCAAATTGAAATAAGAATCTGAAAGTCAAAATTGTATAACAAAACAATACTCCATCACAAAAGCGTGTAAAATTACAAGAATGCTTTTTTTTTGTTTGTTTTTAAACACTGGCACTTAAGAGAACCATAATTTTGTAACCACAAAATTTCCGAATTGTCCCCCAAACTGGTAAGCAGGTATATGTGAAAATAGTTACAGCTGCCAGCACTTGAAGTTTTACTAAATATGCAAAAAACCCCTTAGCTTTGGTTTTGGAAGAGAACTGTATTTGACCAAATTAGACATTGTTGGTATACCATAAACATTTAACTTTTTAATGCAAAATTTAATAAAATGTACTTTTCCATACAACTATATTTAACTTAAAAATGGGCAAACATCAAGAGTGCGGTATAAAACCTAACAGGAAAAATACATCTTATCTCATTTTCAATTTGAGACAATATACAACTTTGTTTAAAGGGCTAAAACTAGAATTTCAAGAATACAAATATGAATTTACATAGATTTAACAAATAATAATGGTACCATTTATAGAAATCTTAGAAAGAAAAATCATTTCTTGTGGGCCCTTTGCTACCAGGAGTCTCATGGTATAAAGCCCGTGGCCATCACCAGACCTGTCACCAAAAAATAATATGGTCATTTCATGCTTTTAACTTTACACATTTTAGGTACGCTCATCACTCCCAGGTGTTCAGAGATTTACAAATATAACTTCCATTACATGGTAACAGAGTCACACCTGTAAATTTCTCTACACCGGATGGACATACACTCTTCCTATGGGTCCTTCTAGGACAAAATTTAACATTCCCTCCCTCCCCACCCCCCAAAGTATTTAGTTTCTGTAAAATTGAACTCTATACTTCTCAACTCTCCAAGACTGGTAAACTCATGCAACGCAATAGAATATTACATTTCACAAAAATCTGAACGAGTATCCGTTTGCTGAGATTGAATTTTTGTTGTTTCCAGTTATGGAAGATTTTCATCATATGCCTATATATTTCTTTTCTTACCCTATCATGATAATGCAGGGTATGCAGATCAAAGCTTTGTTTATCAGCTGGTTATATGAAAGATGAAAACTGTAATATTCCCGTGATCCCATACGGGCATTCAATAAAGCAAAAGATGAGTTCCCCTCAAAAGAAAAAAAAAAAAAGGAAAAAAAAAAAAAAGAGAAAAGGACAAGTATGATTCTCAAGGGCACCTATTAAAAGGACAACAATACTAATAAAAAAAATTGTATTTACTTAGAAGCATTCAGAATGTCAACAAAACAGCTGCAACTTTTTTTCTTCCTTTTTGCAATTACAGAGTGGTATTCAGTTAACAGAACAATTATTTTTATGATGCATCAGAGACAACTGAAGATGAGAAATGAACTACATCCCCAAATATAACTAAATTTGTGCTGTGCACCAACAAGAACCTGCTTTATAACTCCCATGCCAATTTACAACCCCCACACTGTACCAGGCAAGGTTAGTGGCCATTGAAATACCACTAAGGACAGGGCTATCTAAAGACACATTCGGTAGTGTGTTAACTATACAAAAAAAGAGACACTGTACAGTTTAAAAACAAATCTTACACAGCCTTACATTTCAATTTTTTTTTTCTTTAAAAGGAGTGAGTTGTGTACAGGGGGGTTAAATGCTTTATAGACAAGAAAGAAATTGCTCTAAAAGAGACTTATTCATCATCATCATCATCTTCATCCTCCTCTTCTTCCTCCTCTTCATCATCTTCATCCTCTTCATCTTCATCCTCATCCTCCTCCTCTTCCTTCTTCTTCTTGCTCTTCTCAGCCTTGGCAACTACTTTCTTGCCTCCATCAACCTTCCCTTTGGCCCGGTATGCAGCGATATCCTTAGAGAAGAAAAGCAGGAACAATCTCTCAAAGATTTAACCAGCCAAAAGGTCTGAGCAACCTCCAGAGAGCACTTGTGAAAGCAGTCACCCAGCTACCTGCCCTTTCTGCACATCCACCGGTGTAGGACCAGGAGGGAGCTGTGGCTTCAGCTCAGAGGTGAACTGAAGCCAAAGAAACAGGAACCCTCTAACACAGCAATGACACTGGCATGCTACTGCACACTGCTTATGGCTGCTAAGGAATCTCCATTGTTGGGTTCTGGGAACAGGCTGGAAAAGCTGCTACCTCTGATGGTAAAGGCACAGCTGAGCCAGCTATCCCATAAGGAAATGAAGTAGGGAGACCTCTTAAGTTCCCTTTCTAGCCCTACCTTCTATAATGCCTAAAGAAAAGCACAGGAAACCCTCGTTTGAGGTGCAAACCTGGGATTAGCCACCCAGAAGACATCAGAATGACCCAGCCTAACAGCTGCAACGGTATGCCTCAGCAAAGAGCACTCAGACTGAACTCTGCCTAACAGAAGTTTACTAAATAAAAGGTATAAGAACTTGATTAAAGGGTAGACACTGCCACCTTCTGCATGCAATACATTTATTCCAGTCGTTTGAAACGCACAAAATTCAGTTCCTGTTACAGGGAAGTTAAAACTGTACCTGGAAGGCACAGTCATAAAAGCAGTTAAGACTTCCCAACTTTGTGCCAAAACAGTAAAACCATTAGGAAGGAGAATTGATCTACAAAGCTTACACACACCAGCTAGAGAGAAACATCAACACATTCACACAGATGGTTCAAATCTTCAAATATTCCCCACCTAATAAGCACTACATCACTAATCTTACTGCTCTCTTGGACTCTCTAAAACTTAGCAGGAAATTCTGAGAAGATATGATATCCACTAAGTCAAAGGCCGAGCAGTGAAATAGTGAAGGTTACTACCTCTTAAAACTCTACACATAAGTCAAAGAAATAAAGACATTACTACTGAAAATTAAAATAATATCTGCAAATAAAGACTAATAATTCTATCATTTAAAAAATGTCTGAGTTGCCTTGGCTGTGTGTACAAGCAATTACTATGAAGCTGTACAGAAAGCATTATGTGGGAAAGCTCCTAGATCTGCAAGTCCTCTCTGGCACATTAACAGAGCTCCAAGGCTCTACTTTGCACACTACAGTGCAGAAATTCTGAACTTGGATGTGTTTGCCAGCAGGAGAAATGCCCAGAGGAAGGTGACAGCACACAATGGACATGGGTGCTGTATGCCAGCACAGTGGTTGCTGACCCATTGTGAAGCACTGTCAGGAGATGCCAAGGTGCATCCCTCCTCTTCCCTTGGCTTCCACATAGTGGGATGGGAATATGCCTCTACAAATAAAACCATGTGTAGCACAGTCCTGTGTACACAATGGAATTCTGCAACTCCAATTATGATGGCAGGGTTTAGCCTTAATAATTAAAAAAATTGTATGACAAGCTGCTTCATATGCATAATTAACCAAATTCATTACTAGAAAGGACATGGACACAAAGTAGGTCCAGGAAAAACACATGCCTAAAACTAGCATCTCCTTTGTGTTTTGTCATTTTCCCAGGAGTGTATATTTTAAAAATCAGCTAAGTGTATCAATTATCCTAACATTCAAGGATGCTCACCAGTACCTCCAAAAATTAGGGAGAACCAATTCATTCCTTACCAGCATTACTTACTGCTACCAACTCTACTCAAATTCTGCTGTGACCTATGGATTTAGTAACAATACAGAACCCATGGAATTTATTCAAGCACCTGTGACAGCTCAAAATTACAGACAAATGCAAATAGCTCAAGGTAAAGGACGCCAATTTAGTGTTATGCCAATTAATCACTTGCTCCTGCATACAACCCTTTTCAACAAATCTAACGAATTATGTCATTAGCATACTATAATTTGCTACATCAGGTGTCAGGGTACACAATAAGGAAAAAAGTGTCTAAAAAACTGAGGCTTGACCTCCCCAAAGCATGTGCCTGAATGTCAGTGTTACCTTTTCATATTTCTCCTTCAGCTTAGCAGCCTTCTTTTCATAAGGCTGTTTATCGTCTGCAGCGGTGTTGTTCCACATCTCTCCCAGTTTCTTTGCGACATCTCCAATGGACAGACCGGGATGTTCTCCTTTGATTTTTGGACGAAACTCAGAGCAAAACAAGAAAAAAGCCGAACTACAGAGGAAAAATAAGGGAAATAAGATGATTTAAATTTTAGACTTCACTACAGCAGCAACTTTTGGGACCTTTGCTACTGGTTCCTTAAGAGCATTTTGGAAAAAGCACCTAAAAGTGAGACAGACATTGGCTACAACGGATGGTATCAGAGCTGAACAAGCCACTTGGCAAACTCAATGCACTCTTTTCTCTTAAGTAATGCTGCACATCTGGTCCCATTTTTAGCAGGATCCCCAGACAGGCAGATTTTATACACCAGACACAGAGAAAAGCTTTAGAAATTAGACTAAGTCAATGATACTAGGGCAGCAAATGTTACGTCAGAACTATTAGAGGTGGGAGGCTGCAATATTTGTTAGAAAAGTAGGATTTCCAGACCCCAGCACCAGCTCAAGCAAGAACATTAGCTTGTAAAGGAACTTACCTGCATTAACTCAGTTTAAAACACAGACATACACACACAATAAAGTACTGGTGTCCAGTAGATGAATTTGAAGCCAGCTGTCATTATGCTGTGGCTAAAGTTTTAATTTTCCAAGCTGGTTTTGAGGAAGATCACCCCTCAAACCTGTTCCATGCAAAAGCCTACAATTTTAAACTGACTGACAACCAAAAATTCTGCTCAAACCAACAGGTGATGAGAGCAGGGCCAACAGTACTTTACTGCCATATTACACTGGAATTACCCTCTTAAGAGAAATTAGAAAAATCAGTCAGAATCACATATAGTCTATTTTTGCATCTACTTTTAAAGGCTGCCATTACTCCAACTTTGATAGTGGGACCGCCTACCTAAAAATAAAATCTCAGCAATCATAACTAAAATTTCAACCTATCTTTACACCACTGGTGAGGGGGATCATATACTCTTGTATTTCTGAAGCTCCTGGATAAAATTACCATTTTATAGATCCACACCAGTGTGAGGGTCCCAAACAAGATAACCTAAAGCTAGGAATCTACTTACGGAGGCCTCTTCGGTGCATTTGGATCCTTGAACTTCTTTTTCGTTTCCCCCTTGGGTGGTACATAGTTTTTCATTTCTTTTTCATAACGAAGCTTGTCAGCTTTTGCCATATCTTCAAACTTCCCTTTCTCCTTAGAAGACATAGTCTGGAATGCAATTAGAATCACAGAATACCTTAGAAGGGACACATAAGGATCAAAACAGTATTTTAAGATTCAAAAACATACCAAAGCCCATTCCAAAACTTTGGCTGGGGGAGCTAAGGGTAAGATGAGGACAATGGATAGTTACCAGCCACTTTACAACTACATTTCATACTTACCCAAAACCTGAGCTTCCAGAGAAATAATTTACAATCATGAATGGTATTTCAAAGAACCAGTCATTTAAGATTTTGTGGCCTTTTTTATTTTTTAAGCAGCTATTCCTACCTTCCATCGTTCTGAGCATTTTTTTGAGAACTCTGAGAAGTTCACTGACGCATCTGGATGTTTCTTCTTGTGCTCCTCCCGACAGGTTTGCACAAAGAAGGCGTATGAAGACATTTTACCTCTCGGCTTCTTAGGATCACCTTTACCCATTTTTGCTGATTTTCTGTAATGAAGCAAATGAGACACCTTTAAAACTTGTGTTTTCAACAATCCAAGGCAGAAAGTAAGACACAACCAAGGGTCATGCCAAACAGGACCTGCTGGAGCAGTATTCTGCAATCACATAATGAGAAAAAGATTCTCTTCTCGAAAATTTACTGAAGATTTCTGTCATCCCTGTCTGAGGTGACCTGGTTGTAAGCAACCTGAAATCTCAAAGGGCCATCAAAACGTGCAGTTATGGTCTCCTGCAAACAAGAAGTGTCCTTCCAAGCAACCTGAAGGCAAGTATTGCAGTGGAGACTACATGCCACAATTATTACCGGTGTATTAATCATAAGCTTGGGAAAAATAGATGCTAAAGAAAGGAGGGAACAAGTGCCCAAGTATCCTGTCTCGGTGGCCTTCTGGATTACTGATTTCTTTTTTTTCACTGCCCTTGTTCCCTGTAGGCCCTGCGTGTTTATTTACAAAATATGTTTTTTATTATTTTCTATACCGTATGTTTTGACCATTCTTTATGTGTACTGCAAAAGCCTACTCTTTGCAGGTATACCTTGAAATATGGGACTGAAACAGCTCACTTGGTCAAATACGTTATAAACTACACAGGGAAAAGCACAACTTTTATGTACAGCCAGCAGAGCTGTGCTCAGCAAGAGCACTATGTGACACTTTCAGGGACTGAAAAATGCCTTCCTGGGACTTTCACACCCATGTCAGACATTTGGAGTATTTCTTCATAGCTTCCTGAAAAAGTCACTTGCACCGTGACAAGCTCTGCTTTTCAGCACGAATTAAAAGGAGAAGGAAAAAAAAACCGTGAAAGAAAAAAAAAAGAAGGGCAGGCGGTGCCTGTCCGTATTGCCACAGAAGCTGTATTTCCTATCGGTTTGGCGGATAGACAGAAACAGATTTCTGCTCTGTGACTAAACACGTCCGGTTTGAAGTTTCTACCAAGTAAACAAGAGGGCTGAAGAAGCAGGAGCCGCTGCTGCCTGCCCCGGAGCCGCTCCCAGCGCGGCCGGGCGCGGGGCCCGGCCGGGCTGGGGCAGCGGGGCCAGGCGGCTCCGGGGACAGGGGCGGCCGCGGGCAGGGCTCGGCACCGCGACCCCGGGGCTGGCGTTTAAAAGCCTCCTCCTTCCCGCCATTTTGGACGCTTCCCCTACGAGGGAGGCAGAGGGAAACTTCTGAAGTCCCTCAAGAGACCTGCTGGGGGTGGAAGGAAGGAAAAAAAAAGAAAAAAAAAAAAAAAAAAAAAAAAAAAAAAGACCCAAAAAACTAGTCCCGTTATTAGGGAGAACATGTGTAAGTTTTATTCCGCGTTCAGGCGAGTGCTCGCAGCGGCGAGCACATGCCCAGGAGCCGGACAGCCACCAGGCTGCAGCTGCCCGCCGGCGGCGACCCCCGGCCCCGGCGGGACAAAGCGTTCTCCCGCCGCCACCCCCGTGCCCCCGCGGCGGGGGGAGCGTCCCCATGCCCAGCCCTGCCCGCTCCGGCCGCCATGAGGCGAGGCAGCCCCGGCCTGCGCTCCCTCCCTCCCTGCCGGCCGCGCCGCCGCAGCGGCGGTGTCGGCGGCAGCGGCCGCCATGGCGCAGGCTCCTGGCGGAGGAGGTCACCCGCCGCCGAGCCTCCTTCCATTTTGTGCGCCGAGGAACAGAGCCGGCCGCTCCCCACCCCCCCGCCGCCACCACACCCCCCGCGGCCGGGCGGGGCGGCGAGCCCGGGCTGCGGGACCCCCGCCGAGAGGGGCCGCGGCGGGGCCGGGCGGCGACCCCCGCCCGCGGGGGCAGCGGTGGCAACGCAGCCCGGGCGGCGCGGAATGGCCGCTGTGGCGTCGCCCGCTGCCGCCGCCGCACAGAGAACATGGCTCCTTCCTCCCTTCCCTTCCCTTTGTGTGAGCGCGCCGCTACCCTGGCGCACACGCTCAGCCATTGCAGCCGAGGGAGGGCGGGCGGGAGACGGGGGGAGGTGGGTGGGAGCGGGGGGGAAGAAGATGGGGGGGACCAGCGCGCTTTCAGAACCTGCCCGAGCCCCGGCGGCGCGGCAGAAGCCCCGGCGAGGACGCCCCGCTCGCTCGCTCGCCCCGCCGAGCTGTGCGGCCCCGGGGCTGCCAGCCCCGCCGCCCGGGCGAGCGGCGGCTGCTGGAGAAAAAAGTTCCCCCGAACTGCGCCCCCGCCCGCCCGAGCGCCTCCTCTGCTGCTCCGCGCCGCTCGCCTTGTTTTCTCGCTCGCGGCTGCCGTCAGCCATGTTACAGCCGGGCGGCCGCGGGGCCAGCGGCGCCCCGGCCCGCGCCCCGCTTCCCCGCGCTCCCCACCGCCCCGGCGGCGCGGTGCGGCCCGCCCGGAGCCCCTGCCGCCCCGCCGCCCGCCCCGCCGCCGCGGCGATGGCTACGGCGAGGTACCCTGTAAGCGGCTTACGGCGGGGCACGGTGCGGCCCTCGCCCCCCGCGGCGGGCGACCCCCGGCCGCTCGCCCGGTTCCCATCGCCCGCTTCTCTCTCCCCACCTCGCTCCTTGCCTCCCGCCGCCCCGCTCTCCCGAAGTCGCCCACCGCCCCCGCCCCGCCCCGGCTGAGGGGCTCGCCGCCCGGGAAAGGGTCTCCCGGGCACAGCCCCGCTCGCCTTTGTGTACGGGCGTCCGAGCCGGCGCTGCCCCGCGCTCCGCGGTCATGCAGCGGCGGCGGCACGACGGCCACCACAGGCTCACCGCCCGGCTGCGAGCGGGCGGGCGAACGGGCGAGCGCGCCCGGCCGGCCCAGCGGCCCCCGGCGAGTACTCACCCGTGTCAGACAGAGTCGGCACGCAGCCCTCGCTCGGCCCCGAGCCCCAGAGACGCTCCCGCGGCCGCCCGCCCGGCCCCAGCGCTGGCTGGGTCGCTGTGCAGCCCGGTGCACCGCAATGGCTGAGCGCGGGATCGATACGCAGCCTCCTCACACTCGCGGCGCTGGTAACATTACTCTCTGCACAGCCCCGCGCCCATTGGCCGCCGCCAAGCCGAGCGCCGCGCCGATTGGCCCAGGCGCTCCCATTGTCCTGACCAGAGCGCGCCGCGGGTTGGGCGCGCGGCAGGACACGTCACCGAGCAGGGAAAGGGCGCGCAAATATAAAAGTGAGCGCAGGGAGCCGGGCGGCGGCGGGGCCCGCAGAGCGGCGGTGGCCGCCCTGTGCCGCGCCGCCAACGGCGAGGGGCGCGGGCCCCGCCGCCCCCGCGGCCGCTCCCGCTGCCCCTCCCGCTGCCCCGGGGGGACCGCCGCGGCCGCCCCGCGGTGAGAAGCAGGGCGCCGCCGACCCCCCGCCCCTGCGGCCGCGCCGCCCCACCGCTCAGGCGCGGAAGCCGGAGCTCAGCGGGGAGCCGAGCCGAGCCCGCGTGTCTCGGCTCCTCTTGCCCCGTTCCAGCCGGGGCACGAGGCTCCCCTCCGCTGCCGCGGCGGTGTGCGCGGTTCTGCCCCCTCCTTCAGGTCGGGGGACGTTTGTTTTGTTTTGTTGGAGGTGATTTTTTTTTGTTTTTTTCTTTCTTTTTCCAGAAATGGCTTCATCACCTGTACGAGCAACAGGCGGAAGATGTTGGCTTTCTCCATAACCTCTCGGGTGACAAGGAGCAGTCCGTAGTGGTCGGACAGCTCCCCCCAAATTCTCAGCAGTGGTGCAGCCGTGGCCCGGGGCCGTCCCGGGCATCCCGGTGCAGAGCGCTCTGAGCCACACTGCACCTGTCCTTCGCTGCTGCTTCTCTCTGCTTTTTTACTGGTATTTGCACCCCACGAGGCTGCTGAAAAGGACTAGCGAACGGGAGAAATACCCCTTAACATCAGCTTCGCTGTTTACACTATTTTATTACTGCAAACAACGCTGGGAGGAGGGCTGCTGAGAAAATTCCAAAACCACTGCTCTGCCCCAAAAGGCAGTGGCAGCGCACTTGCTGTAGTAACACAAACCTGAGTGAAGAGAGGTGTACATTGCTCAAAAATATTCGAGTGTAAATAGCTGATTTCAATAATTGCTTAATTATCATGCTCTCTCAAAATCTATCCATGAAGTTTTGCAAGGGTCTGTAGTCTGACACACAAGAGATAGCAATTGTTGGGGAAGGCATGGTGCTTCATGGAAGGCAAAGATCCTTCTGAACAATGACCCTAACTTTAAATTTGTGAAGAAGTGCTAGTCGACATACGAAGACAGTTGATTCTGCTACCTGAAATCATGCAAAAATACGTGAATAAGAAGGAACACTAATGTTTGTCTCAAGGAAAGTTTTTGTTTGTAGTTTGAGGGGGTTTTTTTCTGATTTGCATTTAAGGTTAAAACCTTTATATGGAACAGAAGAAAACTTTAAAAATCACTACTATTTATGCGCTGTACTGTGCAGAAGCTGATAGCTTTGTACATACAGAATTTGAAGGTTTATTCTGTGAAAACCAGACCTGAAAGGAAAGCAAACTAATGCTTTTATTTCTTGCTCTTGTCCATAGCTGAACCTTCAGTAAAAGGCAAGTGAGGAGAATGTGATTACATGACATACTCCTGTAAGGGTTTTCCTTCATCTCTCTCAGTTATATGCTCAGGCCTGTACGGGTTTGCATATCCCAGTGGGTTTCTTCTGCAATCCTTGATGACAGAAATACAAAATTTACTCATCAGTTGCAGAGAGTAGCATTTTTTACAGAAGCAATATGTTTTTTCTCTTGTTCATGCTGTGCCACATCCCTTCTGATACTTCACAAACATGCCTTCTTCTGCAAACCTCACTGAAGTTCAAATCTGTTTTAAATTACAGTCCACTAGACAGGTGCAGTCACTGAGATCACTTGGATAACACAAAACACCTTTAATTTCTTGCACATAAGCTTTGCCCACAGAACACTTGGGTCACAACAGCCCAGTACCACTCCTCCAGGAAAAAAAAGTATGTAGCTGCAAAGGAAGTTTCAAAACTCCTGTTTAGTAATTTTGATGTTTTGCAAACTAGGGTATACTCTGGGAAAAGACACACAGATTGGTTGTCAGATTGCAAAGCAAGACTAAAACTAGAATTCTTCTGTTTTTAGGATACCTGTTGTAGCTACTTATTTGGAAACCTGCAGAAATGGTTGTTAGAAGCCTTTTGGTTCAACTCCTTTTCCACGTAAGGCAAGCTGAACTTGAATGGAAACATCAGCTACACATTATCAACCTTTTTTAAAGCATCCTTTTGTTCTCCAGTTTTCTTTAGAGGCAACAGAGAAAGGCCTCTCCAAAGACAGAACTGTTCTTCTTTACAATGTAGTACTGAGAAAAGTTCCAAATGAATGGCATAAGTTTCATTAAAATTTTCCTCTCACTTCCTATCATCCCCCATGCAGCTCACAAGCAAAGACTTCTAGCAAACATGAACAAGGGTGGAGAGTTCCAACAAGTACGGACTACCTGGTTGGCAGTGGAGCCTGACTGAGAAAGAGATGTAGAGATCTCATTCTCCCCCATTCCCAAAATAACTGTGAAACACATTGGTGACAGTAAGCCAGCAGAATTTTTGATGAACTCACAGTATATAAAGAACCTTAGAAAGCTTCTGCCCACTTTAGTGCTGTGGCTGTTGACAGAGGTGAGAAAACACACTTGCATCAATTCCAGAAGTCACAGGGTGTGGGGCAGCAAATTTCCCGTGGGGCAGGAACATGGTTCTTCTGTGCCCTCATGTTCTTCTGCAAAGTGTGTATTCTGTGAAGGACACTGCTTACTCCCCAGTGGGATTTGGCAGGAAAGCAGATGATTTCATAGCTAGCTTTGACAACAAAGAGATTCAGTGTCGTCACGGGACCTCCAGATTTTGTCACTCTGTCTTCCCTCCCAAGGAATGAGATCATTGTTTCTTTGGGTCAAAAATTACTAGACTATTACAGTGAAAATGGCACAGTAACAACTAACTTGTCAGTCAAATCCAAAGCTACTATTAGGCTATTTTTAACAAGATCTGAAAGCCTTTTTCAACAAAAAAGTTACACTTCCCACTCAAAATAAGAGCAAAACATCTGTGGAGAGAGGGCACCTGGGCACATGCACTTCTGATGGAGCTGGTAATGTAGATTTTCACTCTTGCTTTTGAACACTTCCATTGCTACAGCAGGCACCGTTTTTGCAGTGTATTTGAAAAAAAACCCTGGCCATATTTGCCTTTTTCCTGAGGATGCGGTGCCAGCCTGTGCGCAGCCCAGATGAACACAATTCTCAGTTGCTCATCAGATGCAGACTTGCAGTCAGTGAATCTGGTGTCTTCTTATTTGAAATCTTCAGGAGATACACTTTAAATATTTCCTTAAAATAATTTCAGGAAGAGAAAGACTATGTTCAAAGGAATGAGAATCAGCATGCCTGCAAACAGTACCAATGCATGGAACCTGATTTGCTTTACCTTTCTCTCTGGATTTGCTCACATTGTGTCAAGTCATCTGTGTGGGCTGCCGTCCCTCTTCTATCAGTGAGCAGGGTTTCAAGTGGCTTTTTGTCCACTCCCCACGGATGAGCGGCTGGCTGACCCAGGTGTGTAAGTGGTAACAGTGGAGCAGTGGCAGACAGGCAAGGGAACCTTGGCTGACTAAAGGCAGCGGTCTGGGAGAGGCAGGCAGGGAGCAGGGATGGCACCGGTGCCACTGCAGCATTTTGCTCGCCGAGCTTCACGTGTGAACCAGCTGATCTTTGTTGACATGTGAACCCTTAAGACAATTCCATCATTTCTAGAGCTAATACATTCTTAAATCAGGGTCAGTACTTAACACAGTGTTTTTATCCACAAAATGGGTAACATGAAAATGTGTACACTTTTTGTGGAATTAGCAGATGCATGGCAAAGTATCCAAGTAAACAGATTTTTATAGCAAAAGCATATACTCACACTGTTCAGCTCAGAAAGATGGTGAAAATACATCAGTATGGACTTTTCCTCAGATGATCAGTATACCATGAACATTTTTTTAAAGTGAATATGTGTACAGAAAGTAACCATTTTATGGTAAGATTAATAGATTTACTCTTATGAAAGATGATTCCTTCAGCATCTTATTCCTTATGCATAAGTACATAACTTCTTTAAGTGCCTCTGTGAAGCTCTCAATGTACAGTTTCAGACAGATGGAACTGTGTTCAGCTTCAACAGCAAAAAGGAGTTCAAAAAATGTTCTTTCAGGACTGCACTATTTCTGAAATCGCTGACCTGCTGAGATGCTTGCTTTGCTGAGAACACAACATGCAGTGCAATATCCACTTATCTCTTCAACTTTCTGGAAATATGGCATCAAATATTCAGTCCCCTCCAAAATCTCCACATCCTTTATGTATTGTACACTCAAGCCTACCACTGAGATAAAAGTTATCAGCTGCTTCTAATAAACCCAAAATGCTGCTGTCCATCTTCATAGACACTGCTCTAAAGGTGTTAGTACTCCATCTCACTCACTCCAGTCTAGAGGCAGGTAAGCTTCTGATGCTGACACCACTGTTAGACTTCTACACCCAAACAGGCAGAATCCAACCAGGCCTAAGGTGATGAAAAATACCTGACATGCCCTTCCTTCCTATTTTATCCAGCCCAGAAGATTCAACAGGACATGCTCTCTCACTGAGAGGACTCCTTTAGACAGATCTCTGCTCTGTGTCACACTGGAAAGACCCTAGAGCTAGGTACAATACTAGGACTGAGTTACTTTTGCTTATCTACATGTTTTCTGAAAATACACAATATATAAGCATCATCTGACCTGTACTCTGGTCGTTTATATGGGACTGCAACAGAGACTAAACCACCTGCTTCTGCATGTGAAGATGACACCTTAATGCCAACACAGTCCCTGATATTAGAAATCCTAGTCTTATGTGAATTTATGGGATGCTGATATCCAAAAAACCAGGATGCAGCACACACATCATTCTATCTAATAACTACTCAGGATCTACTGTGAATGTTGACTGCATACAAGCAGTTACAGGAACTGCTGGAGGAAACAAGCATTAGCTCACAGCTTCAAAAGGGGAAATTGCATAGTTTGACAGGACAGCCTTACCTTTTTGCTGAATACAGCCAAGTGTACACGAGTGCCACTAAGAAGTGTCTGTCTCATCCCTTACAATGCAATGGAGAGTTTCTCATTCCTTCAAGGAATTGTCCACATACTCAGGAACTTCATAAACCTGCTAACTTCCCACAGAGATATGGAGCTCAAGGAAGATCACAAGTACTACAAGTTATCAGCATATACCACTCACTAGGGAGGGCAAAGAACATATCCTGGAAGAGTAGAAGCAGCCTCAAAAAACTCTTATCCTTTCTCCATCTCTCTCCTTTCTGTCCCCTTTTTCTTCTCTTCTTTTGTCCACACTCCTGTGCAAAGATAAACTGAAAAATGCATTCTGGCAGCTGTATCTTCTCACCAAATAGTCATCGGTAGCATTATTTAATGGGAAAGTAATTTTCTAGCCAGACCCCTCTCCTCCCACTTCCAAAACAGTTTTCCAGTATGTACTGCACTGCACTGGGTGCTGCATTGGTGAAACACCCACCATTACATGCAGCCATAGCACTTTCTTACTGGTTCAGAAAGGAGGATCACCTTTTAATTGGCTGTTCAGAGAAAAGAAGTCATTCTGGTATTCTCATAGAGACTGTCTCCAGCTTCTATCATAATCACCCTGTTTCTTCTACCTTCTTCTTTCCCAGGGGTGTCATCTCCTATTTAACGGTTCTATTCCAAGATTTCTGAGACCAGGAGAAGAAACTGAGGCAACCTAGGATGTAAGAAATCACATACTTTACACTGACTAAGCCTGTGATACTAAAAAGCATTGAAGAGAATAACCACTTCTCTTGCCTTTTCCAACAGCAGATGATTGTTTTGAAAAGGGCTCTGTGAGCTCATCATTGCAGGGGGACAACTTCTACCCCAAGTCACCTAATGTTACCAAAATCTTAGTAATAACTTTTCCATTAACACACAAAAATTAATAACCTTAAATCTGTTTAGCTTAGTACTTTCTTAACTAGAGGCCATTTGGCTATTCAGTTCTTGTTCACCTTTACTTCTTTTCCATGAGTTTTAGAAGATTCTAAGTCTTTTGCATTACTTTAAATCTCATTCCTTCCTCATTTACCATGTTTCCATGAACTTTCATTTTGCTGAAACAAATGAAGACCCTTGTGGAATATGCCCTGAATTTCACAGAGGGAATGCTGCCACAAGGGAGAGATGCATTCTTTTCAAAGTCAAAACTCAAGTCACTTTGGACAGAAAGTCAATGCAGTGACCTCAAAGTTTTGTCAGACACAACATTAGACAAACTAGTGTGCACAACTTGCATCAAACTAATGTGCACCACTGAGAGTTTAAACACTCTGAAGTTGAATTTAATGTAAAATCTGATGGTTTCCAGGAGGGATAAGTGTGGGCCTGGGAGTGCAGATCCAATTCTGATGCTTATATGTATGATATGCATGAAAGTCATTGGGTAGGCTGAGATGTTTTGACTAGACAGGCATCTGATTAGTCTCGTTCATTCGTGTAAATTTAACTTAACCTTGTCCTAAAGTATGGATGCAAATCAAAATAAATAGCCACCCCTTTGGAAAGAAATACTGAAGCAGTGAAACTTTCAAGAGCCTCTTTGAAGCTCTGGATTTTGATTGTTTGAACCTTTATATGACTTAATAATGACAATCTTTATAAAAAACTGAATTCTTAATACTATGTTGTTTCTTCTATTTCAGCATAACAGATCACATAACTGTTCTTGGGTTTCCAAATATAAGCAAGTGGCTACTTATAGGATTAAATGGATGTAAGGGATATGTATATTCACATCCACTTGCAGTCTCTATTTCCAGTGACCCACAACAGCATGTAATAACAAACATTTTTCATTCAGTCTTACAAAACTCCTGCAACTATGTATTACTATGCTAAACACAGCACTTAAGTTTTGATGTATTATTGTTGCTTTACAATTAAAATTATTATTTTTATTTTCACTTCTAGCTCCTTAAAAACCTCAACATAAATACTTTTGGCATCCCTCCTGCACACCCACTCTTGCTGATTTGTGGATCACTTAAAAATATTTAAATGTTTTTAAAGTCATCCATCATTTTCTTCCTCTAATAACTGCACTCAGGTGTGCAGAAGTCATATTAGGTAGGAGTTTTTTTATCTGACCTTGCAATAACATCAATTTCTAACCATACTAACACAAGAGGAACTACAGAAGTAATTTTACTCCTGTGCATGTGACTAGTAACACACAGTTTAGGGATAGAAAAGAGCCACAAAAAATCATCCAGGAATGTGAAAAAATAATGAGAACCCTAAAAAGCACAATCTGTTTAGCTTTTTCTTAAAACAAACAAACAACCACAAAAATAATATTGAGAAGTAACTTGATCACAGGGTAAAAGCACCTTCCTGGGGAGAAAATAGTGAGTCCTAAAGAGCTCTTTAATTCATCAGAGAAGGCATAACAAGAATCAATGACTAGAAGCTGAAGGCAAACAAATGCAAATGAAATAACGTAGAAAATTTTTAGCAGCAGGCATGATTAGTACTTGTATTATCCTAGTACCTGGGAGCCAAATCATGGATCAGGGCTCTGTTAGGTGCTGGTAAAAAAACCCAAACCCAAACCAAAACACAGAGAAAAATCGTGACCCCTGCCAAAAGGTTACAAAGGTAAGATGAAGTAACATAATAAATCAGTGATAATATTATCTGATATGACAGGCAGCAGTTTCAGGCCATGGTTTCATGATACAAAGTGTTGAGTTGAGATACAGACTTAGGGTGATTCTACGTATCAAGACTGTTTTGTCCTATTCCCACCATTTCTCTACAGCTATGAAATGATGAAAACGGATCCTTACTTAAATAAATCAGTACTAAAATCAGGATTTTCATTTTTATTTTGCAACAAAATGCCAGGGAATTTGCAAGTATTTTGATTTTTATGAATTTCAGTGAATAGGTTGAACAAATTTTCCTTAACAGTATTCCCACCAGCTCTTTTGCATGAACTCGCTGCATTACTTGCAAGAAAAGACTGTATATCCTAGAGAAAAATGTGCAAAAGCAAAGTATGAGATTGTTTTGTTTTCCTCATAGCAAATCACTAGGCTTGGTGACCAAATCTCAAGCACTATCCATAGATAAAGCAGACATTACCAAAAACCAAAACTCAGACCATGATCTGGCAAGCTTTCTCTGAAAAAAACTTATTATGCTTCCAAATTCTGACATAAAAGATATCAAGATGAGCTTGTGTTCCCAACACAATTGCTCTGGCACTGGAGCCTACACACCATCCTTGGTAGCTTACAAACACAGTAGGCCACTACAATTTGACCAGGAAGAAGATTAAAGGGGTAAACCAAAAGCAAAATTTTCTATTATTAAAGTTTTTGCCATCTATTTGTGAGATCAAGGATCAGAAGGATAGCTCCTGAAATGCATTGTGGAGAGAACTGGGAGCATCTCCTCTTATTTTTCAACAGGAAAATAGAAGAAAAGCCCACCTTTGATTTTTGTTTCTTCATTTAAATTATTAGCAGACTACAGCAACACCCCCAATGTCTACTGCACTGAGAAGCTCTGGAGGAGCTAATTTTTGGGGTGGGAATGCTGCAGAGAAAACAAAAGCTAAAGAGCTGAAGTCAGCACTCCACAAATAGTCCCTGAGACTTGGAAGCAAACTGGATATAGCCATGGTGTTAAGCACCCATCCTTCTTCTTTCCCTTCCTCCCTGGAGGTGGCCAGCCTCCTCCCACTGGCTGATGTTCTGTGTTTCACTGAGCTGGATATTCACGTTCACAGGCTAGACAGGGAATTGGTTACAACCAGTTCTAAAAGCTTTCATTTTTCCCTTGTTTCTTGTTAAAAATACTTTGAGCTATGGCTATAATAAGTGACATTAAAAGAACACTGCTTCATTGCAAAGTTTAAAGACACTCAACAGTCTTACTCTTTGGCCTTGTGCACTGTGCTGAATTTTTCCACGGGACTGCGGCCACTCCGTGTGTGCAGGACACAGCTCAGGAAGTGAATCAGGGCTGTGCATCAAATTAGATTATTTATTGGTTGGTGTACGTGTTGTCTTCAGGAGTTCTGCTGAGAGCAAGACAGACAGCTACAGGAAGAGAGCGATGAGCATGTGGTTAAGGCAGTTGAATGCCACACAGAACACTCAGTTCTGCCTCTGCCTTCACCAGCAGCGCCCGTGAGCGAGGAGCGAGTCAGACCTTGCACTCTGGCAGACCCTCGCACCCAACCAACCTTGTCTTCCTCATTTTCTGGCTGTCCAAACAGAAACACCTTGGGCCTTTCACTCAGAAATGCAAAGCAGATGATGGCAATGGAAGGTTTGGGTCTTGAGGGAAAAATGGAGCCAGAGGCACAAGGTTAAAAGGCAGGAAAATCCATTTAATATCATTGACTTTACTACTGACTAAAAAAGCAGCTCAGTTTTCTAATGGTCTAAAAGGACAATGGTGCTTTTCTGTTCAGGGAATATGCAAAAATTCATCAAATACTGTGAGGCTCTTTAATATCATTGTAATAAACCTATAAAAACCTAAAAAGTTTTTCTGATTCTCTGTATAGAAAGAACGTTTTGCATCTTTTAATCTCCTAATTATCGTACACTGCTAAATACTTGCTTTAAAAATATATAATATAAAATAACATAAATACTAACATGCATAGAGATAGAACACATCTTACACTCTATTTATGATCACACTCTACATGTGATTTTTCAAAGCCCTTTTTACAGCTTTGACCAAGGCTATAACTTTACTCTGCAGTGAAACTGCAATATGGAATAGCAGAGGGAACAGCACTTATTGTCAACAAAAGGTATACACTGGCTCAAAGAATAAAAATATCTTCACTCTCGGTTGTATGTTGTGTAACCACAACCACAGGAATGGAAAAGCAACAGGAGAGCTAGTAAAAGGGTAATTTCCTACTTATTTTAATTAAATCAGACTGTCAGCGTATTGAAATCTTTAGTAATACTAGGCTACCCAATTTGCAAAATAAAATATTATACTTTGTATTCAGCAAGAAATAAACAAATCTACCTACATCTTTAAAAATAACCTGAACAGTTTGAACAGTTACTCTGACTTAAAAATCTGAGTTAAGAGAAATATCACAACGATTGCAAACACATGTGATGATCTTCTCCATTTTAGGTAGAAAGGCACTAAATAAAAAAATTAACACAATAATCAGAGCAATCATGAGGTATAGGCACACAACAGAAGAGAACTATTTTAACAATGTCTGACAACATCCCAAGCACACAGTGTCTGAACACTACTAAAGTGGTTGTGCATGAGACTCAAAGACAACACCATTTTAAAGGATAATTTTCACAATTTAAGAAGCAAACAGACAGGGAAACAAAATAGAAATTTAGGTTCAGGCCTACAATCAGATCTTCAGAGTGAGAACCTGCAGTCACCAGTGTCCCATGGACTTCATCAGGCCTCCAGGCTATTGAGGTCCATTTGAACAAATCCAGTTACAGGACTAGGACCTAAATATGTAAAGAGAAAAAAAAATTAAATCAGGTAACACAGCACACAGCTCTAATTAAAGAGACACCAAACTAATCACAGAAAAATAATCTGAGTGCCTAGACCATGACATGATCTCTATTTTTACCCTAAAATGCTGCAGCTACAGCAAAGGCAACGGTAATTTCATATGCCAAGAGATTTATAGAGCATTAATTGATCACAGCACATTCCCCTTCAGGCAAACACAAGTACCTGCAGTGTGTTTGCTCACCTCCTGTGTGCTGCTGCTTTTTTGTTGTTATATGCAATTTGTTTTATTATTTTTAATAAAAGAGAGTGGTCTAAAATCAATAAAGGCGATATATTTATCTTCATCAGCTCTTCATGGAGATTTTCAGCCTCTTAGTAACACAATGGCCAAAACTAAAATGAGATAATCTGCCTGTATTTTTGAACACTGTAAAACTGACAGAAAGCAAATAATATTTCTGTAAGAACTGTCATTGCTATGACTATCTGAAGGTTGTGAGAAGTTCTAGCTTGGCAGTGTGTCTCCCCAAGGTTTCAGTAAAACCCCATGGTAGCATGCACCTACAATCATTCAACTGCTAATGAGAAGAGAGACTAGCAAAAAAATGCCTACCTCATAATGAGGTTTGCCCACTGAAATATAGCCTTTAACACAACAGGAGAGTGTGACAGAAGCCATGAAAACACTACAGGAATATCAGATTTACGGTGGCACAAGCACATGGAATCCCCACGGGCTACACCGTGGGGAGCTGTGTCATCCAGACTTCCACAGCAGCACTTATCATCCACCCCAGGAAGGGGTCCATGCTTCCTCTCTACTTGAGGCTATCTCTCAGCTTGGGAGGCCACAATGGCCAATTCACCATGCCTGTAAATGTCATCACTGCACCTTGTACCTCCACTAGCATGACCTCTTTGAGACAGCCAGACCAAAGACAGAATGAATTGTCCAGGAGCATGATACCATTCTTCCTATTACTAGAGCAGAATTACACCTTCAGACATCAGCATGTAACCAGACAAATCAATTTAAATACACCTTCTACCCAAAAAATATCCAAGACAATCAACAATCTCTGATTACTTTTGTGTCTCCTACAGGATGGCTTAAGATGCAGCAAGATCCTTTACATAAAACAATTGGTAAGTTTAAAAATTAACTCAAGATACACGAGGACATGAACATCTTAAATTCATGGAGACATTGATTTGCCTATAGCACTCAAGAGAGATAAGGACTCAAACTGCTATTATTTCTAGATAGGAAAAAATAGTATATACCAAGTTTTCCAAGCACATGGATATTAGGGAGCCTTTTTTGCCAAGATGACACACTGACTTAGATCACTTCTATATAAGGAAACTCATAGATATGCAAGGCAGATGAGATTTCCAAAATTCGTGAAGTAAGGAAATGTGTTTGTCTTTTTAGAATTGGTATTAGATCAGGACAGATAACAAAAAATTTACTCCCATTTTAATATTGAATTCCCAGTTAAATCCCACATGTATGTCTGAAACTGGCACACAGTAAAGAATCTATAACACTGGACTTCAAATATAGCGTCAGATTTTGGTTATTTTATCTCCAGAGAGATATGGCCGCCAACCTGGGGTCACTCTGTAGGCACACAGGGACTTGGGGGGAAGATGCAGCCAGCAGGGCTCAGCCTGGTGCAGGCAGAGGTCCCAGGACCCAGTATGCCTGTGGGGTATGTTTGCTCAATAAATTTATGATTTCACAAATAATCATCAAGCAGAGAGTAATCTACTGCCTTTTCTGGCTAGCACTGCTCTTTCTTTGAAAAACCTGAAACCACTGATGGGCCATTAATATCAAATTCCTTGCTAGAGTTGCATTTCCAAAGAAAAGCAGGTTTTCTTTTCATGAAACTTTATCTTTTTCATCTGGACATCTAACTACTCAATACCTAAGACAACTTTTCTTCTCGCTCTTGCAAACATACATTAACAGTTTAAATTTCCACACCTGACAGAAATTTATTGAAAAACAACAACAACAAAAAAGCTGTTTGGATTTTTTCTTCAGGCTATGCTTCCTTGATACTAAAGCTGCCTCTTCTCTGGTTTAAGTCAGAAAAGCCTAGAAACAATTCTAACTCACACCTGTTTGCTACCATGTCCATACAACTACACACCACCGGAAAGTTAGCCAAGGGCAGATGTATTTCCTCTGTCCTTTCTCAACCTGTGAGTTCTGGGACATGCTGAAGGGGTAAGGGAAAAATTACTGTGGCTGGTAAGGGACCTGGCAATAAAATTCTCAAGCAAGCTGAAAGCTTCCTCCTCCTGTGGGGAATTCTTGTATCATCAGGCAGAATCAGAATGAGGAACAGAATCAATTAATTATTACTGAAATACTATGGAGTATTGTTATTAGAAGACTTGACTTCATAATTTAATTGTAAGGAAATTACTGCATTTGTGTTCACCATTACTATAAACCAAATGAAAAGATCAGTGCCTTCCCAGTAAATGCAAAATACATCTTTTCATACTAGGCATCCCACTGTGAAATTACAAATCAAACTCAACAATTAATGTCCAGTCCTTTGTGGCAGGTGGGGAAATATTCTAAGCAATATTATGTGGGAAGCAGTTGTAGGAGTGAAGAACGTCAAATAATAAATAATACAATTATATTTGAGGACAGATTTTACAGTTTTTCCTATGAATGACTTAACTGTTGGTGACACACACAAAGCTGCACAGCTACACCATCATCCTGCCTATTGCTCAGACATGTAACTCTAGCATCACCTTACATCCCAAAGATACTCCAAATCCCAACATTCATATTCATAATTTGCAGATACTTTCAATGCAACATTTCCAAGATGGTATTTTTCTTAATCCTCCCAATCAGCTAAAGTATTCAATCAGGTTAATCATCATCATCATGTTTTGATTCAGCAAGATTTTTCTCTCTGTTTTTTGATTCAGCAACATTTTTTCTCTTTGCTTTTGACAAACACAGTCTCATATCACACACATTCACTCAGAGAACCGCTGCAAAGACCCTTTTCATAGTCAATCACTTGGAGAACACATCACTATCTCCACAGCTCTCTCTGGATACTTCTGCAGCATCTACCACTTTTCTTCACTTTCAAGGTCCATCCTTGCTGATCACCACCACACCTATTACTCCTTAATCTTTTTCAGGAAGACAGCTGTGGTTTATTCATGTTTGAAACCAGGCCAAATTTCATAAACCATAAAGCTCAAAAGACCATTAGATCATACTGCCTAATTTGATTGTTACGTTATTTTTGTCTAAAACACTTTAAAAACCCTACACTTTTTACTGATACAAAAATAAATTTCAGGGATGCTTCTTGTATCTCTTCCCTTCCTATCTCCCACCTGCCATTCAGTGCCAGGAGTCCAGTTTCCAGCTTCTCTCACACCCACATGGGGTATTTTCAAACAAACTTCTTGTGCCTTTTTCTGTCTTACACCTTACACTTTATGGAAACTCCCTTAAATATCTGAAAACATACTGCTTTACTGTTGTTCAAAGCTTTCTCTGAAATTCAGCTTACTAACATGCCCCTACAGCCCCTATGAGCAAAATGTGTGACAAGTAGTTATATACACATCACCTGTTTTCAAATGTCAAAGTAAGCAAGAGTGGGATGTAGGAGACAGATCCTGTGCTACAGTAAATAGAGAGAGGCTCCTTGAGAGAGATTTGGTTGAAGAAACTCCTGAAATGCTACAAAATGTCCTGTGAAGTGGTCTCTGCATATGCTGTGGAAATGGCCTAAGGAAATCAGTCTTTTGATTTAGTTACAGGAGTTGGATCCCTAAAGTATGAATGTTCCTTGACTACTAGCATTTCCCTTTTCCTCTGTGTATTTTCTACTTTCAAAAGAAAAGTATTATTTTTACACTGCTAAAATTTAAAATTGCAGATATTCTTTCCAGCACATGTCTGCGTGATGCAAAGCATCATAGGAACTAACTATTTTACAATGATATAAAAACAATCTTACAACGCTATACAGTATTTCATTAGACAGATCCTGATCATGTAACTATCATAGCATTACACACATATGTCTGGTGAATGATGCACAGCTCTGTGCACTAACTTCAACTCTGGTATTTACTAAATTCCTCAATCCTATAATAAAGACCTGGAATGTGTTCATGGCTGGCACCAGCCTTTTTCTCCCCACTGTGAATCATGGGCAAATCCTCAAGACAAATCAACATCACTAAAAAGGCAGAGAAGGGAAAATAAGAATATTAGGAAGAATTAGGATATCAAGAAGAATTTATTAATATAAAGGGTGATTCAACATTGGAATGGGCTGCATAAACAATAATCAAAAGTCATACCAGGCACCATGTAAAAAAGAAAATAGAATAGGACAACTGCTACTGGTGATAATCTAGTTCTTGCTCCAGATAACAGAAAACATGTTCTTTCAAAGCCCAAAGAGAAAAATGCCTCCTGAAGCAATCAAACAAAAAATGAGGACACAGTCAGTCATAGATGAAAATCTGATCAAAATCTAAGCAGGGAAAATATTGAACTAAATTATTTTATTTCATGATAATAAATGTCCTTAATAGCAAAGAGTTAACCCCAAATTGCTGGGAGGGACATATTTGGTCCTGTATTAGAAACTGGGGCAAGTATCATGACAAAGAATCTGCAGTTATTTCAGTTACTCAGAATGCAGGAAAATTTTTAATCTAGCCAAAATTAATAAGTGGACCCCAGAAACACTAAATAAAGTTTAAATGATGACAGACAGATAACAGACACATATTAAAACAAACCCACTAAAAAACCAGTCTGTGTTTTATGAGGTTTCAAATTAAAGACACAACTGTAAGGAACTTAGTGCAATAAAACTCAATGTGTTAGGCAAAGGGAAGGTAACAGTTACCTACAAAATCTCCAGATAAATTGATGTTAGTCACTAACATTTAGTCTCCCATAGATTTAATTCACTCATGGTCTTACATTCACTTACTCACAAGCACTGACACTTTAAAGATCTGTTTAAAGGTCTGGCCAAGATAACTTCCATGAAAAACAAAAGACAAGGGCCAAGACAGCTATAAAGTCCTCACCCCATTTCAGGAGTTGTTTTAATTATCAATATCAATTAGACAAGTCATACAATAATAAAATGGTTTGGTTTGGAGGGGATCATCTAGTTCCAACCCTCCCTGCCATGGGTAAGAACACCTTTCACTGGACCAGGTGCTCAAAGACCCATCCAACCTGGCCCTGAACACCTCCAGGGATGGGACATCCACAGCTTCTCTGGGGAAACTTGTTCCAGTACCTCACCACACTCACAGTAAAGAATTGCTTCCTAATATCTAATCTATCTCCTTTCAGTTTGAAGCCATTAACCCTTGTCTTATCACTAGATGCCAGTGTCAAGTGCAAGGGGGTGGTAGGATTGCATCTGTTTAATGGAAGTCAATCATTAGATCAGTTATCCCATAATGGGAAAACACACCAGTTGCTTTGGCCTCAGGAAGGAACCAGGGCCCACTTAAACAGTTTAAAGAAAAATGTCTGCTCAACACAACCCTACAATAAAAAAAAAAAAAAAAAAAAAAAAAAAAAAAAAAACAAAAAAAAACAAACCAAAAAACCAGGCATCTTAAACAATGCAAAACAATTAGAAGAAAACCAGTGTAATAAGATTATAAAAATCAGGGCTGTGACATTACCAGAAAAAAAAATCCTGTATGAGGTACAGGCCACTCTTCCTCCAAAAGGATACTAAGGATATAGACAGGGTTCAAGTGTGAACAGTACTAAACATAGAAAATATCCTATGAAGAGAAATTAGAAAGTTTCAAATCAGGCATATTATGCATGCACATGTGAAGTAATTGCTCTAGAGAGGTCAGATCAGACATTTGTATGCTTGCTATCTTACAACACAAGAAAAATACAAAGAAGAACTGAAAGTGTGGAAAATTAAAAACTGAGCAGAAGAAACATTTTTTTCACATCGTATATAATCCACTCATATTGATTATCATGGAAATTCAGTTATTAATCTTAACACAATGTCCCTATCAATGACAGTATAAATTAAACCAGTTACTACACAGAGAAATCAGGAAGCAACTTACACATAGTTAACATCAACTGAAGCATTAGGAGGTATTTTACCAGTTCAAAGGGAAACTGTATTATGGTTTAAGCAAATATGAGAATGCCTTTGTAAAAATATAAATTAAAAAAAGGAATTGCAACTTGATATCATTATTGAAATTTTATTCACAATCTTACAGTAACTCTTCCTACAGTTTGCATTAAGTACTATTAATAGCTCATTAACAACAGTAGTTGTCTTTAGAAGGTTTTGAAACAACTAACGTTTGGACACATTAAACTTTTATGTAAGCAGTAAAGTCAAGTACATGAAAAATTAAAAACTGCATGATAATGAACTTGTTTACTCCATCACTGCAGGTTCCATCTAAAATATCTTTTTTCCTCATTTCCAATCACAGCCAGTTTCTTAGAAGCTTGTCTATTTTTCAAAGACCTGATACTGAACAGTGTTCCCTTTATCACTTTTTTAAAGGATAATTTTAACAAGGATTCTCATCACAAATCTTGCTAACAAGCACCCAAAAACTGACTACTTACCACTCACCCACAGACAAGCCAGCTAGAATTAGCTTAAGCACTGAGTCCTTAGCATGCCCCAACTATACTGCTTGGTTATCTTGATAAGATCATCCTGGTTTAGTTTGAAACGCACATTGTCACTGCACATGCTGAGACCCACACTGCCCTGCTGTATTAGCAATTACAAAAACATATATAACATCACAACCTATATAAAACATATAACATTATAATTTTTTATCAAAGAGCAGAGTCTTAATTTTATTAGGATAGGCAAAAATGAAAGAGAGAATAAGGATGTGGCTTCATATATTTTCGTTGATTTCTTCCATCATATCTGAGAGGGTAAAGAGAACAGGATATTGTCTGGAGGTGGGAGAGCAGGAGAGGCTGCCAGCACTGTCAATGCAGGGTTGGACTAAGGGGCTGGGTCAGGTAAACAGGGCAGAAGTAGAAGGCTGCAGCATCACACAGTACAAGAGACAGTAAAAGTGAAGACTCATACGTCAATAATATAGAGAGCACAAAGAACCAGAAAGATTGCCTGGGAACTCTATCTTGGATAGAGAGACTACAGCATGTACTAGGACACAAGAAATTGAGAGATTTAAAAAGCTACATAAACTTCATGTGGTGATACTTGAGTGTAGGCTCTGGTTGTGGTAGAGCAGGGAATTTCAGTCCAGAGGCAGCTATGGGTCTGAGAAAACCTTACTGCCAGCAGTGATGGGAAAACCATCTGGAATAAAAGCAATGCAACAGGTTGCAGAAAGGCTGTATAAAATTTCTGAACCCAAAAGGCAACATCATCTGTATTCTGAAAGCAGACCATTCACCACCAGGATACTAAGAACATAAAAATTATTCTCCTTAGGTAACTTACTCTGTTTTGCTGTCTCCATGGGCTGTGTATTTGAACTGTCACTTGGCAGACTTACCTTTCAGTTGTTTAGTTTCTACCTGTGATCCTTTTAATAACAGATCCCATTAAAAAATTACTCTAAAATAAAAGTGACATTCTGCTTTTATAAAGCTATTATATGCTTGATAGTATCTTCTGAATGTACATAACTTGAAATATATCTCATTGGATATTTATCTGTAAAGTTGCTCCGTGCTTTTTTCCTTTTAAGTAGAAGGTGGGCAAGAGCAATAAACTAAACTCACGGGAGAAACTTCATTTAAAAATTACTTCATGTAGATGCAAAGGAATTTCTTGTTAAGGACAATTCTTTGCTCATCCCAACAGTACCAAAGCTATTTATTTGGTAATAAACAGTACCAAAGCTATTTACTTGGTAATAAGAGTTTCTGGACTGAAACAGACATTTCTGAACTTGTTGTTGATGATTAATGTGCAGTTTAAGAGAGCCATTACTTTGTGACAGGCACTACAGAAGCCAAGTGTCAGATAATATATCAACTTCTGCTCCAGTCTAATTCTAATTTAATGGTTAGAACTCTTATCCTTACGGTCTTGTTTCAAATATGAGACTACAAATAGTTCAGCAGGATACATAGTAGTTGCTGTAAAAGTCTTGTAGTGCGAATATCATGTGGGCATTAAATTCGATGTATTTTACCATTAGCCAAAGCACATTTTTGAAGACGAACACGTGCCACAATCCCCTGCACAACCACTGAAGGAAGAACTAAGTTTCTGCTATAAATGAGCAAAAGAAAGCTGACATGAAGCCAGCGCGGAGCGGGCGCTTCGCCCGCCCGGTGCAGCGGCTGTTCGGCGGGCAAAGGTCCCCCCAGGCGCGGTGGAGAGAGGGAGGCACGACCTGCCGGGTCCTAATGCCGCCGGACCCGGGCAGAAGCGCTCGCCTCCCGCCGCAGCGGGCTGAAGGCACCGAGGCGATGCCCGGACCATCCCAACGGAGAAATTTCTGGCCGCGCAGGCTCGAGGACAGATCTCTTGCTCATGTGCAACACGGTCCGTGCGCAGGTAACCGGCAGAGCTGAGCATTGCCACGGGTGAAACCACCTCCTCCCTTCCCGAGAGAAAAGCATCGAAGGATTCCACGGGAAAAGGAAGAGGACAGTACCCCACCAGCCCCTGACAACGATGCTCCTTCTCTACTTGCAAGAAACCCTGATTTAATTAGTCAAAAAAAGCTCAGACCCTGAGCTTTACCTAAGAGCTGCACATCTTCATCATGCAGTATAGGAACGGAAAAACTGCTTTGGAACAGGTGAGAAAGTGAGAGAGCAGGACTAAAGCTGTACATGCTGCAGCAGACACAAGCATGATTCCAGGATTTCTCCTGGCAAAGAAGACTTCTGACAAGCCAAAGACTGCAAGAAGTCCAGCGAGCCAGTTTTAACACCTATAGATGTGGAATACACCAGCACATCTGCTTTCTGGCTTGCTGTTGTTACTGTGGTCTACTAAAAGCAAATGCAGCTGTACAAGATTACCACCCTCTACACCTTCACACCATTTTTTCAAACACATCAGCTGGCCAGAGCAGTAATTTCTGATGTATTTTCACTTAGCTACCTCCATCTTCTTGCCTATATATCAACACCACTTGAAGATTAAACAGTAGACTTGTTATAATTTTATATGTTTTAATACCATTTTAGTGAGACATCCTTAAGTGATCTGAGATGACTTGGTCTGGGGGCGCTAGAACTGCAAACAGGATTGAAACAGTTGCTTTTATTGCCTTCCAGTGTTTCCTGTGAAATTGCAATCAATGTTGTTAACAGTTGCACATAGTTTTCATCAACGTGCCCAGTCTTGCTGCCAAAGTTGACAGGGGACAGGACAGACAAGCTCCCCATCAGTGAAAGTAGAGTTAGGTGGGCAGTGACAACCTCCTCATGAAAACAAGCAGGGACACAGACAGAAAAAGTTGCACCCAATGCTCAGCCATGAGTAATGTTGAGTGAAAAATTTATGTTGAAGAGTGGTCTTCCCATAAATGTATCTTGTTCACTTTGGCATGAACTCCTCCATTACATACTATGCACGACAGAACAAGACCATTATTTAAAAGCCAAAATACCTGACTTGTGATATGTTTTATCTATCCTGTCACAGCAATCTGTCTTACTCCTATCAAAACCACAAAACAAAACCACAGAACAAAAATTCTGGAGCCATGCACATACTTTCACTATATGAATCAATGAAGGCTTAGAGTTATCACCACTACATGGCACATGAAAAAAAACCCAAATGTCCTAAAGATTCAATACAGTATCAAAAAAGTTTTACTTCATATACTTTGCAAAGGCTTTCCTCTCGCTGCTATGAGTGCATATCTCTCTCTCTATTTCAGATACTAAAGAACTTGCTCCTAGCAACATTCTGATGTAAAGCTTCTGTAATGTGATAATTTTTGTGACTTCATCAATAGGCAAATCTGTTTCATCTTTCACATTCTTATTAAACGATGAAAAATCAAATGGGTAAGAAAGCCAAAATTCAAAGGAGAGCTAAGGTAATCAGGTCCAACTTGCCTAATCTAACACTAATTAGTGTTTTCACAATGTGGAGAGCAGTAGATCTGTGCTATCAACTTCCAAAATAAAACAATTTACAAATCCATCAAAATACTTCCAAAAAAAGCACAGGTGGCAATGCAAATCAGATACTTCCGTATCCTCTCATCAAATAGTCCAGAAATTAATATAATGAAACTGTACCACCTTGTTAAAGGAAACAAAAAAAACAACCAAAAATTACTATTTCTCAGTTCCAACTTGAGCTCACAAGACAGATGCAGCTTACAAACTCAGCAAATCAACAGTGTGAAAAAGAGCAATCAGACATGGTAAACCACAGCTTTTTGAAAGAACATACATTGAGTAATTGCTAGCACACGTGTCCAAAGTGCATAAAACTTCCCAAGTATTCAAACGGATATGAGCATCTTCCACATTTTTCTGAGCAATGGCATCAAGTTTCACTGTGGGCTGCAATAGCAAGGGCATGCCTTGGGGCTGGCATGTTCATTTAATATATGAGTCATTCCGTGTGGAAACAACATAACAGAAATATCCACAAACCAATGAATTGTGAAAGAACTATAACATTTTCCCCCTCAGGCCTGCACCTACTAAAGTGTCACAAATGAAGTTAATATCACAGAAATTATTCAGCAAAAGAGGAATTAAGCAGAAAAGGACAGTCAACTCTTTTACAAGTCAGTAACTTAACTGTTTTTATTTGAAACCATACCACCATACCAGGCAGTATAGTCATCTTAGAAAAGATCAACAAAAAAAGACACTCCAGATTTGACTTTTATAACTACTGCAACCACAGATAAGATACCTCTACAATATGGAAATTGCAAAATAGGTTTTTCTTCACTGGTATCCTCCTTCAGAATCTGAGAGAATTTAAAACTAAGAACTTAACACCACTCCCTTAGCCCCCTCTCCCTCTATCCCTCCCCCTGAAAAAAGTTGGTTTAAAATATAAATAAGATAAAATAATTAACCAAACACTTGACGTGCAATGAACCTGAGTGAAAGATTAGCCTGGCAAGAAAAATGAAAGTTGTAGAGCAGCCTAGTTTCCTCTCCATTAGCCCCTTACTACATTAGCCCACAGAATCACAACAGTCAAAAAAACCCCATTTATAAGTACATCAAAGCAGCTAAGTTACATTCATATATCTAACATGCATATTTGTCCAAGTGCACTAGGGAACCTAGTATGCCCCTAAATTTAAGGTGCTGATTTGTGTTTCGTGTGCTGGCACTGGAACGAGTACATAGTACTTTGAGGGCCAGATTTTATCTCCCTCTCACCTTGAAAGAATGAAAAACTGAATGCTAGAGAAAGGGATATTAAATAGTCACTCTTAGTCACCTTGCTTGCCAATCTAATTTCAAATAAGGAGACAGCTTACATTAATCTTTTTAGGTCTAACTTATGCACTTATATGAGACCTTCAGCGTGTGGCCACAGACCTTTCAGGAGCTCACCTACCAGGCATTCTCTGTCCTTCCTCCCCCGGTATCTTAGTGAGGATGCTCTGTTTCAATTAATGCTGCCCTAGGTACCTGTTTTGATGTACATCTATACTGTGCAATGAGTCCAGAGCAGCTGGGTTCTGCCAGCCTGGCTGGAGCTCATCCCCACGAGAATAGCCTGCTGTTTTCCTGCTCTCACTGTGTGTCCATGGGAAGTATCTGTGTTGGCACAAGGATGTGTCTGAGCTCCTTATCCTTGCCTCTCAGCAGGGCTAAGGCCTCTGACAGGCCCGCTGTTAGCACTCAGACATGAGCCACCAGCCCTCTGACCAACACAGACGATCCGATTAATGTCTAATCCGCTTGTGAATCGCCTCCCAGCCACTGCTGCTTTCTGCAGGGCATGACAAAATTCAGAGTTCTTGAGGTGTGTCTAAACCCTGATTTCACTGGAAGTAGCATGCTCTGGAACAGCTATCTCAGCTATGAAACTGGCTCAGCAGAAGAATGTGCAGTGGCTGTGCTGCTCTTTACTACAGAGCATATGTACATCCAGCACTTCAAAATACCCTTAAACCAAGGAGCTTTGAGAACTGCCAGCTGCCACCAGAACAGGTCCACTTCAATATAAACCACAAGTGGGATTCAAAGAGTAGGATGGAGAAGAGGCACAAATTCTTTGTTAATTTCAAGAAGTCATTGTCTATACAGATAAGAATATACTTGGCTTTGGTGAGAACAAAAATTTTTGTTTAGGGAATTGCTGGCCTAAGTTATTTCAAATACTAAATTTAAAGAAATCACTTGTACTACATTGCAGTTACAGTAAAACTTTCATTGGTGTTTTTACTTGCACTTTCTAATTGTGTAAATTATTTAAATGGTGTGAAACTTCCAACAAAGTAGTACCAATCAATAACTTAGCATGCTGCCATATTTTTTTAACTAATATGAGGATTAAAAGTTTCCAGCTATGATTAGTTTGCTAATAATTACGTGTTTTGTATCTCCTGCAAAGCTGGATGCAATGCCTGTTAGAACATTCTCATGTGTAGTGGTGAAATATGCCATGAGAGATTATACTAAAGTGAAAAAAAGCCGTTTGTTTTAAAATGACAGTTCAAAAATATTCAGTTCTAAATATTCAGAGAAACAGGCTCACAGTGAGCCATAAATGGCCACTAACTCCCTCTCTAAAATAAATTTTCTGAAAAGATGTTTTCACTATTTTTACATGCAAGAAGTCAATGCTAAGTAAAGTTGTTGTACAATGCTTTAGAATTTAAAATACTTCATGATATAGAACAATCCTCCTCCCTTTTACATTTTAGAAGAAAATTCCATCAGACAAATCCTCAGAGAGACACACAAACACATTTTACTGAGAACTTTCACGTAGTGTTTAATAAATTATATGCAAATTCTTACCAGAATGCCACTGCATTTGAAGGTGCCATATCCATTGTTACCCTCAAGATATCCCTTCTTATTCATCATTAGGACCCTGCTTCCTTTGCACTCAAGCTTCGGAATGGATTTCTGACAAGCAACCCACACCTACCAAAACGGTTTCTAGAAAGCAAATTATATAGCCGTAAGACATGGAAAACAAACCAGCAATTTGCAAACCACTGCAAGTACAATGCAAACACAGCAAATAGAAAATTCATTCTGAAATGTTCATCTTATTATGCTGGACACTAATATAACCACAGCTGTAACATTATACTTTTAAATCACTGGTTCACCTATAGAAAAACTGCAAGAGCAAAATTCCTTTTTATCCCATGGAATCTCATCTATTTCATCTCATTAAGGGTGGCCATTTGCTTATGAATTATTTTTATAAAAGAACAGGATAAAGGATAAACTATATTTAAGGTCTTCTAAAGACTTATGAAAATTGAAGTTCCATTTATGCTGGATAGAGCAAATACACAGAACAGTAAAAGGTCCATGACCACATAAAAAAACCAAGTCCAAACAGGTAAGACAGCACAGGGGAAAAGTCCACACACAGCACAAACAGCAGGACTGCAGTAAATATAACAGTAGTCCTACTTTGCAGGTGGCTTTTGCTTGCAAACAACATAGAAGGAGGAACAGGGTAAGGAGGGCACACTGGGTGGGAGGAAGCATGTGTAGTATGCAGGAATGAAGCAGAAGTGAAGAGGCAGAATGGACAGCAAGAGGTGGAAGAAACAATCAGTAAGCACAGGACAGAGAACAGCTAATTAAAGCTAGTGAATGTTTTCTGAATGGTCAAAGGTCTCTGGGCTTTTGGCTCTTTCTGTTCCTGTGAGTTAGTCTCTGGCAAGGTCCTTTCTTTACTGCTCCCAGGCTTAGAGCAGTATACCTAGACTTATTTTATACTTATTTTCAGTTCTTTTCCCCATCACAATCCCCTCCCCACATTTTAAGATGGGATCAAAGATCTCTCCCTCACTTGGAGCTTTAAAACAGAGATGATCTGAATCTACTCAACAATATCTGTATAGAAGCACATGCAGATCAGCCCTATTTGCAAATGATCCAAGTTCTTCTATTCTGACTTCAACCCTCCTAACTCTTTCTTAGGTAACACATACTGGATAGTAGAAAAGTGAGGCAAAACACTGTTCTATAAAACAGCAGTTGAAAGGTGACAAGAGTACATAAAACGTTGTACTTCATGCTGAATAACAGAGTTGTTAGGATTCAGGATGGAGACAGCTGCTCCATAGGCTCTGGTGCACACAGCCAGATGGAAATATTCTAACCTTCACAGTAAACAGTACTTGTTCTAGCATTAACTGAAAGGATTAGGCTTATATCAGAACAGAAGATGCATTTTCATTGTCAAAACACTCATTGTTTATATCCTTTAGCAAAAATGGAGATAAGTCAGTGTAAAGAACAAGTCTGCCTACAAAGGCAAATCAAACCTGTGAAACTGAAGTGGTGTAATTTTTTATGGGGCTGTATGGATAAGGGCACATAAACTACATTGAAGTCACTTTTATCTGGCGCAAGATCTTCAATAGGCATAGCAACTGCAATATAATTAAAAACAATTCCTGGAATTGGGCCAGCCCTCCCAGGTTGTTTCCTTCTATGTGGAAATAAGCTACCAATAGATACAGTTTTATACTGATACAGCTCTATTCACACTGGGGAAAGGTGGCTGATACTTTAATTATGCCAGTACAGATAAAGTAGAGAAATGTCTGATAGAAAATCAAGTGTCTCAGATATAGTCCATTTACCTATTGCAAGATAGCAACAATATTCCTAGCACAGGCAACACTTTAGAGTACTAATTCTTAATTTAAAAAATAATCCCTCCTATGTCATTCCCAGAACACCACCAACCTTTGAAATGCTAATGGAATTACTAGAGACAAATCACACTTTGAATTTCTGCCAGATTCTGTCAGGAGTTCACCTGACAAAAGTTTTCTCCGTGCCACTCAGGTGTGGCATTCTCTTCATATTTCCTCTTTTAAAACAAACTTGTTTTTTTTTTTTAAGTAACAATGTTGGGGTGATTTTGAATCTTCATAAAAACACTGGTAAAAGTAAAGTTTGTGTCTTGGCTTGCAAAATACACATAAAAGCAAATATTACTTCTCTGCCAGACTACAGCTTCGGGAATTACCTGTAACTTGCCAATGACAACAACAGGCAAGCAGTTATCCAGCAAAATTCCTTTAGTTCAGCTGCACAATAGTACTTCCACACTACCTGCACTTTACTTGGTTGTTTGAAACAACACCTGCCAATTCCAGCTGTGCTGTTAAAAAAACCCCAAAAAACAAACAAAAACCCCAAATGTTTTGCTACTAAAGGAATAAAGTTTAGCTGTTTATCCCAGCATTCTTTAAAGGACAAAACAAATGAAAAAAAAAAGTTTTAACTACTGTGTTGTCCCTGGGACACTAAGAATGGTAACTCCCAGACAACTGAGTTGAGACACCAGCATCACCTGATAAAACAAGAATGTATTTTCCTCTTTACTTGTGACTTCTTTACAACAGCTTCCAAAACAGACTCAAGAGAAATGCATTGTTTTTGTCTCCCTATCTCTTCTTCCCCCCAAAATAAGACCTCTGCTCTCAGGAATCTTTGGATAAAGTGAAATATCTACAGCTGTAACTTATCTATCAAAGGTGAACTGCATGTGCCTCACTAAGAATACGAACTGCAGCAACCATAACCTAGCACATGTACTGATAGGTATATTAGTTACTAAAAAAATTGTAAAATATTGACTTTAAATAGCATGAATGTTCTCATCCAGGGATCAGCCTGTGTTAAAAAGTGAGGTGCTTAAAAGTAGGGGGTTTTTGTTTGCTTGTTGATGAACCTCAGTAAGAAGAAAAAAGGTGAAAATAAAATTCAACATTACAATTCTTGTACAGCATGCTATCATAAATTAATGGGAAGGGCATACTTATATAAAAAATCTTGTTAAACAAACATGATGTTTCTATTTAGAAAAATTATCTCATTGCAAATAGTTAACAGAACACTTTAGACCTGCCAGTAAATGTAGTCTATTATATGCAGAAATTATCATTTCTCAATACTCTGAAATTCTGTAAAAATTAATTTAAAACACTTCTAACTTACAGAAAGCATCTTGAAGGATGCAATACTTAATCTATTCCTTAAAAATCAACTTCACTGCTCTTTTTGACAGTATTCCATAATGTACACAATTACCATTCCACAGCATGATAATGAAGTTAATCTTCAAAGCACTACATAGGCGTCATCACCTCTTCTTAGTGAACATGTCAGAAATGAGATATCCTCTTTTGGAAGACCCTGCAACTCCCATAGCTGTATTGCAGATAATGCAACAGATTCTCCTCCTTCAAAAATATAACCAACCAGTTCAATATGACAACAGTAAAAGAGTGGGATCCAAGAGGAGAGCATTTAAGCTGGATGTTCACGACCAGGATAACAAATTTCTGGGCCTGCTCTCAAAAAAATGTCATGATGTTGGGACCCAGAATCAGTGTAGCACATTGGGTGGTATCCAGTCCTGCCATTGTTGCTAAGCCCTAAGGTAAGCTACACATCAGCTCCCACATGAGACCTCTCTTAGACATTCTTGGAACACAAGTCCCAAGAACAAGTTAAGATACGTCCTTCTGAGCAGGCAGGAAGCTAACTGTTCTAAAGAACACTGGAACAAAGATATTCCACAAGACTAATATATCAGTGGGTTACCCACAGAGAGAGGTACATGCACAGCTGATGTGTTGCTCAGATACTTCTATTTTAAATTGCTAATGGCACAAACTTACCTACAGTGAACTGTCTCTTAAAATATGTCACTTCTCTAAGACTGAATGTGTTGTGTGTTACATGATTTTTTTTTTTTAATTATAAAGAACTTTTAATAACTGTTGCTCAGATTTACTACAACTTTACAAATTCAAGAGGTACAGGAATTTGCCCCCAGTAGTTTAGTATAACCTGAGGCAAGAATTACAGGGATTACTCATTTCTATAGGGAAAAAAAAACCCAAAACCTTGTATTCTTCACCACTTAGGAACACACAACTTATTACAAGCATGTGATTCTCCTTCTACTTACCTAAATGAATTAGCAATCCACTATAAAGCCACTTGTATTTTAATAGGTTTTTTTAACCAATTGCTTGGAAAGAATAGTTGCTTACTTTTTAAAGCAGATGATCTATTTCAGATGCAGCTGTTTCCTCTCAAGTTCTATATTGCCTATAGAACTGAACTTAGAAAACCCTAAATATATCTCATTGATGTTAACAGCCCATTGAAGATAAATATCTTAAAAGGTAATAGATGTATTTCTTTGATTTGTTGTAATCTTTTATCTTAAAATACTCTCAATTTTTATTCTTGATCTCAAAATACTGATCCTTTTATATTATCTTTCTGGTTTTGAAGGTGGCAAGGAAGTAAGTCAATAGTTGAAATTGGGTCTTAAAAACAAATACCCAGATCTGTCATGTTTTCTCTCTGAAACACTACAACAGAAGAAAAACTTTGTTTTTTAACAAGGAAAACCTACTGGGTTTTTTAACAATTACAGAACTATTTTCCACTTTTTCCCTCCCCATCCCTCCCAAAAAGCAGAGCAAAAAGGACCCTGGATGATGAACTAGAACAAGCTACCTGAGATGGCCATAACAGCTCCTGCTGCCATTGCACACTGTTCCTCTCCAAGTTTCCTGCCCCCAGTACTGAGGCAGCAGCACTGCTGTACTTTCCACGAGCAGAAATAAACTACAGCAGCATCAGTTGTGGGTGACCTTAAGGCTCTCTGTTACCAACTATACTGAGCTGACACAACACAAACTGAGTTACCCAGTCCTTGGAGAAAGCGGGGACTAGCCGAAGCAGGAAACAAACCAAGTTAATCTCATGATCTGAACAGAGCCCTTATCACTTACACTAATATGGAAGCTATTAGTTCTAAATTATACATGCAATATGAGAAGACATCTCTGTCTTTGCAAAATAAAACCACAGTAGTTGAACCAACTGCACACAGGTTCATATTGGAAAATGGGATTAGAACTAGACATTCATGTTCTGTGTCAGTATGGAAGTCCTCTTTAGAAACAGTACTGCTGGAATGTTAGATAATTATATAAGGCTCAAACTGCAACTAACAAATCCTCTCACAAATATAGACATGTCTATTTTAAATTAAATGTTAACTGGGAAATATTTATAGTTTAAGTTGCACACTTTGCTACTTAATTATCATAATTTTAAAAAGAAGACAATTTTAACTTCCTCCTCCAAAGAAGTTATTTACCTGATCTGTAGCCTGGGAGTCCCCAGTAGTCAGTTCTGAGATTCTCATCCCACTGAATGTCAAGGACCTAGCATTTGAAGGATGGTATTTCAACATCAGTTATTGACAACTTAACTTTGACTCACCAAAGATAAACCAACCTTCATTCCCACTCAGGTCAGCTCATTGATTTCACAGAAAACACATTTAGAAAGCAGAGCTGAATGATTTCAGAAATTCCACCCATGAGATAAAACGGGGAAAAAAACCCCAGGCAGCAAGAGGGAACTGATATAAAATGTTTGAGACTTCTTGATGCATGATGAATCAAGTATTTTTGTATATTTCTGTGCAAAGTAACAAATAACCAAAATTAATGTTAACTGCTTGCTGAAATGATATAATCTCAAATACCTTACCTTCTTAATCTTCAGACACAGGACTCTGTTCTTTGACAAAAACCCAATTTTATCCTTGTACCAGAGGTTGTGTTAGGAAAATAACAGTTCTGCTGAAAGAGTCTGAAAAAAAATACACTTGCTGCTCTCAATATCCATATTATATAGACACCACAAGCATTATTATGAATAATATGGAACTTGGTTTCTGTTTTACTCTTGTCCTACTTTGGCTTCAATGGAACTGTGTTCCATTAAAGTTTGACTTCATGTGCAGCCAGAATAAATTCTCACCAACAGGACCTAATAGGCTTAAGAATAAATATTGTCCTTCAATTTCATTAAAAATTAATTTGGATACACCAAAACCCTCAGTTTTTATGACTCTGTATCATTAAAAAAAAAAACTGTATCTAGTGAACACTATTCATAGCATTCATACTGCAAAATAGGACCAGATAATTCTGGTTTGTGATGATTTTATTGACATGCATTTCAATTTTTAGAAGTACACTGAAGCAACAGCGTCCTTTTCACTACTGCCGTTCCTATTTGGAGTACACAAACAACTCAAAAACTATTTTAAACTAGTTTCTGACTTCTAATTATCCATTACATTATAAAGCATTTATTTAAAACATCATCTTCATGATTCCTACAAGAACGAGGGGACTAAACTAAAGGCTTACACTTAAAAAAAGTGATGCTCTTTCTATGTCACCAAAATTCTTAGCACCACTTCTCTACCAGGAAGGCACTGACAGGAAGTCAAACGTGCATGAAAACATGCAGAACAGGAGCCTCTGTTTCCAGACCCAAAAGATACCACGGTAATATACCTGAGAGATTTGAAATCCATTTAATTCTGCAGGATTTTTAGCATGACAAATGATATTGTTAAGGCTTCTCAGATCATTTATGCATCAAGAAAGATGCAAGGGATCCAGTAATTAAACTAATAAATCTAATTAAGCTAACTAAACTAGTAATTTAATTAACAGAGTACACAGATATCATTAAAAGATTCTTGATTTGTGCACCATACTCTACTTGATAAGAAGCATTTGGCTGTTGGGTTTTTTCCCCAAACTGTCATTTATTTGTCTGCTGGTTGGAACACCAAACCCATCACCAGTTAAAGAATCCTTGCAGTTTGCAATGAGAACATAAGAAATTCAAGTGCCTGTTTAAATATTCACAATTATTTTATTAATTTACTGCAAATAGTTCTTACTGAATGTACATTGCATATTACTCCCATACAGAATATTACTAGAAACCAACTTGTGCTGTGAAGTCATGATTAAGTTATTTTAATAATTGGATATCTTGAAAAAAATAAACACTACATAGAGAAACCATTAAACTAAAATTAAATCCTGGTCAGGTCTTACAATGCCAAAATTTAATAACACACTTTAGGAAAAATAAAATTAAAATAAATTTTTACAATTTCCAAGGGTGATTTTTTTTTAAAGTAGAAATTTTTCCAAGTTGTGAAAACCTAACTGTGCCTTCCTTTTTACTGCCTCTGAATAACTTGAGACTTAATAACATTTTGATCCAAAACAGCAAATCAGGCTTAGCAAAATACTGAATTTATATAATAAACACACACAAAAAGTCTGAAAAAGCATGCAGCAAAAGGGAATTGTGTCATTAAGATCATAACCTCCACTGACAGCTACTCCAGAGATACTAAATGGTGTCAGAATTATTTTCCAGACTATTTCCCTTGACTCATCTCATATAAGTATGTCTGCTCCTACATGTGCCTTTTCATTTCAACATACTTCATGTGTCAAATGACCAACACAAAGGCTCTGACAGGACACAGCATATATGCTAATGTAAATTAAATGTCAGTAAGTAACTCAAGAAAGTATAATTAAACAAAACGTACCTGGACTCGAAAAAGCACCCTTGAGCTGCATCAGTGCTAATTCCCAAATGAAGACTCTTCCTTGCAAATGAGTGAGCTTTCTTCAGATCATTATTCTGTGGCACAGGCTCCTCCAAATGGCAGAATGAATGTATTGCCATTATTGAAAATTTACAGATCATCTGAAGTAATTGAACTGAAAGTAAGAAATACAGCAACTTTATTTGGTCTAAAGTTACTGAAAATACTTTACTTAGTTTTCAAGAAGTTGCTACTTAACAATAGCACTTAAAATACATAAAGGATATGTATATGCAGTGATTGATAAAGTACAAATTAATTCATTAAACCAGACAGACAGTTCATCTAAGCAGAGATGCCCAGATAAGGAACTTCCATTTAATGCTGCAGAGCATAATTTCCATACATTTTAGGGATGTTTCTTATACATTATATATTTCTTCTCTTCAAAGAGGCTTTCACCTTGGTATCTATAATGATACCTGTATTTTGTATTTTACATTTGCTTGTAATATAGAATTATCTTCAAGTAGTTCAAGTTACTCCTTCCAGCATGAATTTTTTTGTAACTAAAAACACCAAATGTCATCTACCACCATGGTGCTAATACAGACAGCTTTAGAAGGCTGCCTTCAAGTTTCTCACAACTTACTCTGATTTTGCAGAATGTATTCTGTATTACTCGAGATGCTTACTTGAGGGCAAGATGAGTCACAGATTCTAGAGGCATAATCTGATGAGCATCTATTCTGGTAAAATGCCAGTTCAAAGAGAAAGGACCCTCCTGCTGCTTATTCTGATCCTTAGGCCATGATCCCATCTCCTGGTGGAGCCACCCACTAGACCAGAGTGAGGAACTAGCTTGGGTTAGAAATAGCTGCTTGCCACAGACCCCTCTTGAAGTCAGGATCAATTTTCTGATTCAAGTCACTGCATGATGGCACAAATCACTGTGCTAATACAACAGGGGAGAAAATGGGGGAACAAGACCACACAATTAACTGCAGCTACAAATGTTAGTACTTAAGAAACTGCTGTTATCATCTGAGTGCAAACTACAAGGTACATCACAGCTTTGCCACTGAAAACAGCATAGCATACTACTGGACTGCTTTAACTCTCAGTTCCACCTCTGCATCACTGGTCATCATCCCCAAAATGGCATCAAAAATGACAACTTGTAGAGCCTCACCAAAATTGCGTGGGGTACAGTTTCCTGCCAAAGGCGATACACTGCAAGTTTAAGGTGGGGTGAACTAAACAGTGTACATCAGTGTATCAGTATATAGGTTCATCCTTCTCTAGTCTACTAATAACAGAAGCAACTCAGTCATTCTTTAGACTGCTAAACACAGAAGACATTAATGCAGTTAAACATGTCTGCTTAGGTTAGGCCTGACGTTTTCTAACTTTCAAATCCACTCCCTGATTTCAAACTTTATCAAAAAGGAAAATTGAAAGTCATTTTACAGTTTAATAAGGATTCAGAGAGTTCAGAAATCTAAGTACTGGGCGACATAGAAGACCAACTCACAAACAGACCAAAGTGAAGTACAGACTGCAGCCTATGCCCTTGTTATTAGGGAACAAACACACAAGCAAGAGACACATAACAAGTACCGCAGCTGCAGCTGGTATTCTTTATTACCTCTAACTGCATAGAAAGCTGTTGTATCTAGTGCTCACAGAACTACTAGACTATCCATGCAGAATTCAAAGCTACTTAAGTGGCATTAAAATAAGAGTCCTTGGTCTGCAAATTCCAGCTCTGCTCTTTGTGTGCAGTTTAGAAGTACAGTATGTGCAGCACTTGACAGCTTCCGGTCTCCTGGCACAGCATCTCATCCTAACGAGATGCATTCTTCTTAGCAGATCAGCCACTTCATCCTTTAGAACCACTAAAGGAATGAATAGCATCGAGTCCTGGTGACTTATGAGTCTTTAGCACCTCATTCTAGCATTCAGTCTTCTGCCACTCTAATCCCATAATCAGATAAGATCCAATGAACATTATTTGAAAAGAATAAAATGTTCACAACGTCCTTGTTGTGAAGAACAGCATAAAGAAATAACTCCACTCCTTCCTAGCACTTTTTTTCCTTTTAATTGCTTTGTATACTCCCCAAAAGCCCGAAAGACCTGTCAGGTCCTTAACACATTGCTTGCGATGTTATCATACTCCTTGTATTTTTAAATAAAAGCACACAACCAAGTGTTTTCCTGAAATACACTGCTACCAATAAGACTTGACAACAACTATAGCCTGTTACTGAGATTAATGCAACTATTGGGAGGCTTAAAATGTTACATAAAAACATTTCTATTTGCATGCAAGTGAAAATGATTGGCCTTTTACAAGCAGCAGTTTAGAGATTTCCTCTCTTAACTTCTTGCTTAAAAGTCAGTAATTAACAATACTAAATGAGAACAGTTACAGAAGTATCAATGGGTACAAAGTTTATCCAGACAGGGAAGAAAATCCATATGATTCCCTGCACATGAGAAGGATTATTGTTTATTAAACTCAACCAGCTGTGTCTCAACATCAACATATATTCAGATTCTACACAGTATATTCTAACAGTGGGGGGATTTGCTGGGGTAGTAGTGGGTTTTTTTAAATATAAGAATGCCCTCTCACATTCTGAGTCCTTCCTTTGAAAAGTTTTTAGGGCCTCAAGCCCTTGTTAGGCTGCTAACCTGCACTGATGCCTTCATTACTGTAATCTCAGTACTAGTGGTACCTGAATTAGGCAGAGTAAGTTTAAATCCATTCAGGCACCTCAACTGCACATTAAGCATCAAATTTTCAACCACTCTCCTCTGGACTAATTCTAGAACAAGTCAACTGTATGCTAGGAAAAAATTCCCAAACAAGGAATTCAAACTGACATAAAACTGTTTACAAATTTGAAGCAATACACAAAAAAGGCATGAGGAGTGTATTCCTCTTACCGTTTTAAATCTTAAACTTGGGTCAAATTTGCAACTTCATGCTACAACATGATGCAATTAGGTAAAATAATGGCAGTGACTTACTAGAGTTTAGCTTATCCAACTAATGATTTTTTTATAAAGGAAGTTATCTATTTGCATAACACAAGTGTGATAATCAAAAAAATCATTCTAGTAGGAACAGGCCTCAGAGGTCATCTAGTTCAATCTCTGCTCAAAGCAGCATTAATATGTGAATACTCATTAATGATACAAGTTGTACTCTCAACCTTGCAGCCCACTAATCGCATGTAATCCTTAATCAAATGCACTCAACTGCCTTTGATAGGATTACTTATCTGCAGAAGGGTTTGTGGGACCAGTCACTTGCCACATTATTCCTAAGCATGGAACATTATAGCACTTCCAGCTGTACTCAGAACCAGTACCACGCTCGCATTTCACTTCAAATGTCTTCCAATCAGGTACCGTTATGAGAGCAGCTTTCCAAGGGGACCTGCTGTACAGGGATAGATTTTGATGGATGACAAATGGATGGAGTGAAGTAGGGGGTGATGAGCCCCTAAGCAAGGTAGAAGCACAGGGCTGGGTCCTGGTTTCAGACAGTTTGCAGGTTGATGAATGTAGGATAGAGGTCCTGCTCTGAGAGATACCTATAAACCTAAAAAATACCTATAAAGAGAAATTAACACCACTGGCATCAACAGTCCTTGAGATATCAAGATCAGGGACCAAACTTCAGCAGAGAAAGTTTGGGAACCTCTGCTATAGTACTGCCATTTTGTTTTGTTCCTCCAGTTTTGCTCTGATAAGGACCTCCAGTTTGGATTTGTGCATAAGTTTACACCTTTATTTCACACACGAAATATGGTACAGCATTGCTAATTACAGAAAAAAAGTTAAGAAACCCTCACTAAAACAATCTACAAGTAATAACAAAAGAGGTTTAAATGTTTTATTAAAACATGGTTACCCAAGTTGGATTACAAAATAAATTTGCCTTATATTAGTTCAGTAATATCCTCTGTTCTGAAGCATGAAATACAGTGACATTTTTTCTATGCTGTGTGACAATACACGAACTCTGCCAAACAAACTAAATAAAAAAAACTTCATCTTCTAAATAATGATTTTATTTGAACATTTAATACCTGCTATTGTAGACACTACTGTAAACAATATAGGCACTATTTAAGTGGTAACAACAGCAACAAGAAATAAATGCCAGAATACGTAGAAAAAGAGAAATTTACTTTAGCAGCTTTGCTAATCTTGGTCTTAGGACCATTCAAAAGGCATTTTAAAACACTGGGTTCTGGGGTATTTTTATTGAAAAAATTTACTGAAAACCTTTTAAATTCTACAGTTCCAGACATTATTTACATGCCTTCCCCAAGCATTCATTAGTAGCCACTGCTGTTTGCTAAGTCACAGAGGGCCTGTCCCTATCTGACCTCACTCACTTAAACTACAGGATACTCCAACAACATCCACAAAAAGAGTTAAATTTTCCACCAGTGTTTTAAGTGGCAGAAGTTAGGTCACAGGATGGTGCACCCACATCAACCACAAAGTCATGAAAGAAAGGGACATGGTTCAAAGATGCAGGTAGGAAGCAGCAAGAGACAACAGTCAAGCCAGCAATTCTAAAGCCAAAAACAAGAGGTCAGTCAGATTCTCAAACTGACAGAACATCTTCACTAGCAAATTCCTACCTTAGATATCTTTATAATTGTGTTAAGAAACTTCAATATTTTTTCTGATTAATAAAGGTGAGTAATTGATTCCACTAAAATATTTAAGTTCCCTTTTAACAATAAACTCTACTGCTTTTGTGTTTTAGAAAGAAAAAAAAATTTACTTTAGAATGGTTGTTTGCAACAAAACTAACTGCATTTCCATGTTTGCAACCCTTCTTAGAAGTGTGTTGTTTGGCATACTAGTTGAGAAAGGAAGGGCAATACCTGACTATCAAGCAACAAGTCCCTGTCCTGGCACCCTGTCTGAGAGAAGAGAGAATAAATTGCAAGGAGACGCTCCATGGTATGTTGCCAACACAGGTATGCCCACATTTTGCTAGGTGCTGCTGCCATGTAAAAAGCAGATGATTGGTTTTGAGTTTTGGCCAAGATGCAAAATTACTTTACTGAAAACTTTAACTAGGAAAAGGCAAAAAAAAAAAAAGAGTTGTGTCAATTATACCGTATTGTGTACAGAGAATGACATCAGCACACCTCAAAACTTCTGCATTAGCACACCACAGGCTATACAAAAATTACTGGTCTGACTAGCTAATAACATTTCTGATATACAGAAAATGCACTATCAGGCTGAAAAGGACAATTACAGCCATTCCTTTCTGTTCTAAAGGCAAAGGTAGAAATTATGCTTTACATAGAACTAATACTGAATACTACCATAGCTGTGGAACATAGCTCTAATTTTAAAGTACAAAGAAAGGTTGAGAGATTGACAGGGAAGAGGACATGAAATTAGATGCACTTAACAGGCCAATGGGTTGCAACACTTGAGAAGGAGAGAGGTGCTACATTTACTTCAGCAAAACAGAACTCAGCAATATTTCATTTGAGCTAGAAGTTGAACTATTGATATTTTAGGTTAGAGGGAAAAAGGTAATAATTTTTTGTTACCCATGATCCCACTCATCCATCCCTAAACCCCTTGTCAATCCAGGGTACAAGTATTACAGGAAAAATGCTCTAAAAACAGTTTGGAGATTTAAAAAAATTATTTATTTAAAAAAGAGTAGTGGTCTCCAGGCCCAAAATGTCTCCTATTTGAGGGTGAAGAGCTACATGCATTCTTACAGCAACTAGCATAACAAAATCATGTGGTGATTCAGCACCAGAAGCAAATAAATACTGTCACATAAAAATGTCTGGGTCCTACACCTTAATAAATACAAATTATTTTCTTTCATTAGCCCTACCTAAGGAATAAGTTCATATACAAATAAAATTTTCAGACATTTAAAAAACCAAACAAAACCATCACAGGGTAATTCAGAAACAAGAAAGATTTTGCAAGGGCTTTAGGCTCTCACAGAATTAGTCCTACCAACTTTAACAAACTCTTTAGACTCAAGCAATTCAGTGAAAAATCAGGGATGCAATATACAGGCAATTCCAGAAAGAGGAGACAGGACAGGCATTTGAAACTCTTCAGAATAAGCATTAGTCTTTGTTTGCATTTACACAGCACTTACTCGAAAGAGATGCCAGAAGCTGGAGCCTCAGTTCACGCACAGTGTGAAGTGGCTGTAACAATACCAGCATCCTTACACAGGATCCCCTTTAACCAAAGGGAATGGCAGAAAGCAAAACCCTCCAAGACTAAATCAAAGAACCTCAAGATAATGGTGATAAAATGTAGCTCAAGTGCTTCAAGTACCAGAGGGTACTTGAAATCTCTGATGGACAGGTAAAGGGAAAGTCTCTAATGGACAGGTAATGCTACATCAGTATAAGTTTAAATAGTAAGTAAGAATGGATAATTTGTCACTTTTAAATTTCACAAAATGGATCATTGTTCTTTTTTCTTTTGTCAGCACCAATTGACACCTTACAAACTTAGGATCAGTCTACTTGAAAAGACTTCTTCCTTCTGAAAGTACCGGAATATATGAAAAATATCTTCAAGCACATTATGGAGTGTAAAAAGAACTGGCCAATTTCTTGGACGGCAAGTGTGTTACTTAATATTCTTTGCTTTGCTAACATAGGAACCGGGTTCTGCAGCCAAGATATTTAGAATTTTTTTCTCAACATTCACAAGGGTTCAACTTCAACTAATATGTCTGATTACCACTACTTTTTTCAAGAAGACAAAACAGCCTTTAAACTTACTTTGGAAACAGAATGAAACAACTAAGATTCTTTTTAGAAGTGCCATTATATCAATTATTGTTTACTTGCATAGATATAATTTAGTATTAATTTCCCTTTTATAAACACACACAAAAGAGTGATAGCACCTTTTACACCATCACAGTTTTCCTAAATTCCTGTACAACACTGTCTTTAGCAACTACTGCTGAAAATCAGTAGTATTCAGTATCAGTACTATTCTCAAAATGAATGAAACCTTACCCATAATACATCTTGGAATTCTGCTATAAGTAAATCAGTTAACCCTAAAACCACCTTAGAAAATCCAGACTTTCATACAGAGGAAGAGAAAAACAGTATAAAGGCCAAACAAAAAGAAGAGCCAAATAAAACCTGCCTTAAAAGAGCAATTAAAGCATGAAACCAGAAACCAGCATATCACATCTGGGCAAGCGTTAACTAATTATTCATTTCATTTCAAAACACTTGGCTTGCTGTAATCCTTCTAACTTTGTAAGTCTTTTAACCAATGCAACTCCAAACTTCCACACCAGTTTTTCAAGTCCTTCACATCAAGCTAGCCAGTATCTTTGTCACTACAGAAACATTAATTTTGTTTGATTGTTGCTATATTACCTCATTCTGAGTCCTATCCGTATCCTTCCACCACCATTAAGCTGTATTTTCTGTTTTTGCTGATTTTCACAAGAGTAGCAATACAACACCACAATGCCACAGAAACACAACCTAACTACTGGAAGATAGCTAAGGACACAAATGCACAGCATAACTACCATGATCATATCAGCAATCAGCTTTCCATGGGTTTCAGAAACATTTCATCACTGGTATTTTCCCACTAGAAAGATTCCTGAAAATAATTAATTTCTGAACACACAAGATATACTAAGTTAATTCTTGGCTATTGTTCCCTACTAGAATGGGGTGAGAAGCCTACAGGCTTCTCAGTAGGAAATGGAGGTAAGAAATTATTCTGAAGGCCAGCTGCAATTCCCAAATGGAAATGTTTGCAGTGATTTCTGAAAGCAACGCATCAGGTGTCAAGTGTTCAGCTTCTCTCTTTCTACACAGGAAAAACACACTCCTGTTAAGGATGACAAAATAAGAGGCACTCTTATAAGATCCAAGAAGAAAAAAGAAATCTACCTGTACCTCAGAGCAATATATAGATTTCTACTGCTCTGTCAAGGCTACAGGCACCATAGTAGGGAAAAAATGCAGCACTTTTTTTTTTCCCCTGTACTTTTGAAAATGAGTCATAAAAATGTAAGAGGTTTCTACTCCAGAAAAAATAAAGGATTTAAACAGGCAGCAGTTGACAAAAAAAACCTGGCCTCTTATTTTAGAATCTCTCTCTTAGAATAGATCTCCCTTCTTTTGGTTAAAGTACTGCAAAGCAATAGCAAAAGGATACTATGTGTAGAAATCACAATCAGTAATGTTACTAATTTGTGGGCTTAAAAATATTTGAGGAATGCAAGAAAGTTTATGCTATGAAGTCACCTGGACTCCATACACACAAAAAAAGTTATCTAAGTGAGACAATGGCTTTTTCATGGTCTGTACTTGAAAAACAGAACATAATTAATACATTTAAGCAATTACACAGAGAAAAAGAGGTACATATATAATTGGTTACTTTATTATTCTTACATTGAAATTTAAACTTGCAAAATGCCATTCCAGAAATGTTCTTATGTTAGGTTTTGGAAAAAGGAGCAAAGTCAAGAAAAAGTAAAATCCAAGAAACAAAACCTTTAAAGCAAAAGTTTTCAGCTGGTACCTCCCACTCCATTCTCAGTTTCTCAGAGACAATCATGCAGCAACAACATGGTTAGAACTGAGCAGCCAGCGGGTGTGTAATTTGCATGTGAAAATATTTTTAGAAGACACACATGAATAGCATATGCCCTCAGCCTAAGTACAATTTTCTAAATAAATGCCCTGAATATTTTTTCCCCAACATTCTTAACTATGTTCCAGACAATGGTTTCTTGTACAGATTTCTTACTCTCTGAAAGCACCATACACACACACACACACACACACTATATCTCAACACTTAAACAACACTCATTTCATGTTGGGGTTTGGGGGGGCGGGACTCTGAGTCTTCACTATGTCCATGTAATCACAAAGCTGGCAAATAATGATTGAACAGAGTGCAACAAGAGGATGATTACCTGATTCAGGAAGTTAAATCAGACATGGATGTTCATTCACTTGCCTGAACCAAAGGAGCTTCAAAAATTGTATCTTAAAACCCTCCTAATTCTTTCTATGCTATAAAAAAAGTTTCAAAAGGCAGACAGAAATTGGTAAAACAAGAAATAAGCCATGTGCTCATGCACTGTTAATCAAAACCAAATCTAGTCAAATTGACACAACATGCAAGACAAAACTCCATTTGAGCAAACAGCAGTCTAACTAGATCCCAAAGTCACTGCCAGTCCACATCTGGAACACTCAAATCAATTCCTATGACTGCAGAGTTGGCATCATGTAGTAATTATTACCATAGAACTGTTTTGCTCAGGACAAATCAAGTTCTATGATAAAATGAGATGAAAAACATCAATTTATTTTCTTTGCTAACACATAAATTCTGTTCCTCAGGCATATGGAAAAACTCAGGTTCTGGATTCTGCGTGTGGTAGGAGCTTTCCTTTAATCATCTTGAATGTCAGGGAGGAAAAAAGATAAAGGACACCAGTAAATCCTACTGTGGTACCCAGGGGTATAAAAAACACCTGAAATAATGGAATACTTTGGGTTGGAATGGACCTTTAAAACTCATCTAGTGCCACCTCATGCAATGAGCACGGACACAAGACCAGGCTGCTCAGAGCCCTGGCCAAAATGACCTTGAATGAGGCATCTACCACCTCTCTGGCAACCTGACAGTTTTTCACCACCCTCATTGTAAAGTATTTCTTCCTAGACTCTGCTAAAATGTCTGTCCCCAAATACAAGTTAATTTACCAGAAAAGTTGGGGGTGGAAGGGAGGAGACAAAGCAGAGAATAGAGGCATTAGGCAGCTTAAAAATTCTTAACAATCTTGAGTCATGAATTCTAACTTACCAGAAAACTGGGATCTAGTACTAGAGCTTTTTCAAAATCAACCCCTGCTAACAAGCAGGAAAAACATCTATTTAATCCTTCCAGAGCACAAACACACACAAGTACACACCTTTTACCACATTATCTCTTACACACTATACACACTTGAAACAAAAGTTTGTGGAAGGCCAAAACAAAACGGCAGACTCTAGTAACCCCTGGGAAAAGGTAAAACTTGCACTACAATCAAAGCACTAATGAAGCAAACCCCAACATCAATCTAAAAAATAAGCACTCGTGACATAATTTCATTGCAGTATTTCTCCAGTCAAGCATAAAACTTCCTCCAATAGAACAAAATACTCTCAAACATTAATTCAACCTTGACAACACTGCTGCACAAATTAAAGGAGTAACTACAGCAAAAAATTTAGATTACGGATGTTACGACGGACCCGTTACAGTAACACATCATTCCGCAATGCAAATCATAGAGCGCTAAGCGCTTTTTAAACACGCAACCAGGAGCAGCGCGTCAGGAAAGCAGAGGCAGGCAGGAGGAGAGAAGGATTTTCTGTGCTATCACTGGAACAATCTCCTGACTCACTCGCTCCTGCAGCCCCGGGGAGCAGGAGGCTGGGCCCGCACTGACAGCTTTCTTGACGCAAGAGAAGCGGAGCACTGACCTAAATGCCGCAGCTGCCGAGCTCCTCGCAGCTCGGCCCGAGGAAAAGGGGCCAGCATGGATTCAAGTGCCAGCCACAAACACTCGAGCTCCCGCAGCCCGAGGCTGCTGCTGCACAGACGCTCGCCGAGACCCCCACATCACCTCGACCTCTTGAGCCTGAAACTTCCAAAAACGACTGCGAGGCGAGCTCTAGGCTGAGATTTAGAGCAGAGATTTTCAACAGGGAGCTGCGCATCCCCGCAGCGCTTCGGCGGCAGCAGCGGAACTGGCCGCCCGAGGGCCTCGGGCAGAGTCACACGAGAGGCACCGAGCCTCTGACAAGGTTAAACCCCACCCTGGGCGCGACTTTAGGCAGGTACTCAGTGGCCCGCACGTTAATCATCAACTCCCTGCCCCGGGCACCGCGCCGAGCGGCGAGGCGGCCCCTCCCGACACCGGGGCAGCGGCGCGGGGCCGCCGCCTCCCGGGCCTCAGCTGGGGGGAGCAGGTGCGGGCCCCTCCCTGCCCGGGGAGGCGCCGCAGGACCGGCCCTTGCCGCCGTCCCCTCCCACCGCGCCGCGTGAGTGACGGAGCGGGGCGGAAGAACGCGGAGGAGAGGGGGAGGGAGCGAGAAGTACCTCGGGCGCTGCTGGCCCTGCTCGGCGAAGCCCAGGGCCCGCCCGGCGGTGGCTCCGCCTCCGCTGGCTGCCGGGAGCGGGGCGGGGCGGGCCCGCATGGAGGCGGGAGCGCGCCGGAAGCTGCGCAGCGGCAGCGACCGGGCGGGGAGCGGCGGCGGAGGCCACGCGTGGCGGGGTCCGGGGCAGCGGCGGGAGCCGGGAGTGGCGGCGGCCGCAGGTGAGAGCGGGGCCGCCGGTGAGAGCGGGGCCGCCAAGAGCAGTGGGCCGGGGCTCTCCTGGCGCCGGGAGCGGCGGGCCCGGCCTGTCCCGGCCCCTTCGGCGCCACCGGGGCGCAGAGCGGGGTGGGTGGGGGGGGGTCTCTCGGGTCCCGAAATGCCGACTGAGTATTTCATGTCAGTAGCATTGCAGGGAAGGGTGCGGGCCTTCCGCGCCTCGCTCCTCAGAGATTTGCCCGGGGAGGCACCGCATGTGTGTGTGTCCGCCCGCATCTGCCCCTGGCACGGTTTTCTAGTGTTTAGCGATTAACTGTGTGAACGCTTTTTCCCTCTGCAGTAGCGTGTGGATCACTCTGGATGTGGAATAAGAGCTCAGGAGGCAGTTTACCTATAGGTTTACCTGAAAAAGCCGAGCACATTTCGGTGAGGGAGGGAGGGCAGCAGCCCCGCCGGGGCCGGCCCTGCCCTGACGGCTGGTTGGGTGGCATCCACACCCCCGTGCCTCTCATTTCCACTGCCTTGGGACACGCATCGCCTGCCTTCCTGAGATCTTGCCTCTTCGCTGCTGCTATAATAAACAAACTGCACTAGTTCAGGCTGTGGTTTTCTCACATTCACCTTTTTTTTTCGGAAGGACTGATTTGCCAGCAAAACATAGTCCTTGTCCCTTGTCGTAGACCCATTTAATATATGGACATCTCAGAGAAGTCTGCCTGTAGAAGAAACTCTTAGAACAGTGGAGGAATGATGTTGCACACTGGTTCATTTTGCAATGTCATCAGATTTATCTTTATTTACCTAGTCTACATTAGGCTATTTTCAGAAAAGGAATTCATGTTTTCTCCTACACCATGGAGCCTTGCAGTTCTGCCCAGCACTTACAGGCTGGGCTGGAGAGAGAGTTGCTTTCTCACAGGAACAATATTATTGTTGCATGTAACAAAATACATTTTGTGGCCAAAACTGTCAATTTTTGAGGGAGGGACTGGGATTTGGATATCTGTAGTTATGACCTCCAATAAAGAAAAACCTTAGTACTCTGATTTCTTATTGTGTAAAGAATGGAAAGGTAACTAACACCACTTTCTTTTTCTTCACACTTGTTTCTTTTGATCTTTTCAATACCCCCTTGATGAAGGAAACAAGACTTGTAAGGTGATTTACAAAAAGGTTATTTTTAAATGTCCTTTTAGCCTGTAAACAAAGAGATGTCTTGTTCACTGTAGTGTGACCACTGTTGTTGCCTGCTTTTTTGCAGTTTGTAACTGATTCCAGTTCATAAGGTATCAAAAAGGCCCAGGTCCCTTTTTCTGTACAATTGTTTGATGTGATGGTTTGGGCTGGAAGGGACCTTTAAAGATCATTTAGTTCCAACCCCCCTGCAGTGGGCAGGGATGCTTTCCACTAGACCAGGTTCTTCTAAGCTCTGTCCCACCTGAGCTTGAACATTTCCAATGATGAGACATCCACAGCTTCCTTGAGCAACTTCTCCCAGTCTCACCATCCTGATTGTAGAGAATTTCTTCCTTTAATCCAATCTAAATCTGCCCTCTTTAAATTTAAAGCCACTCCACATTGTACCATCACTACAGATCCCAGTAAAAGGCCTCTTCATCATAAGCCTGTTTTAATTGCTGAAAGGCTGCAGTAAGGTCTCCCCAGAGCCTGCTCTTCTGCAGGCTGAACAATCTCAGCTCTCACAGCCTTTCTTCATAGGAGAGGTGCTCTGGACTTGCTCCAGCAGGTCCACATCGTTACTCAGTTCCCAGCACTTCAGGGGGAGTTTCACCAGAGCAGACTGGAGGGGCAGAATCCAGATCCCACAGTCTGTCTCTTTGCTGAAGATAATAAACAGTAATGGCCCCCTGTGGGCCCTTGAGGGGCTCCGCTGGTTTGTGCTTGATACATTGAGATGCAGCTGTTTGGATGTGGCCATCCAGCCAGTTCCTTAGGCATTTAGCAGTTCTATTTCAAGGCCATATGTCTCTATTACTTCATCTTTTCCTTATTTTCTATCCTCTGCCATCCCTAGGTCATTGGAGTTTTCATAGGCCAATTTAATTCCATGGAATAGCAGAAAGACTTGTTTTTTACTAAGTTTTCTGCTGTTTTGTGAGTTCATTTAGTTGATAAAAAGTCTGATGAGCACATGAGCTGTCAGGGAAAGTGGGGAGAAGGGAAATAAAGAGAAAAGCGATGCCCCTCTTTTTCAGCAGCAAGTTGTTAGATCTACTCAAGGAAGCATAGCCACATCATGATGATAATTAAGTTGCATCCATAGCATATTTTACATAACATTTTTCAATATGCAGACTTAAGAAGGAAAGTACCATTAATTGTTTAGAACATGACCTAATAAGGCTGAACGTGCCTTCCTTTGTACTTGCCCATCTGTAATGCAGTTATTGCACGTGGCTGCAATGAGTTGTTGCAGTACTTGATGCAGCAGTCTTTTACTTGGCTGTTTTTCTTGGCAGTGTTGATCTGATGCCCAGTGTTTGCACATTGTGCAAAGACCACCAATACCTAATGTTAGAAACTTTGAAGAGTACAGGCAGGCCTCTTGGTACCACTCTGCATATTTAGTACTGGCAGATCTATTTTATTTGCTCGTTGTGTTTGTCTGACTTAAAAAGATAATTAATTTTTTTAAAATGTTATTATATTTTTAAGAGAAATAGAAGTCTTTTTTTCAGTATGGTGGTACTATTGGCTGGGTGATTATGCTGGGGAAGGTATTGTACATCTTAAAAAATCTTATACATCTCAGTATTCAAGCTTTAAAAAGAACAGCAGAAGTAACAGAAACTGAACACAGCCAGAAAAAACAATTTGTTTTCATTTTGAGAGAGCTAATAGGGTAAATACGGCCTTGCAAAGAAATAAATATGTTTTTTAAAACCAAGGAACATGCTTAAAACAGAATAACCTGCAGGTTCTTAGTGTTACTAACTTTTTGAGTGTGTGGTGAATTTTTGTGGTAAGAAATTTCTCAGGAGTTTCTGTCATGTGATCTGCTTTTTATTTACTCTGGAGCGCTGAGACTGCTTCATGCCAAGGAATTGACTAAAAGTCCCTTGAAAAATAAAGTTATGTATTCTAGTATGATATATCCTATGATAAGGCTTGTTATCTGTACAACTTTTAATTGTATAAAACAAGTCAACTTCCTGGCTAGACTAAATACATGATAACAGAGTTGAGTTGCAATGTGATAGTGCTGTTGCTGCTGTGTGAAAAGTTGGGGTGCTCATCTTTCCTTTACACTCCAACAAGCTTGTATACCTTGAGCTAATTCAATAATTTTCACCTTGTATGAGCCCTTGCTGTTTCTTGGGCACCCTACAACATTACTTGGAAAGCTAAACGTGCTCTAAGGGACATGGATTGTTATTTTTATGCTCTTGCCTTCTATTACAACCATTAGTTTCATCAGTCAGGGAATACTGTCTGCAGACATGCTGCAGACTGGTCATTCTGAAAAGGGCTGCTGGACACACTGAAGGTTTAAATAGGATATGATCTCATTTTGACCCACTCTTTAGTTGCCATGGAGGTCTGATTTGAAATCTGAGTGGTTGTGTTTTTCTGCTGTGCTTTTTTAATTCATGCTCTGTTGGTTTTTAGCATTCCATGAAGTTCTGTAGGGTCTCTTCTTGCCAAATATTATAAGTAGGTCCAGGTTGAACTATTATTTATAGAATGCCTGGAGAACTTTTTTTTTTTTTTTGGTCGGGAGTTGTTGCTGTACTGTATAAAAGTGTTTAAAGGACATCATGGTGTATGAGAGAATGTTTTTCAGTGAAGTAATGAAAAGGGAACAGTTGTGGCTGAAGGAAAGATACTGCATTCATGACTTTGCAATTCAACTTCCTCATGCATCTTGAAGAGATGTATATTTATTCTAGTTAGTTTCAAGTTAATAGGATCAGGATTGGGTCTCTGTAGTTGTTAATTTAAAATTTTGAGTTCACAGTCTGCACTAGAACAAAAAAAGTATTTTCAGTTTAGGAAATACTCTTCTGAATTAATTTCCACAAACTATGCAAGCTGCATTGTTGCTATCTTTTTTTTTTTTTCCCCAAACTTCAGTCTAATTTTTCTTTAATTGTTTTATTCACTTCTTATTTTTCAGGAGTCTTTGAAAAATCCTTAGTGGTCATGACATTGTTACAAGTGACATAAATTAGCCAGTGGCTCAGAATGATGGATACCCAGAAGACTACAAATGGTTTGCAAGTGATTGGAGAAGGGACTGGTATAGGGAAATCGACACTCCACATGGTGGGGTATTTGGGAAAAGTCAGTTGAAACTTGTTTTACATATGTGCAAAGTTCATATTTTTCTCTGTTTTGAGAGATTTTTAATTGGTCTTAATTTTACAAAAAAGAAAAAAAATCTCAACTTTTTTTCCACGGAAATCTATAACAATGGCGAAAGATTATTCTAAGTAAATACGTGCCTATGTTTTTTACTGGCACTATTTTTACAACTATTTGCATTCATATGAAAATTGGTTTGTCTTTCAAAGATCTGAGCTTGTGTTCCCTTGCAATAAGGGTCCTGTGATCTAGTTCAAGTAAAATAAAATGTGCATAATTGTGTTGTCAAAGACAATTTATTTGAATATTTAAATTAAAAGATAAATTTATTTAAATCATGCTACCGTAAAAATACATTAAAAATAATAAAAAAGAAACCAATGTAGTTTGCTTTTTATATTGTATCGTATTCTATCTAGAAATTGAACTATGATTTTGTATAAGTATGTCTTACCTTGGGATAATGTATGAAATACATAAATTTATGCTGCTTTATCTTTCTTGGTTTATTTTTATTTTAGAATTGTAATCCTTTGGAAACAACTGCACATGAGTATTGTCCAGTCTGCAAAGAGAAGGGTCAGATCCAAGGTTTACGGACTTACCGCCTTAATTTTCAAGAGTCCATTTTCCTTTGTGAAAATCCTCAGGTATTACAGTAGTAAAGAGTTTTATTTGGCCCTGTAGAGGCCTTTACCTTCAGCAGTTACACCTCTCTAAGTCTCTGATTTTGTTAGTGGTAAGCAGACTGTTGGAATAGGACCCCTCTGAGTCTGTATGCTGCAGAGTATTTGCTTGCAAATAGGGAAAAACAGAACTAACCTGTGTATATGCAGTGTTTACCCTAAAGGATTAAAAAGAGTAAAAAAAAAAATGAAATAAAGTAGGGTTCTTCTCAATTAGCAAAGGATCACAAGTGGTACTAAATAAATTTTTGTACAAGTCAGAGTAGAAGGTGAATAATTGATGATCCATGGAACTAACATAACTCTAGCAGATCTGAGTCTCCCATTTTCCTTTCTTTAAGTTTGGGTAATGCATATAGGTTTATAATTGTAATTATTACGCTTTTATTTCTTTTTTCCCCCTTTTTAACTTTAACCTTAGCTGGATTTCTGTGCTGCTTAATATTTGAGTTGTGATTTTGCTACCTCTCCCTTCACTGCTCTGTGTATGTGGGAAGGGTATAGCAATCCCAAACAGACTTAAATTTACCTTAAATTAGTAGAAACTTGGGTCTCAGAGTTATTTTTCCCATTCTTTCCTGCTTTTAACTAATTATGGTATAGTTCTGAAGATTGGTAATAGGAATTTCTCTATATTCTCTTCTCTTTATTGAGCTAGCCTGAAAGATGCCTTGTCAGTTTGGGCACCAGTATTCTCTCAGGCATGAGATAATAATGTCAAATCTGTGCCGTAAAGGAATGGATTTAGCAGAATAAGACAAGAGGACTCTCCTTAGCAAAATTAAGTTGTTTGCAGAGGTTGGGAGAATTTACTGGAAAAGCAGTGTTGAAGTATCACTACTGATATTTTTATTTCAAGCTGCCTATAAGACAGTGGTGGGATAACACACCCTTCCTGTCATACCTATGTTGAATATATGTATTGATGTAATTAAAATATCACTTTACAGGAGTCCCTATTACTGGGTTTTATGGAGGTCTAAGCAACTTGGTCCAGTAGAAGTTGTCCCTGCCCATGGCAGGGGGTTTGGAACTGGATGGTCTGTAGCATCCTTTCCAAACCAAACCATTTTATGATTCTGTGATTCAACTCCATTTTAAAAGTATGTTTTGTACTTTCTTTAGCTCTTGTTCACCTGAAATTGCTTTGTAGATTTCACTGTAACCTTCTTTCTTTTCTTTAGTGTATCTACCCACTTGGTTATAAACCATTAAACAGCATAATTACTTCTACTGGTTCAGAAAATCATCAAGCTCCATCTACTCACAAGAAGAGGAAATTTGCTAATATCAATGACTTTTCTGCTGTTGACTCAGATCCAAAAAAAGCAAGAACTGACAACCTGCTCAATGTTGAGCACACCATTAGTGCAGACTCCTTTGTGAAAGGCTGCCAGAATAGTTTGTGTATTCCCAAGGCAAGCCTACACAATGTATTACAAAATGACCAGCAAAACCTTGGCAGCCATGTGGGGTCTTGCATGCAGAATGTGGATTTTGAAACAACCACCAAGACCAACAACTACCAAGAAAGTCCACCAAAGATTTCGAGTCCCAAAACACAACTATTGCCAAATTCTCAGAATTTATCAACAGCATCTGAAATTTCACTCAAAGAGGATAAAGATTCCACTAATAACAGAGATTTGTGTCTTCAGTGGAGAAACAAACATAATCTTGGTTGGTTAGATTGTATTTTGTCAGCACTGGTACACTTACAAACATTAAAATCTGCTCTAGCTGAAGAATGTAACAATGGAAAATGTCTACTCCAGAAACTTATAACAAAGTATAATCAAGCATCTGTTCTTCTGAATACCTGTAAAAGGAGTAAAGTAAAAGGTGAGTAAATTTAGCTGCTGTTTTCTGGTAGTTAGACTGATTTACTACAAATATGTGGAATTTAGTACAGTGCACTTATATATGCCTCCATTCTATTTCAAGATGGCAAAAAATACAGCTGTTACCATGAATTTGCAGAATAGTGTGCTTTATCTAGCAAAATCCTGGTAACATCTAAAATTGTTTTTCTTGGGGCAAACATGCACTCTTTGAAGGCATCAAACACCAAGCATCTCTTAAATTTTTTTGTCCAACATAAAGATGTTATGAATTATTTATGTAATTCACCCTTACTTTGTTTCCTTCCCCTCTGTTGGTTAACATGTTAGGATACTGTTATAATCTTGATCTTCAAAACAATTTCTGTTGTGGTTTATATCCTTGTGTAAATGGGCAGTTGCCTTGTCACACCAAAAATAGAAAAGCTGGGAACATAAGTTCTTTTCTGGCTGCAGCTGTGCTCATTGAAGGAATGCTGAGGTCTGCAAGCTGCTGTAGATGACAGTGTTTCCTAACCTGCTTCAGTCAGAAGTAGTCAAACACATGAACCTGGATCATATGGTCTGGAAAGGGTTAATGAGTACTCAGTAACCCTTAACAGGGGCCTAGCATGTCAGCCTTGCTTAACACATTGGAGGACTGTAACTGAGGAGGATGTGTTACTGTATTCTACTGGTGTGGCCTTTAATCATTTTCTGTTCTGTGTATTCTGTTTAAGGCTCCTAAACTAAGATGATGGGTTTTTTATTTCTCTTGAACTGGACCATTGGTGTCATAAGTCTAAACTTCTAAGATATGGTCTGTTAGAGAAGGAATAAAGTTCTCTGGTTAGCCAGTACCTCTCCTGAATTTCAGTGGACACTCTGTTGGACTACTTGTATTTGAATATAAAAAGCACAGTCACAGAACACCCCTAGGTAACTTGAGAAAGGTCCTATCTTTCCTGGGAAAAATAATGTGTATCAGAAGTGGTTTAATCCATATTACAAAGAGGGCAGAAAACCCCAAAATATTCGGAACTAATTCATGTACTGTGCTTGCCAAGAAGTCAGGATGCTTGAGTTTAGGTGTTCAGTTGTTACTTGGAAGCCCTCTGCTATCCTAGAACCTGTCTGAGATGTTTTTCTTTGTTGGGCTGTTTTCTGGTGTGCAGTAACCCTTAAATGGGAATGTTAAGTGTTGGAATACAGTGTTGTTTTGAAAGAACTTAAACCTTTTCACTTCAATTGCTGCAAAACAAATCAGTTTATTTGGGTCACAGTGAAGAGGGGATTGGGTGAAGAGTATTTTTGTGGAGAATAGGTGTAGAATTCATTCTGTTCTTCTGAGTAATTTTACAGTATCTTTTGTATGCAGCTATTTTTAAAAACAATCAAAAGCAATATAGCTGCAATAAACTTTGTTTCTTTTTTCTATACAGAGTTTATATGTATTAAGCAGTTTCAACAGCTATTCTAAGTATTTCCTGTAATTTCGACAGGTTATGATCATGATTGTGTAGTAGAAATTATGTTCTTGCTAGTGGTTAAAGAATGTATTTGTGTTTAAACAACTCACAAAAATACTAAGATATATAAAGTAAAAAGTTATATTTACATTTAAAATTATTTTTACTGTTTTAAAGGCTGACTTAGGAAATCGGTATTTAATCTGAAACATTACATTAAAATGTTTTATTATTTGAAATGTATAACCCTAGAAAGCATGTAAGCAAATTTTTCTGATTTTAGTCTTAATGCTTAAGTTTTACAGTTTTCTTTTAATCTCTGAATCTTCAGGATTTGTAATGTGTGGTCACACTATCCTTAAAAATTGTTACTACAAAGCTGTTGGCGCAGGCTCTTAGTCATAATTTAAGTTAGAGCAAGTAGTTTTTTTAGTCAGCAGATTGCAGTAAACTGTGAGTAACTTCTGTAAATTCTTCTCCAATTTTCAAATCTATTAATACCAAGAATTGGCTGTTCTACCAACAAGTCTTAGGCAAGTGTGGGTCAATATGAAAGGCATTGGTTTGCAGAGAGGGAGTGCATGCTCAGGGTAAGTATGTGTGTGAAAAGGTGTGGGGGCTGTTACACATGACCACATGAAGACATATGTATTTTTTTCTTTAGATGTTCTTCCAAAGGCAGAATCTCAGCTCAATGAAATCAGAAATGTAATGTTTACAGAACTTAAGCCTCAGCTGAGGTGTGAATTGGGTAAGTAATTAGTGCAGCATCTCAGTAATTACTTTCAGGAAACCCTAGATGTAAAGCCTTTTATGTCATACATAAAAGTATGTGTGTAGGAATGCATACAAGAAAGTTTGGAAATACATTTGTTTCTGTTGGTGACTTGCACATACTTTACAGTATGATCAGCTGGTTTGTTCTTTGCCCATTTTGACTTTTTAGAGAGCAGATAATCTTTGTAATTATGCTGTAGTCATGAAATTGTTACTGATAACAACCTAATAACATGGATCAATTGCTTTGCTGTGAGAATTGCAAATAGAGCCTTGAAATAATAACTGACATTTAAATCATAGTAATAAGCTCACCTTCCTTTTTGAGGTACTGAAAGGTGGTTTCAATTTAGTGACCATTTTTTTCTGCCCCATCTTTGAAGGTAATATGAAGAATCCAGTGTTTGCACTTCAGCTACTCTTAGAAGTGGATCAACAAGCTGAGAAACTATTCTTGCATTCTTTTTCATGGAAGTTTCAATGTGTACATTGTGGCCACAAATACCAGGACCGGTGAGATTTTTATATAAGTAGCTTCTACATAGCTGTTCTACCTTACCTTTTAAAATCTGCATATAGTAGTTGGTTTTCTTCAGATTTCCAGATTTGAGGTTGTTGTTGAAGTTTTACATGATCTGCTTTTTCATTTGCAAATAGTTTACTGCTATTCCATGTCTTAAGCAACCGTGTTATCTATTAATTAAGAAAGAAACAATAGGTAACTGTGTGAGTCTCAGGACATACTCACTCTGATATTTTGCTGAGAGTATACAAATTGCTGTGGTTCTAAAGAATGTATACCTAGTACACTTTTGCTATTGAGAAATACTGGAATATTCACTTGGGTTACAAAGAATCAGAGATTCTCTAACATAGTTTGTCTATTTTAAAGTCATATTACAGGGGAGTAATTTCTTGAGAATTGATTTAGTTCTGTGTAGCCGCAGGTACAAGCTTGTAATTTAGGCTCCTTTTAGAGTCAGCAGGTAAAGAGAGACACCTTCAGAAGACAGCTCATTTTATTTGAAAAACATCTAGGTAGTAAATTATGCAGATCCTGGTACAAGCTCTGTCTTATGTTGGAAAGGAAACAGAGATTGCATTAAAAGGGAGAGCAAATAATGTGAAACTGAAGGCCACAGGGCTGCTGAAATCAAATTGTGACTGATGCTGTTTGGCAGAACTGAATTCAGGGCTGACTTGGATGTGATGCTGTCACAGTGAATTCCACACAAATGGCATGAACATGAGTAGAGTTTGGGTTTTTATAATTTTTTTATAACTTGTTTCCTGGTAAAGTATGTATATTTATTGTTTTCTGATCACCAACTCAGCTTACTCTTTAAATATGTGTGTATGTGTCCAGATTGAAGAAAACAGTAACAACATTTACAAGTGTAATCCCTGATTGGCATCCGCTCAATGCTGTTCATACTGGACCGTGTATTAAGTGTGGAAATACATCTCAAAGACAACAGATGATCTTGGAAAAGTAAGTTTGAATATATGAACTTGAAAGTAACGTACATAAAGTTCTTAGACTTCATTTATTGAACCTATGACTTCTGAAACCAAACTATTACTGTGGGTTTGCAGGGATTGTAAACCTTAAACTCTGATCAGTACTCACTTTTAAAGATTTTTAGATCATTCTTATAAGCTGAAATAGCAAATAGTGTTTACTAAAGATGAAACAGAGCAGTGTTTAACATGCTGAGCAGCATGTGTTTAACTAGGTCATAAATACTTAACTATCAAGTAGTAAATACAGACAACTGATATCCAGTGTCAGACTTTTCACAGCCCCTGCTGTGGATAAAAGTTATTTGATCATTTGTTTACTTATTTGACCTGGGAACAATGTCCCTTGCTGCTGTGTTTATGGCACAGGAGTGTTTTTTCTCAATTTTTCCCCACTCCCAAAACCCTTATTTGGTGTTGGTTTTTTTCCCTAATCTATAATTAAATGGCACATTAGTTGAGATATTCTTTTTCCTTTACCCTTACTGAGCAATCTGAAGAGTGTGTGGGGAGTAGAATAGTAAGAGCAGAACCACATACTCTGAGAGGTGTCTTACTTTTTCATTACACTTTTATTGTAATAAACTAGCTCTTTATTGTTTCTTTGTCAGAGTACCCTCAATATTAATGTTGCATTTTGATGAAGGCTTGCCACATAACAACCTGGAGAAATACTCGTTTCAATTTGAGGAAGACACCTACCAAATAACATCTGTTGTTCAGTACCAAACAGATAAGAAGCACTTCATAAGCTGGTCATTGAATCCTGATGGTAAGAATCACAGAATGGGTCAGGCTGGAAGGGACCACAGTGGGTCATCCAACTTCCCTGCTCAAGCAGGGCCATTTCAGGAGCACATGGCAAGGGATGGCATCCAGATGGTTCTTGAATATTTCCTGTGAGGGAAATTGCACAACCCCTCTGGGCAATCTGCTCCAGTGTGCAATCACAGCACAGTAAGGAAGTCCTTCCTTATGTTCAGGTGGAAACTTCCTGTGCATCAGTTTCTGCCTGTTGCCTTCTGTCCTATTGCTCAACACTGCTGAGCAGGGCCTGGGTCTGTCTTCTGACACCTCCCTCTGGATACTTAGAGACACTGATGAGGTCCCCTCTCAATTGTCTTTTCTCAAGGCTGAGCAGGCCCAGCTCCCTCGGTCTTTCCTCATAAAAGAGAGAGATAAGATAGAGTTTATGGCTCTTATCTACCATGATATTTCATGAGTTTTATGGGTTACTGCAGTAGTCTCAACTGTTGATCTATAATAACAAAGATTTCTTCTGTCTGCATTCTAAACTTTATATTAAAACCTTGTGAATAACTGAGGGGGGGACTTACTTCTCAGAGTGCAGGTTTTCAGTTGGTTTTACTGCACTGTGCTGTCTTACAGAGAATTTACTAGAAATTTACTTCATAACTTCGTAAAAGTTAAAAAATGCAGTCTGACCATGACCATGTTCCACTGTGGAACAAATAGTATTGTTTATTTTTAAACCAGTGATTCATCCATTCTTGGCTGGAAGCAAGGTAACTATGGTACTATGAGCAATTAATGAAGTTATTTTTTTATATCTGAACTTTATGGCACCTGAGAGGTGGGAGGCAGAAATCCATGTAGGAAACATTACTAATGGTATGTACCACTGATGGAAGATCCATAAATAGAGAAGGTGAAAAGGTGATATTTTGATAATCATGCCTCTGTAGAGAGCATGGGGTACAGTCTTATGAAGTGTTGTGACAACATGAAAATTGTCTAAGTCATATTGCCAGAGATAAAAAAGAAATGGGAAGAGTAAGCAGCTGGAAATGCTTAGTTAAGAAGCTCCTATATGTCATATAATATCTGTTTTAAAATTCTGGAAGCTATAAAATATTCTTTCATGGTCTATGAACAGTTTGCAGGTGATGAGACAAGAGTATTAAAATAAGCAGTTTCTTCCTAGCCCCGTCCTTCCTACCCAGGCAATTAAAAGGTCTACAGAGAAACTTAATTTGAGAGGTGGTTCTTAACTCAGACTTGTGAGAGTATTTTCAGACAAGATGTTTCAGCCAAAAAAACCCCTTAGCTAGCTTTGTTTTATGGTTGACCTACTCTGACCTGTCATAATATTGCTGCAACTTCTTGTATTTGATCTTTTTACAGTGGAAGTCTCCCATTTTCTCTGGAGAAAAAAATCCCAAATTCTATTTTCTGCTTGTCAGGGGAATGGGTTAATAAAAACACATGACAAGTGTGAGGATAGTGATTTCAGTTTTAAAAGTCTCTGAGTCTCTGCACTGATTGCTATTTTTCAGGAACTTGGCTTGAATGTGATGATTTAAAGGGTCCATATTGCAAGAGACATAAAAGATTTGAAGTTCTCCCTTCCGAGATTCATATTGTTATCTGGGAAAAGAAAGCATCCCGTGTGCCACAAGAACTGAATTCACAGTTTCAAAGTAAAAATAGTGAAGATATTCCTCTTAATAATGTACATTCAAATTCCACAGTGTTGCATTGTGGTTTTGATAACACTGTTGGCAAAACACCTGCAGAACATCACAAAGAGGATTCTGTGAGGACTCCAGAGAAGAAACAGCAGCAAGTAACTGAGGACAAAAGTATTGTTCATCATGGTTCAGAAAATCTGGCAGATGGTGATCTTGTAACACTGATGCTTGAAGAAGTTCTAGTTGACTCAGAAGATAAGTCGCTGCCTAATGGAGGGATGGTGGGAAATAACCTTCTTGATGGATGGGGCACACCAGAACAGCAGCAACCAGCTTTTTCACTTAGCACTCCATATGCAGGAGAGTTTGCTGGAACTAGTCTAGCTATGAACAATAAATCCATGTTGTGTGAAAATTCTAGTATTTGCTTACCTCTAGAAGAGTTGAACCCAGTAAATATTACTGCTCCTGTGCCCATAAAACATGACCCCGATTCATCTGACTCATCGCCTTCTCAGTTAAATGGCAGAGCTAATTTAGCTAACAGAGAACATGGATTAAATTCAGAACTGCTGCTAAACAAGAAGTTGTTAGCAGTAGAAAATACTGTACAAAAACCACATGACTTGAAAGATGCAAGCAAAACTGTAGTTAATTCTCAAGTTGGCAGTTCTTCTGGTGCCAGTAATTCAGTTCAATCCTCACACAAAAACCAAAAAGGAGGATTTGTAGGAAGCTGGGTAAAGAAATTAAGCAAGAGTACTTCTTTTATGCCTTCAAGTGCCTCAGCTCTCAAGAATGACAGAAGTTGCAAAACTCCCTCAGTGCAAAGAATAAGTGAAGTTCGGCTGCCAGTTAAGGGTGCAAGTAATTTTGGTGGATTTCAGAGCAGAGGTACAAAGAAAACAACTGAGACCCCAAAGTTACTGGCTCCTCAGAGTAATCATACTCATCCTTTATCAAATTTCAAAGGATTTTCTCAAAGCACTTGTCTTCCAACAGCAAATCATACCACTACTGTAGGTCCAACTGGGGTTATGTCAGAAAGTACGTTGTATACCTCAGGTAAAGTGACTCAGTTCCCCTCACCTGGCTACAACTCTAGTAAAGCAGAAGAGTCAGACAGTGACAAAACAAAAAAACTTCGCCTAAAATTGTTAAAAAAGCTTAATGCTAAAAAGAAGAAGTTGGCTTCACTGGATAGATTAGCAGTGGAACAGATGAAACAGGAAAAACCTGTGAGCGGAGATGTGAGCACCCCATCGCAGACTGAATCCCAGAATGACAGTGAATTATTGCAGAGCTTCTTAAGGGAGCTGCAGTATCAGATTGATGTCACAGGGAATGGATCTGAATTGAATGCAAACGCTGTGCCAGGGTGCACTGGCCCTGATAACACTGATGAAATACTGGCAGAATTACTGTCCCCTCCTTCGACTGTCACTTCCTTGGAGGCGCCGAAGAGCGAAGAGGAGTGCATGTACATGGAAATGGTGCACGGCAGCGTGGCAACGACCGTGCCCCAGGAGAGCACCAGTGTGCCACAGGCAGCAGTGACAAGTGAGGACCACAACTACTACAGTCCTGTAAAGGACACTGCTGTGGGGCTTGATGCAATAAACAAACACAGTGTGAAAAAACTTTCTTTTGAAAGTCCTACAAGAGATGATATCCTCGAAGACCTGTTCTCCATTTCAGCACCAAGCTCAATGGCAGGTGACATGGATTTACCTCATTTTGATGAAACTCTGTTTGAAACTTGGTAAATACTCAGTTTCTTGAGTTTAAGTATTTTTTCAGTATTATGTATATTTTGAAACAAAGCACTACTAAATTTTATTTTATAACTAGTTTAATTGCACACTGGCTGTACTTGAACAATTTACATTTGAGGGTTTTTTTCTTAATATTTTACTGTAACAAGCAAATCAGGGTTTAATGTATTTTATTCTTCTGAGATGCAGTTATTTTAGCTGTCAGATATGACAATGATTTTCAATTAACAGCTCCTACGAGTCTTAATTTTTGTTGCTTTTAATATGAAAAACTTCCGTATACTCTAGTGAGTTTGAGAACTAATTAAGTTCTGTAGTCTTCATGATGTAATGGTGTAAGAAATACTATTTATGTAGTAATGATTTTACAGGACCACTCAACTCCTGAAGTTATTTTGTCCAACATTAAAAAAAATTGAAGTACCTTCTGTAATTAGGGAATTTTGCATCCTCTGATATGAACTTAGAGGTTTCTTAGAATTAATTTAATTGTAAGTTAATGCCTATTACTGTTGTCACTTGGAGTTTTTCATGACTGAGGCAGTACACCTCCAACTGTATGTGAGATGCCAAGGAGAGGCAAGGTCAGTAGGAAGAAAGTAATGGAAAAATTTGGCAAGACAGCAGTGAGTAAGCAGAGGGATTCACACCTTGGTGTTTCTGGATATGTATAGCTTTCATTTTGCTAGATTGGAGTCTTTTTTAAATGCATGGCCACAAAGCTAAGGGTGTTATATGCCAGGTGAGATTAGCTGTACATTTTTCTTGTTCTTGGAAATAAGGATTTTATCAGCAAGTCTTTATATCAGGCATATTTAGGGCTGTCCTGCATTTTTTCATTGTTTCAGATCCCAAGTTCAAAACATTAAATGCTCAGTCTTACTTTTCCAGTAGATGCAGTTAAACATAATGCTATTACAAGGTATGGTTACAGATTCTAATGGTTTTGGATTGTTTGAACTAGGTTTAAAAAGTGTTTGAAAAACTAACATTGGCCCCGAACTTGCTGTGTCCACTTATTTCTGCTGCAATTTGGTACATTGTTACCAAACTGGTACTTTAGGCAATGAATTTTTGAAATTCAAGTTATTGTGAAGAACTTGAGCTTCTTCTTTGTTTTAAATACTGTAATTGGTAATGATACAATAGAAAACAAATTAATGGATTCTGAATGTTAAGGGCTAGTGTACTGCTTGTGAAATGTTTGCCCATTTATGAATTCCCTAATTAAAACAAACAAAAAAAAAAAGAGCTGACCAAAATGAGAGTTTGATTTATCCATGAATGGGTTGCAATGACCTGCAGCTGCGACGTGGGAGCTCCTTCACCACTGGTTTGGGACACAAACACAGATCCGGGGTGAGTAAAGCAGTGAGCCCAGGGTTGGTGATGCAGAATGCACAGGGCAACAGGAGGAAGAAACCCTGCTAGAAGATGAGGAGGTCTTGGTGGAGAGGTTTATAATGAGGTTCATGGCAGAGGAGGGAGGGTGTGGGAGCACACCTGCGGTGCACATACACCTAGACAGAAGGAAGAACCTCTGGTCACCACTGGCACCCCCTCCACAAACTGAAGTTGGGAGTGTTTCATCTGCAGCTGCGTGGGATTCAGTGTGGGTACAGGTATATATAGAAGCTCCAAGAGCAAACAAATAGCACTTGAGATTGAAGAAGGTTTGAAAATAAATCTGTTGGTGTTGCATGTTCCTGGCTGCCTTTTTCTCTGAAACAGAAAAGTGAAGATGATTCAGTGCAGATTTGTTTGTTTCCATAAATGTTTTACTGCCTCCGATCCTGTGCAAGTGAGAATTCAGCTGAGGTTGAATGAAAATTCCATGACTAAAGATACTGTTTGGAATCTGAAATGTTACTGGGTGTTTTATATCAAGAGTAGATTTTAAATGCAGCTCCTGATTTGCCATGAAGAGAATACAAAGTATTGTAGTAGTTTTCTGTCAATTGGTGGGCATACAGTAAGTACAGGTAGTGATCAGAAACTGGCTCCTGTATTATTAGTTTAAGGGCTTTGAGCCCTGCCATCTTCACCACTAAACCATGTCCCTAAATGCCACATCTACATTTTTGATCACTTCCAGGGTTGATGACTTCCCCACTTCCTTGGGCAGTCTCTTCCAATTCCTAACCATCTTTTCAGACAGGAGATTTTTCCTAACATCCAATCTAATCTCTCACAGCACAACTTGAAACCATTTCCTCTCATCCTGTCTCTTATTATCTATGACAAAAGGCCTGGCCCCACCTGGCTACACTCTCTTTTCAAGTAGTTGTGGAGAGCAGTAAGGTCCCCCCTGAGCCTCCTTTTCTCCAGGTAAACATCCTCAGCTGTTCCCCATCAGTCTTGCACTCCAGACCCTTCCCCAGCTCTGTTGCTCTTTTCTGGACATGCTTCAGCCCCTCAATGTCCTCCTTGCAGTGAGGGGCCCAGAACTGAACGCGGAACTTGGGGTGTGCCCTCACCAGTGCCGAGTACAGGGGCACAATCACTGCCCTGGTCCTGCTGGCCACACTACTGCTGATACAGGCCAGGATGCCACTGGCCTTCTTGGCTACCTGGACACAGCTGGCTCACATTCAGCTGCCATTGACCAGCATTCTCATTTCCTTTTCCACTGGGCAGCTTTCCAGGCACTGCCCTCAGTCTGTAGCACTGCCTGGGGTTGGGACCAAGGGCAGGACCAAGTACTTGGTCTTGTTGAGCCTCATACAACTGGCCTTGGCTCATCAACCCAGCCTGTCCAGAGCCCTCTGCAGAGTCTTCTTGGTTTGTATCTTCTGCTTTGGGAAAGGCATAATCTGGCACTCATTTGAAATCAACTCTGCAGAGATGGTGCTGTGATTCAGATCTGACTACTTGGTGGTACATTCAAGCACTTCTTATAACACAGTAAGGGGTGAAAAACAGGGCTGCCTTCTCACATCCTGCCTACAATAAACTAACACATCTGCACAGGAGCTGCCTGGATGGATTTCTAGTTGTATGCCTGCTAGAGCACTCTTCAAGAAATCTATTGTGGTGCTGATTACAAATCTGAGTTTGGTCTCGATGTTTTTCATGGCTGGGTATTGCTGTTTACTCTTCCATCAGTGTTTTTTTAAATAATTACTCCCTTCCTGACAACCTATCAGCGAGAGCCATTGTGTGTTGTCTGTGTTCCTTTTGCAAAGCTAAACAGCTACTCTTGATGTGAGCCCCTTCGTGCCCACAGCAAATCACATTGCCTTTTGAGCAGCTTATACTCAAAAGTGTGTGCTGTTCTTTGAAGTCCACCAGGATTCGGTCTCAGAGTGGAAGAACTTCCCGTCTAAGTATTGATCTAAGACAGGGTGCAGGCAGAGCAAGAGAGGAGGTTAGTGGGATAACAAGGCTGATGGAGTTTGAGGCATTTTTAGTTTTACACTGCTGTGCACAAACACGCTGTGGCTGTTTGGGAGGGAGATGCTAAAGCTGCACAGCCCAAGAGAACACGGTGGAGCCTCAGGGCTCACAAAGGAGAGGAAATGCTGGGAAAGGAGTGTAAGGAAGAAGGGGCTGGGTGTCTATAGCTATGTTTTTGACGACGAGGCTAGAGAAACCCTCAGGAGATTCAGATGTGAATCTCCCCCGACCTGGATCTATATTACTCTTTTTATGTAAGTTAATAGCTAAAGGGCCTTCTGTAAGGCCCACGGCAAGTGGTTGTAGTTTTTGTCCCAAGTTTCCTGATGATGTTCAGGCCATGTACAGCTGAAGCTCCTTTCCCGTCCTCTGGGCGATCTTTCCGAAAAAGATGCGTTTGCCGAGGCACTCCTACATGGGACACAAGCAGAGCTTCGGCACAGCCCCCCAGCCCTGCCCCTGCTCCTCCCTCCCGGCAGCCTAGGAGGCCGCTCGCCCTCTCCCACGGCGGGGCGGGGGATCAGCCCCGCGGCTAAAAAGGAAACCAGGAAACACGTCCGCGGTGATACGGGAAGGGAAAGAAAAAGTGGTGTTTCCGCCCGGTTTCGAACCGGGGACCTTTCGCGTGTTAGGCGAACGTGATAACCACTACACTACGGAAACTACCGTTGGACTACCTTTTTCCTGCAGCTCCTTTGAGCAATAGACAGAGCACCCAGAATCCAACTTTGAGCACACGGTGCGGGTGAAGTTCTTCCTGGCAGGAGAGGAGTAGCGAGGTCCCGAAGCCAAAAAGCGGGTCTCGGGCAGTTCCCGCCGGTATAAAACCGGTTGCAGCCGCCACCTCTTGCAGGAGGGTAGAAAAAAACACACGGCACACCACAAAAAAGTCGTACTCCGTCCCTGGGTGGGCTCGAACCACCAACCTTTCGGTTAACAGCCGAACGCGCTAACCGATTGCGCCACAGAGACGGGCTGGGAACGAGCTTTGCCGAGCCCCTCCTGTGTCCCGCGCCACCTGGGGCGGGTTCTGCGCTTCTTTGTGTCCCTCCTGTTCCCGCTCCCTCGGGGGTGGCGCGGGCTGGGCTTTCATCACCGGCTTCAGGGCCTGATTGCTTCTTTAATCTGAAAAACGGTCCTTCCCTGGCTTCCCTTTTTTGTTTTCTTTTGTTTTGTTTTGTTTCTCTGTGGCCTCTTCTGTTTGTTTTCCTTAGGGACTGGGGAAGACTGGGCAAGCAGAAAAATGTAGCGGTTGAAGTTCTGCTTGTTGGTGGGATGCTGGCAAATGGGAGCCTGAGAGCTGCTCTCCGAGACAGCTCAGCTGGCGAGAGGAAGCTGTGACAGTATGTGCCAGGGATGAGAAAGGCGAAAATTAGCATTGCCCTGTTATTAAGGTGGTCAAGGGATCCAGCATCTTTCCTTCTGATAATTACAGTACCAAAAAGGAGTAGTTGTGACCAGAGACTTGAAGAACAGAAGACAAAATTCACTCCCCGGTGACTTTTGATTCATAGACCTCTGATAATTATTTGCAAGAGCTAATGTAAAGTGGGAACAGAAATGAGACAGGGTGAAAGAGACTACTCAAAGCAGAGTGGAGAGAAAGACCTGTGAATCTGCTGCCCAGGCAGCCTTATCTCAGCTCTAAACAGTCTATAAAATGATTTATTAATCAAATTGCAGCCACCTAAAAGCTAATAAGGTGATAATGGCAGCAAACATGAGTTACAAAAAAAAAATCAACCAGGAAGATATACCCTAGATGGATGAGGGCCAAGTCTGGGAATACTTAAGCAACCTGCATGTGCTGAAGTCCATTGGCCCTGGTGGGATATACCCACAGGTGCTGAGAGAGATGGTAGATCCATTGCAATTTCCATCAGCTTTGATCAGTCATGGCAATGAGGGGAAGTGCCCAAGGATGGGAATAAAGCAACATCACCCCCATCTTCCAGAAGGGCAGGAGGGATGACTGGGGGAACTACTGACTGGGGTCAGCTTCACCTCAGTGCCTGGGAAAGTGATGGATGAGGTAATCCTGGAAACCATCTTCAGGCACATCAAAGAGGAATTGCCAGCAGTTGGTCAGTATGGCTTGAACAAGGGGAAGTCATGTCAGACAATTTGGTAGACGCCCATGGTGAGGTGATTGGCCTGATAGAAGAGAGGAGGGCAGTGGGTATTGTCTGCCTGGACTTCAGTGAGGCTTTTGACACTGTCTCCCGTGAGATCCATGCAGAGAAGCTGTTGATATGTGGGTTGGATAAGCAGTGAGGTGGATTGAAAAGTGGCCAAACCATTGTGTCCAGAGTGTGGTGGCATGATCTAGCTGGATGCCAGTGACTATCAGGGATCAATATTGCACAGCATGCCATTAATGATCTGGATGATGGGCCACAGATTAGCCTCAGCAAGTTTACAGAGAGCACCAGACTCACAGGAGAGGCAGACAGAGCAGAGGGATATCCAGAGGGACCTTGAATGGTTGGAGAAGTGGGCTGATGGGTACCTCATGAAGTTCAGCAAGGAGAAGTGCAAAGTCCTGCAGCTGTAGACAGAAAAACCCAGCATCATTCACCAGGACATGCTGGGATCATCCATCTAGAATTCAACATGGCAGAAAGGAATTTGGGTGTCCTGGTGGACAGCAGGTTGAACATGAGCCAGCAGTGGGCCTTTGTGGCCAAGAAGGTGAATGGTACCCTGGGTCACATTAGACAAAGCATTGCCAGCAGGTCAAGAGGAGGGATTCTGCTCCTCTGCTCAGCTCTGGTGAGGCCACATCTGAAATACTGGGGGTAATTTTCTTCCTGGCAGCTGGCATGTAGCTCTGTTTCGGACTGGTGCTGGAAACACTGCTAATCACAAAGGGATGTTTTAGTCTCTGCTGAGCAGGACTTATGCAGAGTCTAGGCTTTTTCTGCCTCTCACACCACCCCACCAGCAAGTGAACTAGGGGTCCACAAGAGTTGAAAGGGACAGAGTGGGGACAGCTGACCCCAGCAGATCCAAGGATTACCCCTTACCATATGGCACCATGCTCAGCATATAAAGCTGGGGGAAGAAGGAGAAAGGAGAGAACATCTGGCGTTGTGGCGTTGTCTTCCACAGTAACCATTATGTGTGATGGAACCTGGCATTCCTGGAAATGGTTGAATCCCTGCCTGCCTGTGGGAAGCAGTGAATGCATTTATTGTTTTCATTTGCCTGCATGTGTGGAATTTCCTAACCCTTTTCTCACTTTTATCCTGCTGATTCTCTCCCCCATCTCACTGGTGGGGAGTGAGCAAGTGGCTGTGTGGGGCTAAGTTGCAGCTGGGGTTGAACCATGACAATGGGACAAAGAGGGTGAGGAGGAGGAGGGTGTGCCAGGGGACCTGGAGGGACTACAGCTTCTGTCTTCCAGCTCTGTTTTGAGCTGAATTTGTACCAAAGGAATATGAAAACAGTGAGTGAAAGGAGGAAGCCTGTGAAATGTGGAGAAGGAGGGTTTTTGAGGCGGTGCTCTGTCAGCTCATTCTCTTGGCTGTGCAGAATGAAGGCAGCATTTTAAAACCTGCAGCATTGCCCTTTTCTTTGTGCTGCACTTCACAGTTCCAGCTCTGTTCAGGCACTCTGCTGGGGTTTTGTCAGGTTCAGAGAGGATGGGACGCTGAGGCAGGCTGTGTGAGGGCAGGGAGTCACCCACACGTGTGCCGGTGCACTACAGCTGGTGGGGCTGCGCGCTTCAAGTTTGCAAAGCACATTGCTCCTATTAACCAGCCAGTCCAAGGGGCTTGTGTCCCCTTGCATTTGTGACAAAGCATGACAGCTGGGTGTCATCTGGCTTTCAAATGTGGGAGCTTCACACGAGCAGCCTTTATTTTATCAAGAGACACACTTTCACTGGAGTCCTTTCTCCTGAGCTCTGATCAGAGTGCATGAGAGGAGAGATGAACATCCCGAAAGGTATTTATAGATCTGCATTCCCACTCCTTTCCTCTTCACCATGAAAGCAATTCTACAAAGGGATTATTTTGACTGGCTGTTCAAGATTCCAGGGGAGGAGATTAATGTGCAGGAAGCCTTGCAGTGCAACTGGAAAAGCTTGCTGGCTTTGCACATTTTCGTGAGCTTCGTGGCTCACTGTGTCAAGGTTATCTTCCTTGGACAGGGTGATGTGGATGTCAAAGAGCCATGCGGCAAGCAAAAGGGCTGGGGTCTGACAGCAGCAGCTGAAGTGCTGAATTGCCTGTGCCTGAAGAAGTCTAACCTACTGGGGGTTACAGAAGGTGCAGGCACTGTTCCCCAAGGTGTGGATCCCTCCCTCCCCCCACACTCCCTTTTCTTTTTTTTTTTTTTTTTGTCTACTCAGGAAAATCCCTTACTTCAAATGGCCAAGTGATATATGATGGAGGTGTTTGGCACTGTTTCCCCCAGGTGGTCGGGGTTTTCCAGTGGTGCCAACTTTGTCTTATCCAGGCAGTGATCCTGTGTGTGTTTAGGTCTCAGGGAGAGGGAACAATTTAGTGTGTAGATATGGAAAAAGCTGCTAGCAGAGTCATTTTAGCCCCCCCTTGCCAAGGCAATTCCCCAGATTGCAAAAATATTGCCAGAATCTCCTTATACCCTGCAGCTATTACAGTGCCAAGGGCTAAGAAAGGTAATATTCCTTCCCACAAGAGGTTTCTGCTCTGTCTGGCTACACAACAGTGTTGCCTTGCCATGGTAAAGGGACCTCTTCTTCCATGTCTCACATACCGTCTTGATTTTCTTGTTTTTCCTCAAGCAGAGCCCTCAGAGTGATGCTGCACTTAGAAAACAAAACAAGCAGCAAAAACCAAACGAAACAAAACCCTGCAGTTCCTTTCTTAAGGCAGCCATACCAAAGAGATTCTTGCTGGCAAAGCTTTTTTCTCCTTGCACACCAAGAAATCATTTTAACAAGCCCTGGAGTTGATGTCATGTTTTTTTGTTTTTTTTTTTTTTTTTTACTGCAGGGAGGAGTGTGAAACCCTGCTTTCCTCCACACATACATGTGGGATGGCTTTGGAGCAAACCTGGGTGAGAGGAGGGAGCAGGCTGGGTTTCCAGAAAAGCACTGGCGATTTCAAGTGCTGAAATGCCAATGCATTTCCAGGGGACAGGGGGACATCATAAGGGGGAGAGCAGAAGAGCAAAGTGGGGATGAGTCTGTGGTGAGAGGCACTGGACAGCAGCAAAGCAAGGAGCTGCAAAAGAAAGAGCAAGACAAGGGGAAAGCAGAGGCATCAACAGCTCATCTCTCACGATGTGGCCAGCGCACAGGGCGAGGAATGGGAGCTTGGGTCAACCAGCTGGAAAGCCTGCTGGCATAAACTCCTGGTGTGTTGTGGGCTTTTGTTTTTTGCATTATGGAACTTCACACCTCAGCAGCCCGAGGTGTTCCTGCCCCCTTTTATACAAGAGTTCTGCTGAATAGAGTCACCTTCTCAGCGGGGAAGCGTATGTGTTTTCTTGGCAAGTTGGAGCAGGCTCATGTGCTTGTACTGCCACTTGTAAATCAAAAGCAAGCTGCAGGCTGCCTGCTAGGTTTGCACCAGCACAAAACAGGTAGCAGAAGGAGAATGCCTGCTGCAGGAGGACAAGTGGGAATCCTCCTACCACAGATGCCCTGAGGACCTGTGCTGTCCCCTTCACCCTCTTCTGTCAGCAGCTCCCTCCTGCTTGCCCATGCCCATGCACAGCTCCTCTCTTTACAGTCGTAACACTGATCTCTGCTTAGACAATATTTTTCTTTCGACTCAATTCCATCCTGGCTTTTGGGTGATGGGTTCTTCTTCTCAGAACATTAGTAGATGCTTCACATTAAATACCATCCCTAAATACCAGCTACATTCCTGTGCTCCATAGACCACAAAACATAAACATTGATGTTTAAGTAGGAAAAGATCCTATTCTGGGGAAAAAGAGAACTTTAGCCTGAATAAAAGTGTTCCCAAAGAGCTGTTGTCATTCTCTTTTTGTTCTTGGATTTGGGTTATTTCCTTGAGGAAATCTGGCAAAAGTTAAAAATCTGAAGGAAAAAAATCACAGGCCAAATCTAAACCTTGGTATTCTTTATGGCCTTGCTTCTCACACAGCTGTATCTGTATGGACTGTAGGGAAGGCATCCCAGAAAAGACAGATTTTCCTCTGCTGACTACATCACAGCTCACAGTTAATTACCTACCTCTGCCAGTTAATTTCTGTGTATTTGTTTATACCCAAAGTATATGAGAGTTTTCCATATGTAAGACTATAGATTATAAAAATTTGCATGATGGAGAGACTGGGTAAAAATACTATTGTAAGTTAATGTGTCCCAATTGAAAAAGATAGGTTATGCAGGTTGGCTCTGGCTGGAACTCCTGCCTGGCTGTGTCCCACCCAGAATGAGGTCTGATTTGCCTGTGACAGTAACTGGTGAGTGATATCTCCCTGCCCTTATCTCAACCCCTGAGCCTTTTGTTGTATTTTCTCTTCCCTGCCCAGCTGAGGAGGGAAGATATAGAGTGGCTTGGGTGAGCACCTGATGTTCAACCAAGGTCAACCCACCCCTCTGTCCAGCACTGCACTGCAGCCTGTGCTTCTGTGCCAGCTTCCTCAAGGGGTTGGATCCGAGCTGTGAATGTGCTGCAGCAATTGTGCTCTGCTATATTGGGCTCCAAGCACTAAAATTGGGGCACAACTGTGAAGTCTGAGCCTGTAAAATGCTGAATGCTTGTAGCTGTCAGTATTTTCCAAGGAGTTATTCGTAGGGGGCAGGATGCAGGATCCATGCCTGGTAACAAAAGACCTGTCTCTGTGCTCAGCAGCAATGCTCACAGCGCTGCTGTAATGCCCATTCCAATATGCCAGGGGGTTCAGGAGCTCTGGCTTGTGACCTGTAGGCCTGGGGTCTCCTCACTGGTGAGACTCATGGAGGAGATGTGACCAGGGAGAGCATCTGCATGAGAGCAGCCCCATTGCTGAGACTTGTCAGCATTATTTCTCCTCCCAGCTGCTTGTGGAGTGGCTGGACTTGCTGACCATGCTGTGGTAGCCTTGGTTGGTTTCTTCCAGCCTTCTGCTGTTCCACACAGCCAGCCAAATGCTCAGGCATGCTTTAGATATCCAGGTTTTGCTTGTGTGTAGGAAGGGCAATAAGTATCTTTCCACATTACGTATCATCTTAGACCACAGACATGTAATCTCTTTTTTCCCTGGGCTTCATCTGTACACGATGAGTGAGTGAGCCTGTGGTTGTTGGTCTGACAGGCACCAGAGCAGAGTGTGCTGCCACTCTCCTGTGAAACCATAGGAAGTGTTTCATGATTCAAGATAAGACCTTCACTTCACTTCCTCGTTTTGTGCTCAGAGCACTGAGCTGCCACCGAGGCTGCACCGTCCACCCCGAGAGCCCTCTCTCAAAATGGACCAGGAGACCCTGGGAAGCATTGTCCTGCTTGTCATCGTCACCCTGATCAGTGTTGTCCAGAACGGTAAGACAAAAATAAACCTTTATTTAAGGGATAGAAGGGAGCTGAGGAAAGTTCAGGATGACATATGCTGTGCTGATCTTTGGATAGATAATATTTAGTTATAAGTGCATGCATGCTTAGGCGTGGCTTTGGCTTTAGAAACGGCCTTCTAAGCATGGCATTTTTTTTGACATGGTGGCAGTATCCTGACAGTCAAGTGGTCTAACTCTCTGACATTCTGGAGTGAGTTTGTTACACTTTTCAGCTAATGTAAGGACTAATATGCTGGGATACCCTGTGACAGTATGAATTTTGATTTGATGACTAAGACCTCCTTTTCTGACCCAGGTCCCTGCTAGGTCAGCCAGAGCTGCCCTCAAGCTGGAGCCCTGCTGCCATGGGCAGGGATGGAGTCCCTGGGGGTCTGCAATGAGAGCTGGAGCATGGAGCTGGGTGAAGCTCAGAACTGGAGGAGTCTGTGTGGGCTATTTGTGGGCAGGCAGAGCTCCTACCTTCCTGCATCTCCAAGTCCTGCAGTATAAATAATCTCAATTATCTGTGGTCCCAAGAACACTGTACATTTCCTGAGATGATGAAGTTTCCTTCTCCAGCCCTTATTCAGACCTTGTGTAGTCCCTTGTATAGTTTTCAAGACTTTTTAAATAAAATAAGTATCTCTCCTGTGCAAATTTGATTTTAACTTCTTCATCCTCTCTTACAAATACTTTTTTTAGTAGGAAATTCTGCCCAGAATTCAAAGAAAGGATTGAGTTTTGCCTCAGCTGCACTACGTTTGCCAGGTTCAAAGAGATTCAGCAGTGGCTGGGCGGCTGGTGAAAATTCCAGAAATCTGTAGTGAAGCCTTCTTATTACAAATGGGAGATTCCCACTGAACACAAAGTCCTAGGAAATGGGCTATTCTTGGGCTGCTGCAGAGAGGGGAAAGTGGGGAAGTGGTGGGAGCCTAGCTGCCAAGGAGCCAAAAAAATAAAAGATGCAGACTGGTTTAGTTTCAACATAGGCAGTAAATGCCACATCATTTAACCCAATGCTGTTCTCTCGCAAATGCACATCATGTGACATCAGCAGAATATGGCACATACCGTAACTAAGATAATGTGTCAAATATACATTTCTTGCTATGTAATCATATAACTTTATATACAGGGTTTTTTCCTCTCACTCGGACATGTCAGACTTCCATCCATGTGCCTTTATCTGTCTGTGAGATTATGACCCATCTGCTACAAAGGGGAAGTAGGATGCTTGGCAGAGTCTGCCAAGCACGTGAGGCAGACAGCCCTAAACCATGATTTCAAGCTTTGTGTCATCTGGTTTCCCCTTCCCGAGCTTTCTTTCTAGAAAGACCAGACCTGATATGCAGTCTTGCAGTGAATGCAATTATGAAAGCAGTAGGAATGTTTGTCAAGGGCTATCAGGAGTGCTGAACTCTTGCTGAGGCTGTCGTTCAGCAAAGCACTTGGGCCTCTGCTTGACTGTCCCTGAGTGCATGAAGTCAGCGCCATGTAAATTCGTGATTAAATGCTTCTCTGCATAGGGTGCAGGACAAGACAGCAGCTGGAATGCTGTTGTTCCTGAAGATGGAGGTGGGCTGTGGTGCTGCCCCAGTCTGGTGTCCATTTACTGTCACCTTGTTCATGACAAAATCTCCACATCCTACGGAATGACTCACGTGGCCGCATACCATGGAGTGACGCGTGCAGCCTAAAGTTTTGTTCTTTTACTGGAGATGTGTTGCAATCCAGCAGCTTTCAGGGCAAATCAGTGGTCATTGCTGAGGAGACCAGGACAGAGAAAGCAAAGTGGAGAGAAATAAGGGGCATGTTTCCAAGCACTGGCTATGTGAGATCATCATCTCCCAGCTTCTGTTGGCATGGACTTGTGAAACAGCCAGGCTTACACTGAACTCTTGCACATTACCTTGAGCAGAGTGGGACTGCCACTGTTCAGCCTCTGGGCAGTCTGTGGAACCTCGGAGCCTCAGGGCATTATCTCCTGGAACAAATGGGGTGAATTAAACCTCTCCACTCCAGCCTTGCTCTGCTCACTCCTCTCATGATGGCTTGTGAAAGCACTCTCTTGCCTCCTAGCATAGTGGAACTTCTCTGCAGCAGCAAGCTGATATTTGGGAAGTGGCAGGATCTGCAGCAGTGGAGAGGGAGATAAATAGCTTGTTTGACTTTCTCAGAAAAGAGAAAGCCAAGTATGTGGTATTTTCTAGAGATTTTCAAGCATGATAAAAGAAAGGGAGGAGGTATGCTACCAGTGAGTCCATGGGGTCCCAGACCTGCAGGAAGTCCACTGCTGCAGCTCAGCACTGAACAAAAAAGTGCTGATGAACTCTGTCCTCTTCAGTTAGGTCCTCTTAGTGGCTGTAGGCAGGGTAACCTCTTGCCAAAGGCTGTGCTGGTGTGCAGACGGAAATGCTGAGAACTCTGCCACTGGATGGTGCCTGGTCCCCCAGGAGCACCAGCACTGTGCTGGTGGCTGTGGGAGGATCTGCAGCCTGGCTCAGAGTAGGGGTGCTGGCCTAAAGCCCTGTGGGTTTTCCTGCAGAAGGAATGTATGTACCCAGGGGATCCCACAATACTGGGAACCAAAAAATCCAGTCATTTTTGTTAAAGACAGTGGAAGTACAAGAGAGCTATTTACAGCGTCGATGAAGGGGAAAAAAAAGGCAACTCTTCAGATTGCAGGGATGAAATCCTGCAGCTTATCTAGCTAAATTTTTATTGCTATAATAATGTATTTCCTGATGGGTTATCTTTCATGTGTATATATTAGGTTAATATTCCAAGCCATAGAGTGATTTGGAAGCACTTGAGATGGGGTGCACGACAACAGAAAGCTTGCAGCTTGTAGCCTGCCAGAGCTCTCTCTGGTGTACTTAGACATATGATTGATGGTCTCTGGTTTAGTGTCATCAGATAAAACGTGTTTGTCAAGAGCATGATGCATTATCTTGAGGTGCTGCATTTTTGCAGCAGCTAACACTCTGACACAACTCTGTTGCTTAAAAGGAGGATACACAGAGATCAGCCATTAAGACCAGGCTTTCTTTGGGCCTTTCTGGGAAAAGAACCAGCCCTGCAGGATGTCCTTGGTTTGGCAAATGGGTTTCACTAAAAGAGAATAGACTCCCTTGTCTCCCTACTCTGTTGGAGAGCAAGATTTGGGGTTGGCAGCTCTGACTGGAAAGCTCTTTATCCCCTGGGAGCTCAGAGGACCAGGTCAGGGCAGTGCTTCTGCAGCAGAGATGCAGAGACTGCCCAAAGTGCAAAGCTGCAGGGATTGGAGGTGAGAGCCTGCTACCAGTCACACACAGACATGTGGGGATGCATGGAGGGTTTGGTTAAACCTGGGTGACAGAGCAAGCACACTGGCCACATCCTGCACCCTCATGCCCCTGTGTCTCCTCCTGCCATCTGTCCATGGGAACAGAGCTGAGCCCACAATGCCCAGCTTCTGCAATATCTTCAGGTGACATCTCAGACTGAATACTCTGTGGTTTTTTAACAGCTTTTTTTGCCAACAAAGTGGAGCATGAAAGCAGACACTGCAATGGGAAGGTGCTGCAGCGGCAGGGATCCTCCTCCTTCGACCGTGTCTACACCGCCAAGTGAGTAGACAAGAACTGAGGGGTCGGTGAGGGCAGAGTGGGGCTCATCATGCTCTGCATTAAAATTAAGTCCAAACCCTTTTAGGGGGCAAGGGGTGGATTCCAAATTGCCTCAGAGGAGGGCTTTGTACTTAATCCCTACCTGTGCCCAGTGTTCAGACATGAGGTTTTTGGATATATTTGCTGGATGAATCCAGCACCCTTCTTGCCACCATGTGCTGCATCTATATAGGTCTTGCAGCCATCACAAGTGTTGTGTCCCTTCATTTGGGAGCCAGTTCACTCTTCCCTGCTGGAAGTGTGGCACGGGCACAGCCAGAGTGTTAAGGGCTCAAAAGGAAAGAGCCAGCAGATCGTCCAGCATGCTGAGGAGCAGGTAGGTGGCAGAGCTCATACAAATCCCTTGGTCTCTGGCACCTCCCTTGGCACACAGCTCTCCACTTCTCCACTCCTTTGCCACTTGGAATGACTCTCGACTTCTTCACTTCTCCCCCTCAGAAGGCATTCACAGCTGAAGGAGGCAGCTGGACACCTTTCCTGTTCCCCTGCAAAGACACGTGGTAACTCTGTGAGACACTCTTAGTTGTGACACAACTCTACATTTGTTGGTTTCATCCGATAGCTTTATTAATACGACTCAGTTAAAAGGACTTTAGGCCAGTAAAGCTCACAGCATCTATCATGATCCAACAGGTTAGGGAGAAAGTGGCTTCCACAGGTGCCAGGCAGGAACAGGATGGTTTGTTTTCCTCATCAGGTAGCACAAAGGCATCCATTATCTGAATGAGAAAACAGGGAAGCCGACCTGTGTGAGGAGCCCAGCCCTTGGCAGGTCAGGAGCCTCCCACTGCTCTGGGGTAGCAGTCTGCTCTCAAGGGTGCTAGTGCAGCCCAAATTCATTTGCCACCAGTCTCTGCTGGTGAAACATACTGATTTTTTTCTGTTTGCCTGTGCTCTGATTTCTGTCCTACAAATTCCATTCCAGCCAGAACTGTGGGCATGCCTACCCTACCTTCCTCGCTGTGCTTTGGTGTGCTGGCCTTCTCTGCAGCCAAGGTAACACCCTTTTGTTTGTTTGTTTGCTTTTCCCCCTTCAACCTGGCACCACATTCAGCAGAGGATGGTAAGCAGTATGGAAGTTACACTTTCAGGGATCAAGCCTCCTGCATCAGGGGAGCCTCTCTTACCCCCCTGTCCTGGAGCTAAGCATGCTGCTGGGTTAGCAGCACACTTATGGCATGGCTTGGCTTATGTCAACAGATGTGTTCCCAGACTTAATTCAAGGTAGTCCAGGCCAGGGACATTTCCCATACTGGCATTATGGATGAGTTCCCTTTGTTTTGGGTGAAGGGTTTAGTACTTGGTTGCTGGATTATTGCCACATTATTCCATCTTGGGACAGAAAATGGGCTCAATTTACTAAATTGCCAGAACTGCCACCTCTCCCCCGTGCTGAGAACCACCCAGGACTACTGACCTGCATTTCTAATTGTGATCCCCTCCAATGCAACATGAGTTTATCTAACATAAGGATGAGTGCTTACCTGGGCTATGTATCTATTCTTTCTGGAAAAAAAACCCAAGTTTCTTAACCAGGAGAAGAAGAAGGGAAAGGCTAGAATTATGGGGGAAAGCCCTTTTTTAATGCTCAAAAGTTAGTATTGGACCACAGTGTATCCTCCACCAGCTCCTAGTGAAGTACATCTACCAACAGCCTTCTCTTTCTGGTGAGGACAGTGCCTGAGTTGGGGCTCTCTTTCCTAAGCCTGGTACAGCCCACAGTGGGTTTCACAAAATCATAGGATTGTTTGGGTTGGAAAAGACCTCAAAGATCATCTGGTTAAATCTCCCTTGCCAGGGGCAGGGTCACCTTCCACCAGACCAGGTTGTTCAAAGCTCACTCCAGCCTGGACTTGAACGCTTCCAGGGATTGGGCATGCTTCTCTGGGAAACCTGTGCCAGTGCCTCATCACTCTCACAATGAAGAACTTCTTCCTTATATATAATCTAAACCTGCTTTCTTTCAGGTTAAAGCCATTTTCCCTTTTCCTATGTGTTCATGTCCTTGTGAAAAGTCCCTCTCTATCTTTCTTGCAGGCTCCCTTTAGGTTCTGGAAGGGTGGTGGTGAGTGTGTGCCCTGCAGTGGGCACAGCTGTGTGCAGGATTACACCCACAGAGTTTTCAGAAAAGCTGGAGTGAGGGCAAGGCAAGTGCTGTTACCCATGCAGAGGTCTCTATCCCAGTTCCAGTGCTTGTCCCATAACCCAAGCCTGCAGATTCCCATTTCCATTCCAGGCCAGGCAGCAGATGGGGACAATGTGTACAATGAGAGCTGGGCTGGTGTTTTTAATGCCTTGTTTTGTCCTTTACCCAGCTCCTGCTGCCTTTGCTGGCCTGATGTACCTGTTTGTGAGGCAGAAGTACTTTGTGGGCTACCTTGGAGAGAGGACCCAGAGGTAAGGACTTGCAGAGCCTCTTTAAAATATCCAGAATGTGGGAGCAGCACAGCTGGATGCTGCACATCCACAGGCAGAGCCGCTGGCTTCTGGTGCTGCCTGCAAGAGCTGCTGGCTTTAGGTAGTGCAGGAAAGCCTCTCTCTTTTGGATGAATAGAGGTAGCTGTGGGAGATGTTGGATGTGCAGCAGCACTGGGGTCAGGGGACCTGCAGCTCCTGCTCACAGAACTCTCTACAAACACAGGTTTGCATGTCTGTGCCACTATTTGCACAAGATTGTCCTTTCATGTTTATATTAATAAAGCAAATTACACGCATGTGAAACAGAGTTGTCCCACAGGCTGTAATGGATAAGAACACATTCAAGTGCCTCTGAACAGACATTTTTGTAAGCAGCAGCCTACACTGAGAACAGAAGGTCTAATCCAGATCCAAATGGATCCTGAAAATTACATTTAAGTCCTCTCAACTGCCTGGCAATGCAAGACAGAAAAGAAATTTCCCCCCTCTCTCTCAGCCCCTGAGGTCTTTCAGTTGGTCTCAGCAGCAGAGCCCTAAGTCTGAGGGTTCTCATGTGAGATGATGTCCATTAACAAATTGCTTTCCCCCATTTCTGTCTCCTCAGCACTCCTGGATACTTGTTTGGGAAGCGCATCATTTTGTTCCTGTTCCTCATGTCTGTGGCTGGAATACTTAACTACTATCTCGTCTTCTTTTTCGGGAGTGACTTTGAAATACACATTAAGACGATAACCAGCGCGATCTCTCCACTGCTACTCATACCCTAACTCCCCACAGCACCGAGGGGTCAGCATGCTTCATATATTGATGCCCAGAAGCTGCTATAATTCAACTGTTTAAGAAATGAACCCATAACCCAGTGAGATTTCTGTAAATCTCATGCTTGACAAGCTCTGTAGTTTGATTTAGCCTTGCTTTTTTTTTCTTCAGGAAAAAGATTTATCATGAGCACTTGGCATGCCCAAGGAATGGTAACAACTTTCAGTTAATTCTTTAGAATTTTTTCCCTAAAGGGCATCTTGCAAGCTGACTGCATGCCTGGAAGGGACATTGTATGCTTGCTTCATAACTGTGTCGTGCTTAGCTTTTGTCCCAAACCCCAGGATCCTCCCAGTGTCGTTCCTGACTGGTGGCTCTCCCAGTCACCCTGAGATGCAAGAACAGCCTTTCACCAGCATTCCACAGGCCCCTGCCCGCACAAAGGCGTGGACCAGCCTCTTCACCTACCCTTTCCCTCCGACTTGGGGATGACCAAGCTCATGCTGTTGCAGACGGTGGCAAATTGTCCCTTTCTGGTGTTCCTTGATGAATATTCATGTGAGCAACACTCAGCACACTGATCTCATTTACACTTCAGCCTCTTTGTTCTCCCAGAACTGGGAAAAGGAGTGGTGTGTAAATGAAGAGCTGGTGTATCGCCGGTGGGGTTGGGTTTGTTTTGATTGGCTTAATTTAATAAAAGAGCCTAAAGCGATGAAATGTGTCTGCTGCCGTCTTCTTTGCCCGGTGCGCAATCCCATTGCTCCGTGGCTCAGCCGCTGGGAGAGCGGGGCAAGGACAGGAGCGCCGGGCGCTTTGTGCGAGCTGCTGATCGCGGCCCCGAGAGCACCCAGCTGAACAACTCCCCCTCTATGAGCACGGTCAGTGCTCTGCTTCCAGCCCTGACCGTGTGCCCCGCAGGTCCACCATGAGGAGAGCTTTGATTAGTGGTGCAGACCGAGGCAGGCAAACGGGTCTGTGCAATCTTTTTAAACATTGCTACCCTCCGAGTGCTTAAGCTCTTAAGCCTGTCTGATTGCTGCACGCAGGATGGATAAAGCTGTATTTTATGGCTCCTTCGGGAGGGAATGAGACTCCTCGCTATGTGAGAAGAGGGTTTGCGGAGCTGTTCACAAAAGCAGGTGCAGAAAGCCATCTGCCTTTGTACTGCACCTTGGCGCTGTCTCATGGGGCAAAGGTGCTTGTGCATGGTTACTCTGCTCTTTTTTTTTTTTTTTTTTTTTTTTTTTTTTTTTTTTTTTTTTTTTTGTGTGTGTGTGTTCTTCAGGATTCTTAGCTGTGAAAGATTAGTAATAGACACATTTATTGCATGATGACTATCAATGTTCTCACTGGTTAGAATAGGTAATTAAAAATATTTAATCTAGCCTTCCAACCTATGGCTGTTGAGACACCTTATTCCCAGACAGGGCACTCGTGTTCCTTCCCTCCCATCCTTCTCATAACACACTCCAAATACTCCTCACACCATAACTTTTCTGCCATAGTTCTCTTCATAACTTCTTATCCTTGGTGGAGACCCTCTACCCTTCTTTCCCATGGTGTCAACCCATCAAGGGATGGCAGCACCCCAGGAGGAGAGGGGTAACCCCAGTGGTCTGGAGCTACAGAGTTCTTCTGCATTGCTGGGAGCAGCAAAGGCTCATGCTGCCTCCACCTTTAGCCAGTTCAGAGCAGGAGAAGCTACACCAGTCCCGGCTCTCCAGCCTGTTTGGTCTCCCTGAGGTCTGGGACTTGTTAATGGAAACCATCACTTGTGGGAGGTGACTCTCCCAACTCTGTGTGTCCACCTTGAAGGTTTCCTCAGATGGCTGAGTCTCCCCTGGGGATTTTTTGCCCTCTATATCAAGAAACAGCTCACTTGAACTCCTACTTTCCTCTGTTAGCATGAGAAGTGACTCTCCACCAGCCAGCCATAAAGGGAAGAAGATTCTCTTCAAGTGTCTATTTTGGGTCAGATAATCTATCATAGCACTCTGTGGCCTCTCCATCAGACTTGATGGTCCTTGTGGGTCCCTTCCAACTCAAGAGATTCTGTGATTCTCTGTCAGCTGGATGGTTGGTTTTTACACGCTTGTACTTAAGTATGATCAGGTCATCTTTCAGAGGAACCAAAGCCCATCTTTTGCTGCAATGTTTTATTTTGCAAGAATGTTTCCTACTTGCTTCCTCAAAACCTTTCTGATAATGAAAGAGATTAAAACGTAGGCAAAATCCATTTTCCATCTATCTGTAAAGGGAAACAGTGAAACAGTGACAGTACCAAACAAAAGGTGCAACATAAATTGATCACTATGTAAATTCTTGGTGACTATCACGATGTGTTTTCCATATTACAGGCAGGCCTTGTGATTGCATTTGCCTTCCCACTCTTTCTGTGCAAGGAAGGCAACGTCAGTGATATTTGGGCTTTTCTCACAGTCTTACACAGCTCCAGGTTTTGTTTTCAGCAGCAAAACCACCCTGATCTTGTTGGTATAGTTGTCAGCACTTAGCACACCATCTACTAAGAAAGCTGCACACACAGGCTCTTTGCAAGGGGGTTGGACTAGATGACCTTTAAAGGTTCTTCCACCCCAAACCAGTCTATGCTTTTATGATTCTACAGATAAACATGCAAAAAAACAAACACCACTGCAAACATGCATGCTGGGGTCACATTCACAAGAACCTGTGAGGACCCATTGAGCTGCACTGGACTTGGGGACGTGGTTGGTGGCAGAAGTGCCAGTCCCCTCTGATGGCTCCTGCTTAAGGCTGGCTTGAAAATTCCAGGGGCCAGCGCACGTGGTTGGTGCAACGCACAGCATGGCAGCTCCTGACCTGGAGCCACAGCTGTGTATGTAGAGCTAATGCTTCCCAGCTCTGCTGATCAGCAACAGTGTGGCCAGCAGGACCAGGGAAGTGATCATTCCCCTGTACTCAGCACTGATGTGGCACTGGAGACCTGGTTGCTCTCTACAACTACCTGAAAGGTCTCTTCTCCCAAACAGCCAAGCAATAGGATGAGAGGGAATAGCCCCAGGTTGCACCAGAGGAGGTTTAGATTGGATATTAGTTGAAATTTCTTTACCAAGAGGCTGGTCAGGCATTGGAACAGGCTGCCCAGGGAAGTGATGGAGTCATCATCCCTGGAGGTATTTAAAAGCTGTGTAGAAGTGGCACTGAGGGACATGGTTCAGTGTTGGACTTGACAGTCCTGGGATAACAATTGGACTCAATGACCTCCTAAGTCCTCTCCAACCTGAATGACGCCGTGATTCTATCATTGTGTCGATGCTACTAGCTGTCCAACTTGCTGTGTTGCCAGGCTGTGGGCTTTGCTTCACCAGTGACTCACTGCCACAGAGTGCCAATGCCACGCCTCGTGGCTGTTCGTGCATCAAAATGCCAGGTGCACAAACAAACATTCTGTCCATCAGTGCATGTGCATAGGCACAGTGTGTTTGCTTACCTTCTCTGTCTGTATATCTGTCTGTCTATCTATCTATCTATCTATCTATCTATCTATCTATCTATCTATCTATGTATTTATGTCTCTGACCATGTTGTAGGTGCTGAGTCACGTGGGTGCTGAGGCTGTTCAGGGAGGGCAGGGAGGCAGGCTGCTCAGGCAGCAGCCCTCTCTCAGCTTGCCGGCTGTGCACATCAGAGACTGCAGAGCCTGCTGGAAGCCGGGATATGGCAGGTTGCTTTTGATCTGCTGACAAAGGCCTGGAATGCATAGCAATATTTCTGCCACAGTAACCACGTCTGCTTCCTTACAGCACTACAACCCTCTAGTGGAAACTCGGCCCCATTGGCATGCTGGTGCTGCTGGCCCTGGCATGAGCTGCTCCCTCAAGGTTTGAAGCCTGACAGCAATGCAAAAGCATCCACATTTCTGAACAGGTGTATTGTTACTAGTGAATGCTGTTTATTATTTTTCTTTTAAATAGGAGGCCCAGTCCTGAAGCAGGACCCCTCCCCTACCCATGCCAAAGCAAGCAGTCCTGCTTAGCACAGGCTCTGAGCAAGCAGGTAAAATCTGAGTGAAATAAGAAATTTGTGTGCACCAGCTACAAGGGTTTCCTGCAGTAATTCCTACATTCCTAGTTTCCAAGAGCTTGGAAAATCATCCTGTGCAGTGTCAGTTTGGACTAAGTAACACCTCTGCCAGGTGAGGTTTCCAAATGTGGGGAATGCAATTCTGCTGGCATGGAGGAAAGACTGACCCTGGACTCCTTCTTCAATTCTCACCTGCTCTGAAGTTACTTTCTTCTAGCAGAGTAGTAGGTTTAATATTCACAGAAAGCTTTCCAATGCCCTGTTGGGATGGGACACTGCAAGGCACTGAGCACTGGCCCTAGGCAGGGGCGTGCCACTTGCAGATGGCGCTGGGAGCAAGACAAGTCCATGCTTGGAAATAGTCCACCCATCATAACTGAAAGGGCAGTAAAAATGGAGAATAGTGGTAAAAGCATTCAAATTGTGTCATTTTAAGTTGGTCTCGTGTTCCTGCTGGAGTGAACAGGGTGAGCATTCCCATGAAAAAGCCCTTTTTTGAGGGGCTCTGCAGAGCCCAGCAGAGCTTACCCTTGCAGAGAACATGTGCACTCCTGGGAAAGGGAAGGACATTGTACACCATGAAATTCCTTTGGAGCATGTGGGGGACAGATACCAGCTTCACAGTCCCTTTGGGTGAAGAGGACTGCTATCCCTGGAGCTGCCAGGGAGCATGCAGGACACCTCAACTGTGGTTCCTGTCAAGGCAGTTCAGTGCCTCAAGGGGTGAGGGTGGAGAATCAGCCATTGCATTGCTGGCTGGCTGCAGGGGAGCAAGAAGTGCTCTTAGCAACCCTGCTGTGATCCCCAGGTCCCATGGAGAGGGGAGTGGTGAGCTGTGCTCCTCATTGTCCCTGCCCTGGCAGAGGGGGGCTGTGGGCAGCAGAGGACCAGCTCTGCTCCATCGTGCCTGCCAGAACATCTCACAGCTCCCAGCCAGCACACAGAAACACAGAAGCTGGCAAAAGTGGGATTCTGCCCCAAAGGACAAACAGCCTCCAGAGTGAGATGTTTTTCCCCTTTAGAGGAGAAATAAATAACTTTTCAATTTCAGCTGCGAGGATCTTCGCACTGTGAGATGATTTCATCAGACAGAGGAGCTCCTGGGGCTTGGTGCTGGCTGCCTACTGAGCTGCTCAGATGCTGTCCTCTGGAGCTTCCTGCTCATCCTCAGGCGTAGGGAACCAGGCACCAAAGGGCCAGCTGTGACACGGGGTGCAGAGAGGAAATGGGATGTGTTTTCCACCTAAAGAAATGAAGGTGTGTTGCTGTTGCAGTTATGGCAGTGCTGTTTCTGCCATTTGGGAATTGGCAGGGACTTGACTGTGTGCCATGACCTCTTGCAAGGCCAGGGGTTGCTTTGGGAGGCCTCAGAGCAGCAGGCTGCTGCCTGCTGTGCTGCTCTTCACCACCACTTGTACGAGCACATGATTGATTTATTGTTCCTGTGTTTGCCCAAGAGAGTGCCACTGCTGCCTTCATCCCCAAACAATGTTTTCTGTGCTTTTGGCACAGCACTTCAGAAGGTGTCAGTCTGATCCAGCAAGAGCCCCCTTGGTCCTCTGGGATTGAACAGAACAGCATGGTATCTTCTGGCCAGCTGCTTCTTGCTATTCCTTTTGCTGCAGCAAAGGAATTTCTTTTCAAAAGGCAGTGTCAGCCTTCCCACTGCCCTCAGCAGATGGGAGGGGATGTTGGAAGTCCCTGCCAGCAGCTGTGAGGCTGCAGTTGTGTGTCCCTGTGCTCTAACACCACTGTGGGGACCACACACCTTTGCTGGTGGACAGATTTACCTCCTTCTCTCAGCCCAGGCAGCTTCAGACATAAACCAAAGCAGGCAGTCATTTGTCACAGTTTAAGTTCCAGCTCAGTCCTGAGCTATATTTAACAATACTGAGGTTTCTTGGAGTGTGTCTTGCTCCCCTTGCTTTCAGCAGAGGCATTGCTGAAGAGCAGAAAATCATTATTTTCATGGCATGACCCACTGCTTGGATCAGCTCTGACCTCATTCCCCAAATCTCATGTGCCCACTCTCCCTGCTGCCTTCAGGCTGCTTCCCAAGCATTCCTTTCAGTGCCGGCTTCACTCATTCATCCCTCTCTGTGTTTGTTGTCCCCTCCATATCCCTCCTAATCAATGCACCTACTGGCAGAGCCACCTGATAAGCCATACAGGGACCTGATCTTGCTGAAAACAACCTTTTTTCCCCCTTTACTGGCTTGTTTTCTAACCTACCTCAGCACCCTGGTCCCCACACTGCACATGGGGACATTAACAGAGGTCCTTGTGGGGCTCACCGTGTTTCCCTTCTGCGTGGTGTAAATGCTGTGCTGCTGTGTCAGTCTTGAGATGCTCCTGTGGGGTTTAGGTGTCCTTCCCCTAGTTCACACCAAGTCACCACAGAGTCACCCAGAGGCCAGCCCTTCCTCTCTCTCTTCACACTGTCTGTAGGATTGGCACAGCATCCCACACAGCACAGAAAACACGACTGACCTGGGGCTCTTGCCCAGCTTGCAACCTCTGCTGCAGATCTCTGGCAGCACAGACCTTACCCACGACGTACCAGTGAGTGACACTGCTCACAGGTGTGAAATAGCAGCAGGAAACTCTGCCCAAACTTGTTGTGGGGACCAAATACCCTGCTGGTCATTGCTCATCCCACCCACGGCTGGCTTTGTTCGTGGGTTGCTGTATTTCAGAAAAGTACTTTCATTTCCCAAACAGGGTCTTTGGTTTGTAAGTTTGTGGGGGCTTTTCTGACTGAAATAGAAGGATGTAGCCCTTCTGACAGGGCTGGAAGCAGCAAAGACTTGGCTCAAAATTAGAGGTTGCTAATAACACATCCACTCCAACTCCTTGGCAAAAGTCAGCTGAACTTTTTCTGTTCACACACAGTTCACACGGCCTTGGAAACAGTCTTTTATAGCAGAAATGAAAGCCAGAAAGGGGGACAAACAGTGACACACTCCTACCTGTTCACAGCCCAGCCATCCCAGCGAGGTGCCCTGAGCCAGCAGGTTGTTTGCTCCCAGGAGGTGACAAGTCCCCATCCCACCAGAGCCACACTTCTCTCTGGGGTTGTGTGTGCTTCCCCAAGCCTGACATTTCTCAGATGCTGCAAGCCCAGAGCTCATGACTTATCACATTTGCACCTCAGTAATAGCTACCTCCAGTATTTCACTGTGAAACGTGTTTGGAAGAGGCTGACCTGGTTTCCAAGGTGTTGAGTGTCCTGCATCACCACTCACTCTGTGGTGGGCTGATTTGGCATGCTGCATCACCCCTTGCCTCTCTTCCCTCTTCTCTCCCAGATCCCCTGTGGCATGTTCTGGTTTTCCCCTGCCCTGTGTGGTCTGAGGAGCTTTCAGATGACAGCATACTCAACGTGCTAATTTGGAGCAGCAGGATCCCACCAGGGCTGTGTTCCCAGCACTCAGCGGGCACTGGGCACAGCGTGCTGGGTGTTCGCTTCCTGTGGGATGCAGAGATGCTCATCTGTGGCCATGGGCATTGCAGACCCACCAACAGCTCTGTGATGCACAGAGCTGCCCCAGGCAAACCTCTTGCCCTGCTGAGTGGGTGGGAGGGGATCTGGGTGGGTCTCCCACATGCTGCCACCATGCAAATTAGGAGGGTAAGGAAGGCTGAGTTGCGAGGCTGCACATCACATGAAAGCACTGTGTTTTCACACACCACTGAGCACATTTGATGTCTTGCAGCCACTGGGGGGAGGGGGTTCATAACTTTGTGTGCTTATCCCAACACTTGCTTTCCCAGTCCTGGTCCCAGTGTCTCAGCACCACCTCTGCTTCAACACCAGCCCTCAGCAAATCTCTCCCTGAACCGCTCTATCCCTTCAAATGGCAGAAGATCTCTCCTTTCTGTGGGTCACACCTGTCTGCAGGAAGAGAGAGGCTAGATCTGCTGCTAGGTTAATTGCAAGGTGGGGAGCTGTGCTCATCTCTGTGCAGTGTGTTCTGCTCAGTGTAGCTGAAGAGGTTGCACTTGAAGGTGCCTGAGTAGTTGTGGTGTTGAACTTGGGATCAGCACAGGCTTATCCTGTGCAGGCTCAAATGCTGCTTTTAAACACAGCCAGAATTAATAGGAGGCCTGGGGAGTATCATTCTGTTTGCCTTGTACACTTAGTCACAGGGATCTCTCTCTCAGCCACCATTAGAGGCAGGATCACGTTGACAAACATTTTTTGGGTTGACTCAGTTCAGCTGATCTTATGTTATGATGAACTTCTGCTCACAGCCAATTTTGCAAAGTGCACCATGGATGTCCAGCAAGGCAGGGGGAACAGAGTGGTGATGCTCACTGCTAACCAATTAAGAGACACCCTGCCAAATTAGTTTCTTTGTCAAACTATTCAGCAAATAGGATGGTACAAATGGTTTTTATTAGTGTAGCATGAAAAATTCAGCACTGTAAATGAGAGAAGGATTAGTCCACAGGCCCGCAAGACCAGAGCTTGTTCTCTCCCTCCACCATCTGATGAACATGAGTCACACACACACCTCAAGCTTGGATGGTGCCAAGCTGCTCCAGGGCTTGCAATGGAGAAGTCTCCATCTCCTCACATTTCCCAGGGGAGGAGACTTCTCTGCTGGCCTGGGGTGTGCCACAGTTCTTGTGCAGGAGCTCCACACAGCTGCAGCCCCAAGGGCAGTGACAGCATCAAGGTGGGTGCCAACACTCTCCTCAAGGCTTGGGTGAAATGGACATGTCTTGGGATTTGTGGTGATGGGAACAGCAGCCCACAGAGTAAAGCACCCCATTGTCATCCCCAGTCCACTTGGGGAAGCTCACACAAGCCTGCAGAGTCACACCTCCTGCATCCTGTGCTCAGCCTCCTTCAGCAAAAATGCCACCAAATGCAGGCAAGCTCGGGGCACAGGTCAGATGAGTGGCTCCAGCAGCTGTGGGACAACATTTGGCAGGATGTTTAATGCTTCCTCCCCTCCCTTTTGGGCTGAGAGAACGCAGAGGGTGATGCAGCAATTGTTTCTTCAGCGCAGCCTGTGCTGCAGCTCTTTGTTATAGTGGAGCTGCACCAAGCCTGAGAAGGCAGCACATCCCAGGAAGGCTTTGTATGTGGACAGCTCCCTAACTCTAGATCAAACCAGCCTGCACTGGGTTTTGGCAAGGGTCAGTTGGGGAACATTTCCTAAAAGTTTTATTCCAAACTTGTCAGTGTTTTTTACTGTTGCTTTGTGAAGGTTTTCTAACCCAGATGGCAAATTCCAATTGGCTTTTCCCCATGTTTGGCTAGTGTAATATATGTAATAGTGTGACAGGTTTTACAGTAACAAGAGATTTATTGCTGATTATTAGTCCAGTTTCTTAGTCTTTCCTTATAAAATACAGCAGAAATTTGTGGGATATTTGCTTAAGGTGTCCATCCCTACCATAAGTGCAGTCGTGGTATGGCCCTGTCAGAGCTATACAAAGCTACATAACTCATTCTTTATACTCATCATATACGTGGGTAAAAATGAAATTATGACATATATCCAATGTTCTGGGGGTGAAGTACTGTGCCCAGTATGCCAGGAGACCCTACTGATTACATGATGGCATTTGTTGTCTTACTTCTGACAAAAATCTAGTGACAATGACATTTTAGGTACAGGCTTAAGTGTGTCTTGGATGGAAGGTGCAAAGAGCACCAAAACAGAGTCAGCTTCTCACAAAAGACCTCTCTGTGCAGTAGCTGTGAGGGAAGCAGAGCTGTGACCCCTGCTCCTGAGGACCTGTCACTGTCTGGTGCCTCAAATACTGTAGTTTTGGGGTTGGGGTAAAACAAACTGACCTGGGCTAACTCACACGCTCCTCTTCTGCCTCAGCACATATTATATCACTCAGTTCAGTGCTTTCCAACAGGTCTCAGGATTTAGTGCCATTCATATTTGATCAGGCAGAGATCCCCAAGGAACCATTTGAATAGCAGAGAATATGAGTACAGAATATGAAAGGACCACCTGGGCCATTAAACCCGGTCCCCTGTTGTCCCTTGCAACCACATAACAGACATTTAATCCAGAAAGGTCTGGATTAAATGGAACTGCCTCCATTCCTCCTCCCCTGTGTGGCTGAAGCCTGCAACATGATATTAAAGCCATCACTGAAAGCACATTTTTTGCTGCAAAAAGGCAGAGCTCCCAGAAAATGGAAAGTCTCTGGTGTCTTTGGCCATAATATATTGCTAGGAATAACACAGTTCCTAGCAATAGCATTTCACACTGAGCCAGACTTGGCATTTCCCCAGTTTCTCAGCCATTCTAGAGATTTATAACTATTAATTGCATAGCTGGATAAATAATTAGACTCTGAGGTTTTGTCTTAGCATTTTCCTTATAAATAAATCCCTTATTCACAAGCTATATTAAAATACCTGTCAGTGGTGTAATGTGCATTTCATATAGCACTTGCTTATTTACTGCCTGGGTACGTTGATTTCATTTCCATTATCTGTACTTTATTTTTGCAATTATCAGACCTGTCTTTCATCAGAAATGAACTTATTCCATCTGTATAGGTGTATATCACCATGTTTGAGATGGTTCACATACACAAACTGTTGTGGTTTAACCCCAGCCAGAAAACAAGCACCATGCAGTTGCTTGCTCACTCCTCTCTACCCCCATGGGATGGGGAGGAGAACTAAGGAAGGGGGAAAAGAACCCTCTGGATTGAGATAAGGACAGTTAATAATTGAAAAAAAAGTAAAATATAATAATAATAATAATAATAATGCTAACAATAACAGCAACAGTAACAATAACAGTGAAGGAAAATAAAACTCTATTGAAAAAAATAATGAGTGATGCACAATGCAATTGCTCACCACCTGCTGACCAATGTCCTGCTCATCTTTGAACAGCTATCAGTCTGCCTGGTAAACAGCCTCCAGTTTAATCACTGGTCATGATGTTCTATGGTCTGGAATATCCCTTTGGCCAGTTCTGCTCAGCTGTCCTGGCCATGCTCCCTCCCAGCTTCTTGTGCAGGCCCTCACTGACAGAGCACAGGAAACTGAAAAGTCCTTGGCTTAGGGTGAGAACTACTTCACAATAACCAAAACATCACTGTGTTCCCAACATTATTCCCATACTGAATCCAAAACTGTAACAGCACTGTACCAGCTACTAAGAAAAAAATTATCTCTATCCCAGAAAAAAACAGGACACAAACACACGTACGAAAAGAGTAACAGAGAAGTGGGTCAGCACAAGGCAGAAACCCATCATGAAATGATGGAGTCATTCCAAATTGCATCTGATTGCCCTGAGTGAATGTTGGGGTATGGCAGAGCTATGGCAGACTGTCTTGTCCCACTGAAGGAGCATTTTAAAGGAAGAGCAGTGATTCCCAGGAACAAACTCAAACCCTGCAGAAGAGCTGTTGGTTAATGTTTAGAAGGTATTTATAGGAAGACAGAAAGAGCTATTGCAGCACTGCACTCTCACAGGACCTGGTGTTAAAAAACATATATTAAGCATATAAGAAAGTGAGGGATAAAGAAGCACAAAGAGCAGCATGAACAATATATTCCCCTCAGAATTCTACACGACTCCCATTTTCATTCTTGGCATGCCCAGAAGTTGCACAGGCTACTTACAGTCAGGACAGGACAAGAGATATCAGATTAGATTTATAAAAGGACAGGCACCCTCAGCACTGGAAATAGATGAGCACATCTCCTTCCATCAGCTCGAGGCAGATTTGTGGGAAGGAGGACGTGGGAGGCCATCAGGGCTGTTGCTCTCCCCCACCCTGTTCTGCTGCTTGTATGGCACATGCACTGCCCCTCATCAGCGCTGCAGCCTTTTTCATTTCTGGCCCCATTTTAATTTCCACCACTGTCAATCCCTGATGCAGCTTTATCCTCTCTTCCTGTCTTCACTCCTCTCCCACATCAGCCAAAATCTCTTTTGGGCAGCTTGCAGCCAACAGTAATTAGCCCCTCCTTGGGAGATGTGTGGAGGGGAGCAGGCAAGGCAAGTGTTGTCTGGGAACAGACTGCTTCTTACTCAAACAGAAACATAAACTCAGAAATTCCAAAACCCCCAAAAGACTGTGTTTTCTCCACACTTGATTGTCCTTCCATTGTGTGCCAGCTGGGTGCTGCTGTGAGCTAAAAGCAATGGAGCTAGACCAAGAGGGACAGGCAAGACCTGTGACCATAACTGAATCCTACAACAAAGACTGGGTATAGCAGCATGGGCCTGAGTCCACCTGACCTCTCTCCTGAAAACTGAACTCACTTCTGTGTCAATAAACTAGATTTCATAGTTGTGTTGGGAAAAAGAGCAAATAAAGACTCTGGCTTCTGGCCCAACATCTCGTGCCCTGCGCAAGGGTGAGAGACAGAGGATGTGCAAGATGTATTTCTTAAAGACACTAATTTCTTTTTGTCCATCTGAAGAACTTAGCAGAACACCAGCAAGTTCCCATAGTAAAGCAGGTAGACAAGCACTGCTTTTCCTGTTTAATCTACTGATGGGCATATTTTGCATCACTCAGTTGTTAAACACAGACTCTAATGGGCTGAGTCAGACAAAAGCAATCTGTAAGAACTCATTACTGTTTCCTCCTAACCACATTTTTCCTTTCTCCACTGGGCTCAAGCCTTGCAGCAAGGGTAATAGAGAAGCTTCTAAAAATGCACAGATGGATGCATGCATACAAATGAATATGATTCTGCCGGAATTCCACAGAAAGGGGAAGGACAGTGGAGCCAGCAAGCCAGGCTTGGCAACGGATCTTCCCCTCGCCCCCACCCCAGCCACACGCTGGGCTTCTGAGTTCTCTGCAAAATTGAATGTTTTCATATTGCTGGCTGGCAGGAGGTTCAATTGTCCCTGGCTTTTGTTGAGGGGCATTGTGGAGCAGCTGCTCCCCCAGAGCCAAGGCAGGGCTGTCAAGTGGTCCTGGTAGTTGGCTGGCTGCTGGAAGAGGGCCAGGAGTTTCAGGAGAGATATTAGTCATTCGACTTGCTAGAAAAATCCTCAGCAACCACCAAGTGCTTCCCTGGTCCTATGAGAGTTTGCTTCGCTATTTTTTGGGTTTGGTTTATTTTCCCTTCCTTTTCTTTGGCTTGTTGAGTTTTGGTTTTGATACTACCTTGTGAAAATAACTGATTCTGTGAAACACCCCAGAGAACCTCTGCCTTTAGCAGCCAAACCTGTTCTGCCTCACTGAGCAGGCAGCTGTCCCCACGGCCCTGTGGATGCAGCACAGCTCTGCTGCTGCACAGCCCTCAGAGGAGCAACTAGAGAGACACTGCTGCCACTGCCCTGCACTCACAGAAGGGCAGAGGCACTGAAAGAAAGTCAATCTATTCTTTACACCATTGGGTGCTTTTGTGGGTCACTTCACACTGTATGTAGAAGGGAGTAAAGGGGGTGAACTTACCTGTGTTTATCATAAATTTTCACACAGTTTAAAGGACTTTCTGTGTTGGGTCCATGCTGGCTCATGCAGACCTGTCCAGTAAGATGTGATCAGGACAACGTGGTGGGACAGACAAACTGTTCCTTGATGAGGTGGCCCGCGGGACAGAGAGGCTGGAGGACATTTCATAGGGTGGCACTGTGTTTGCCATTAGGGAATTCTACTTCATAACCCACAGGGAAGGCATTCCTACTGATGTTAAGGTGTGTCCTCTCCAATGAAGTTAGAGAAAGGGCAGAGAGGACAAGTAAAATGATCAATGTAATGAAGCAACTTCTAAGGAAGGCTCTGGAGATAAGGAAACTGGGGGTTATGACTGACATTTTCAAAATCATGAAGGCAGTGGATGAGGTGATTGCAGAATGGTTATTCATCCCTAGAACTAGGGGAAGCATGATCAAACTAGTGGTAGATTAGTCTAAGATAGACAAAAGTGCTTCTTCGCATTTAAGGTAGCGAGCCCTCCTCAGAGCCCTGTCTGAGCTTTCCCGTGGAAACAGCTAGATGGACCACATGCAAAACTGAACAAAGCAATGAGCCAGAAACTGAGCAGGGCATTGGGCAAAGAAGGTCAGGGTCCATTATCTCCTCTTCTATTGACCATAACCATATGTATGTCTCTAGTGTATATTCATCAATACTTTTTATATAAGCTTTGTAGGTACTCATGAATTTGCCTTACTACAAGAATACATCCTCAGCCTGTAATTCTTGCAAAGAAAGCAAAATAAGAATAAAGAGCTGTGATTTACAAGAGTGAGTAAAGCAGTGTTTAACCTAGCCAGCTAATTCTTCTTTAAATCTCTGCTGAAAGCCACAGGCAGGCTTCCAGAAAGTGAGCCTTTCTGCAGTATTTCCTATAATTTGAACGAGAGTTCAGCTGGAGTTCGAAATTACTGAGGGAAATTGGTTCTTCTCTGTCTGGTTTCCACCAGTTCTGCCAAGATCACACAGAAATTGAAACAAACTTCCTAAAATTTCAAGAACATGCTGCAGCCATTGGAAGTTAGTGGGAAATGATAGTGCCATAACCTACCAGCACGGCTGACTGCAAAGAAAACTGGACCTCTAGATGCAGTGTGACCTGAGCAGTGTGAGAAGAAACAATTGCTAGATCATGTATGAGGAAGAATTCCTCATCCACCCAAGTTAGTGGCAGCCACTGGAGTGATTTGGGAACTCCACTTTCCATTCAACTTACATGGAAAGAAATCTGGAAAATGCCAGACCACCCCCCACTCCAAATCAAACAAAAAATTTGTCAAGCCTAAAGGAAACATGTTTGCTAGAAATGGTAGTGCTTCAACCCATGCACATTTCCAGTGAAAGGCCAAGAAACATCCTGTGGTCTGTATCCTGCTTTTTCAGTATGCTCAGCAGCTATTCCTGATCACTGTAAGAAATTTGTTGTGGGTGAGGTACAGGCAGGTACTGCATGGAGCTGCAAGTGGAGCCGGGCAGAATGCAGAGAGGAGAAATTGCTGTACAGCTCAAGATGTTTAATGTGAGCATTAACCTCTAATACTCACATCACTGGGGACACAGGAGACTGCAGGTTCAATTTAATTCACTGCAGAAACTCTTCACTCACTCTGGAAATGTTTGTTGCATGTCGATTTGTTTAACAAACTTGTGGGGAAAGCTGAGAAGTGAACACTTATCATCTCTCAGGGCTGCTCAATCTATAGGATTTACTTTTAACAGTTATTTTGTAGCTGTGACTTTCAGGCAGAGAATAGAGCAGAGCTTCATGAGGTGAATGTTAATACTGAGCTGCTCTGGGCTTGGGAGAAAGAGAGGCAGAAAATCTGGGTAGTTGCAGCCTTTGGAGAGACAGCCATTTCATAGGCTGGTCTCAAACTTTTGCAAATCTGGGCAGTGTCTACAGACTTCTGTTCTGCTGAGAGCCCTGATGACACGGGCAGGATTTTCTAGCAGGGCATCCTTCAGCAGACTCAATGGGCAGCCTCTTCCCTCAGCTGTGTTGTTAGTGGGAGGACGTAGAGACCAGTCCCGGAAACTGCTCCAGCTTACTAATAATCTTAAGGAAAAAGAGGTAAGGGGTTAGTCCTGGTCCATATCAGTGTGCTGACACAGAGGTGGCAGTCAATTCAGCTGTGGAACATCCATGACCAATTAGCAGCAGAAGCTGCTGAAGGTGGCAGGGCTGCAGTAAGAAATGTTTGTACACCCAGATCTCGAAAAGTTAAAACTTTGGCCAGTACTTCAGCAAAGGACTTAAGTTGATATGCAGGTCAGCAAGTAGGTAAAGTAATGCAGACCAAGAATCTTGTCCCTCCCTTACAACTTCCAATGCATGAGCTTATCACACTTCTCATAAAAACTAAAATATCTTCTCTCAGTATATCCACATCTTAGATATGGCATCATCAATTTAAGGATTCTTCCAGCTCCCCATGAGATTTAAGCCAACAGATGGCAGCAGCCCTATTCATAATGGCACTACCAATGCAGGTTTTGTTCTCATCCAGGCACACAGTCGCCAGATTCCCTGGGATGCTCCCGACCTCACTGATGAGCCTGGTGGTTAGAAGGGTGTAAGAAATGTCCCTGTAACAGAGCAAGGGTCCATGAAACACAAAGAGTCTTGACTGGCTGCAGTCTCCACTGCTTAGGGACAGGATGGCTTGAATGGGATTACATATGCCTTAGAAAGCACAGCTGAGCTCTGCCAGAGACATTAAACACCACAGCCCCACAAGCTGCATAGCAGCTGACATTCAGCATCACTGTTTTTTTCATACATGAACTCTGCATGGTTTATGTAACATTTATTTAGGCACTGCCTCCACCGTGTTTGCCAAGCAGCACTTGGCACAGAGCGTGTGTGGGTGGTCCTTTCGGTCAGACACCACAGGCACTTCTCACTTCCACTGGCTCCTTGCCACTCCTCATGTAAAAGCATTTGGCCATTCACAGACTGCCACAGGCTTTTCCCTCTGAAAAACCACTTGAAACTCAATCTCCTCACATGAAAGTTTTCTTTCTCTGAGAGCACTTACCTTTTACACCCCTCTTTATTTTACAAGTGTATTTAGGTTGTCCATGCACATCAGTGATATAAAAATCAATGTTTTTCTGGTTATCCAACAGTCCTCATCTGTCTTATACACATTTTGCTGTATGTGCAACATACAGCCCCAGGGCTAGAGACAGTGTACCAAAATATTTCCTTGGTCTGCCACACTACACAGAGGCAAGGATCCAGTGGATCTGAGAAGTTGAGTATTGCAGGGCTGACCTTGCTTGGCTGAATTCTCCCTCTTCTTCCCAATGGCGTTGTGATGGTCACGTGCTTCTCCTGGGGCAGTGGTCACTGCACTTCTCATGGTGAGAGGGTAAGCACAGGGATGGACAGGACAAATGCCACTGGGAGATGGCAGCAAAGGGGAAACTGTGGGCCTGCTGCTGAAGGGGGAAGGGGACCTGGTGACTATGAACATGAAAGATGCTGACATATCCAATGCCATCCTTGACTAGGTCATGGTCATTCCAGTACTGCTTTCTTCAGCAGTCCCAGGCTCTTGAGACTCCTGGGAATGTCTGGAGCAAAGAAGAGTTACTCTCTCTGGAGGAGGCACAGTTTAGGGAACTGAATTGAATTTAAATCAACTAGACACATAGAAGTCTGTGGGAGCTGATGGGGGGCACCCATAAGTGCTGAGGGAGCTGGCTAATGTAGCTACAAGGCCACTCTTAAAAATAGTTGAAAGGTTGTGGTGACCAGGGGAAGTAGCTAAGGATAGGGAGAAAGCAAATATGACTCCTACCTTCAAGAAGACCAAGGGAAAAAGTCTGGGGAACCACAGGCTGACCAGCCTCACATTAATATCTGAGAAGATAAAGGAGCAAATAATCCTGGATACTATTTCCAAATACATGAAGAAGAAAACCATGAGTGGAAGAAGTCAGCATGATTTATGAGCGTTATGTGGGTGAAATCATATTTGGCCAGCCAAAGAGCATTTTAAGATGAGATGACTGGTGGATGAGCAGAGAGCAGTGCTCTTCGTTTCCCCTGATTTTAGTCGAGTCTTTCTCCACAGACCAACTGAGGAAGCTGGGTGTGTGAGTGCTGAGCTGGACTGAAAGCCAGCTGGTCTGCTGAGTTCAGAGGGATGTAATCAGTGGCATGAAGTCCTGTCAGAGGCCAGGGCCTAATGCAGCACCCCAGCATCCCTACTGGGTTCATTACAATTTCATTAATGATCTTGATTATGGGACAGAGGATACAGAATGGGCATGAAGGTTTGATGCACCAGCCAGCTGTGCTGCCATTCAGGGAGACCTCAAGAGATGAAGAAATGTGATGGCAGGGATTTCACCAAGTTCAGCAAAGAGGAGTGCCAAGCATTGCCCCTTGGCAGGAATAATGGTCCTGGGACTTGAGGGTTCTAACCTACCATAAGCCAGTGGTGTATCCTTGTGAGAAAGCTAGCCCAGAAACCTCCTCCTGGGCTGCATTAGGAAGAGTGTCACTAGGAGGGCTATGGAGGTCAACATTCCCATCTGCTGAGCCCTGGTGAGACACATCTGGGCTGCTGTGTCCCAGTCTGGGATCCTAAGTACAGGAGATATGTGGACTTACTGGACAGAATCCCTCAAAGGACCAAGAAGGTAATTAAGGGATTGGAGCACCTGACATATGAGGGAATGCTGAAGGACCTGGGAGTGTTCAGCCCAGAGAAGGGAAGGCCCAGGGAGGCCTTGTAAATGTATACCTGAGGTTGGGAGACAGTGAAGAAGACAGAGACAGACTTTTCTTATTGGTGCTAAATGAATGGTTGGGAGGTAATGCAAACAACTTGAAATACAGAAATTATTTTTTTTTTTTACCCTACAAGTGACCCAACACTTGAACAGGTTGCTCTGAGAGGTTAGTAGTCACTGTCCCTGAGGTATTCAAAATCCATCTGGATGTGGTCCTGGGCAGCCACCTCTAGGTGGCCTTGCCTGAGCAAGGTAAGGACTCAAGCTAGATAATCTCCAGGTGCCTTCCAGCCTCAATTCTATGACTGTTGTATTCTTTAAATAACCTTGTTTTAAAATACAGTCAAATGCATATTTTTCCTGACATGAGAGCCAAAGCCAAGGAATGACACAGAAAGATGAATCAGTGGAATCTTATGATTTCAGAAAATGTTTTTCTGTGATTTCACTGTTCCTTAAAGTAATTGTGTGACTGAGCCTTTTTCTTAACTTTATTCCTTGGAAGCTGAAAGCCTGCCTAATTCCACATAAAAGTCAACCCTGCCAATATCCCGGACACCAGACCAATAACCTTCCTCCTCCATCACCATTTGGGCTAAACAAAATACACTAGGCAACTTAATTAGGTATGTGCAGTCATCTTGGAAGGCACATAGAAAATGACCTAATCCATAATTAGCTCACTGAGTCTGGATTCTGTGGGAATTTTCTGACGCTCTTGATTTAGCTGCATACATTAGCGTAGCCCTGCAGAAACCTCTGAGGCTGACAAGAATACACAAGCACACCCACCACTGAACTGTCCTTGTCCTTCTGCTCTTACTGCTGGCCTGTGCTTTGTCCCTGTGGTGCCCCACTGAGGGACCCTTCTGGAGCTCTGCTCATGAGTATCCCAGGCACAAAGGGGCTCTCTTGACTCTGCTGCACATAAATACATCAGCCTGCTGCTCTCCTTCTCGTTTGTGCAATCCCTAGGGGAGCACGAGTGGTGCTTGCCTCAGAAGAGGGATAAGAGAAAGCTCACTTTAGCAGCCCTCCCCCAAGGGTCAGGTACAGCTCCCAGCTCTGCACTGAGAGGAGGACAGTGCCCAATGGCCACGGCAGGGCCTGGCTGTCTATACCTGGGAGGAGGGAGCCAGGGATGTGCACGGCTGTGGTGCTCGCAGGGAAGGGGACAGCAGGACTCGCAGTCACAGTCATGGTGCTCAGAGGGAAACGGGTACATAGTCACAGCACTCAAAGAGAAGTGTGCAGCCCTAGAAGATGTTTCACCCTTTGAGCAAAAATGAGGCAAAAGTAAATCAAAATAAACATCCCAGCTTCCACAGAGTCACTGAAATGCAGCCTAGCTGTAAGAAAAAAAAAAAATCATGCACAGTGTATAGCTCATTTTCCTCTCTGTAGGTTAACCAGAGAAGGTCACAGCAATCATGTTTAATAAAAGAAGGTTTCCCTTATTTCCTGGCACTAGCTCTGAGCAATTGGCCGTAAGGGCTCCTTTCAAATCACTCCCCAGTTATTCTGTCTCTTTTCTGCTCAATATTCCTTGAGGCACTTGCAGCCAAGTAGATTATCTCTCTCTTTTTGTTTTTTTTTAATGAAAAGATTATATTAATTTAGCTCAGATTTCAACCAACACGCATTATAAGTCTCCACAGATTGTATATTAGCATGGGAACTTCAAATACACAATAATTGAACTATATTACATTCAAATAAAGTCTCAAGAGAGCGGCTTCAAGTGCCAGTTTAATTCTACTGGTTTTTTAAAGTCTGATGATGATATGAAAATAAGTGACTGGGAGAGACTCTCCCCACACTGATGAACTGTTTCACTCCTTTCTCCTAATGGTACCTTGCGTCTTTTCTTCGACAGCTATGCTGAACATTTGGTATGATTATCAACAGATAATAGGCTGTAGTCCTGGCTGAAAATGGTTTGTGTGGTGCAAACTGTCCTTATTTCATGACCATCACTCAGAACACAGCCACTTCTCAGTACCAGTTGACTCACATTACCTGTGGCTACATCCATCTTTCCCAAGAGCAACCACACTGCCTGCGTGCCCAGCCTGGCTGTGGACTCTGCTGCAGCTCTGCCTGCAGGACAATTGTGCCAGCCCCCTCTCAGAGTGGCAGCTGGATCCACTGGCATCTGCTTCTCTGGAACCCCCACCTTTGGGGCTTCACTGGGGCTGCTGCTCTGTGGGGGCTAGGCAGTGCCAGCAGGCCTGCAGAGCCCAGTTAATGCCCACAGGGAATGAGTCAGGCAGCACAGCTGTCACTGCCGCCTACCCAAGGAGCTGAGAGCCCTGGCAATGGAGAGGGAGCTGCAGCTTGTCCTAAAAACACAGCCCACAGGAGTGTGTGCTGGTGCACATGCCACCAGGATGGGCTCCTCAGGACACTGGCCATGCATGAGCCTCAGCCATAGGTGACAGTAATCTTGGGACAGCCTGGTCATGGCTGGGTTGGGATACTGGACACAGAGATGGCATCTGCAAAAGGGAGGGAACCAGACCGACATTTCCCAAGCCAGTACCCTCCTGCTGGGAGGCTTGCTGGGAAATACCTGGCTCAGTGTCCCCAGGAGATGAAGGGCCCTATACAAGGAGGTCCCTGCCACTCCAGACTCACCTTCCAGCACAGATCCTGAAATAGCCAGGCCCTCCTAACTCTCAGCGCCCTGGCTTCACTGGTACAGCTTCAGCTTAAAGCAGCTCATGGACTGGGGGGAATTTCTGCTTCCCTTTCCTCAGCCCCTTTTGCATATTGATAGAAAAACACCCAAAAGTCTGTCTTTCAAGTCAGCTTAGGAGCAGCAGAGCTTTGAGAGCTGATGCTCCCTGGGAATGTCTGAGGGCAGGGTGTGAGAGGAGGAAAACAACCCCTTGTGTGCCTGTGTCTGCACTTCCCCATCACAGAGCTGTCTAGATCCCATGAACACCCTTCTTGCTTGGAAGACTTTAGTGGGAGCCATGATTCAGCAGCCTCAGTCTGCAGACATCAGCCTTCCTGCACTGCTGGTCTGCATCTCTCATCCCTGCTGCCTGTGTCCCAGCAGCCAAAGTTTGCTGGAAAAGCAGTGGCAGGACAGCAAAGCCTTTAATGTACATATCCCTCTGAAATCCCAGCGCTCTCTGCAGCATGATAAGCAAATTGATAGAGCCCAAACTGCTCCAGGATTCTGAGAAAGAATTTAAATATTCACAGAGGCAAGAGGACCAGAGTTTAGGCAGAGATAGGATATTACAGTTTAATAATTCTTGACATACTAAGCAATCTACTTCAGGCCACAGCAGGACAGCTGGAATCACTGTCTCCCACAACTCTCAGTTTTAAGAGATAGTCCCTTGAGAAAATGCTACCAACACTCAGGTGTGTTATTTCCCAAGATGTGCTAGTCAACATATTTTATTCTACAACACAAAGATTTTGAAAACAGGAGGGACCTTTCAGAATACCTGGGCAGGGTAAATAACTTTGAACTGATTTAGCTGGAATTTTGGGGTGTATGAACACAAGCAGGTTTATGGAATAACAGTGCCATTAATTCCAGAAGGATAAGTTTCAATAAAATGAGGAGTTAATTAATGATTTCAAGTACTAAAGGTCTTGACTGTGGAAAAGGCTGGCAGTATGTTTACTCTAAAGAAATAAAAACTGTGGGCATTAACTATGATGAGTTTTTGTTCTAAGCACAAGGAAAATCACCGTGATCAACAGGATGAAAAGTTATAATTTTAAAAACAACCACTAGGAACAAGGAAAGAGACTATTGTGAGTGAAAGGAAAACATGGACAAAAAACCATGGCATTTCTTTTTGGTTTAGAAGTACTGGGAAGAAGTAAGCATTGACAAATATCAAAGTGAGTTAGAAACAGAACAACAAAACAATAAAAAATATGGCAAAAAGCTCTTAGAGCAAAGGGAGCTCTTTACAACTAGTACAGGATAAAGACTACCCATGTGTAGCATCCAAAACTAACACCCATTTATAGGCCTGCGCTGAGAAACTGTCAGGAATACAGTGTACTGTCAGGAATTCTCACAGATCAGCTTCAGGCAACATCTGAAATGAAACAAGTACAGGGTATAAATACAAAAGGAGAGAAAGGCTCTTCTAAATGGGAAACTGGCTCCCAAAGAATCCTGGCTGGATATCTGAGGGCAGAAGAAGGATCCTGTAAGAATTTTGCAGAAAAGGCAGTGAGAAAAAGTAGGGCAATTAATTTTGAACCTAGCTCATGCAAATCTTTTCAAAGTACTCCTGAAGGTGACATGCTGCAGACAGTGCATTTCTGGTGCCTGCAAGGGCAGAGCACTGGTTGCAACAGACCAGGGAGTATCATCAATGCAAATAAACTTATACAAACTGATTGTAAGGAGGCTCATCTCCAGTAAAAGAAACACGATATTATCTCTTACATGCTATCACAACATGTCAGAGAGAGCTATCATGTTGATACTTTTTTTTTTTTATTGAAATACTTCAACCCAATGAGCAAAACACAAAAAAACTTGCACTCACGAAAGAGATGTTAAGTGGTTTCACTCAACATGTCCAGTACAACCTGACTACTGACTTTCATGAGATGACCTCTTGCAAACAGAGAAAGCATTGGTTTGGCCTGACAAATTTAATAAAAAACTCTTAACTGCAGTGATTTTTTTTTTTTTTTGTTGTTCACATTTTTTCAGGATGTATGCGTGCAAAGTACAAATGTTGCTAAGTTTTCAGCTCAGGCTTCCTGCATTGTCCTCAGTAGATTGTTTGCAACTCTGTGAATTCAAAGACATTCAGTTTCTCCAAATAGTTGTTTTGTTCACTGATACTGGAAATGTCTTGAACCTTTCCTTTGCATTATCATCAAAATAATTAAGGAAGAAGAGGAAAAAAACCCGAGCAGAGCCCCATCTCAGCATCTGGGCTATGTCCTGGATATTCCTAGGGCAAAGCCATTGCAGAAAAGCCTGTACCACTTGAATGGTGTCCTACATTCTTCTATTCTCTGTGAGGCTGCCTAGCTCCATGGACCATGGATGTGCCCAGGCTTCCCCTAGGACTGGGACAGTAGATCTCGCTATTATTCTTGCACTTCCTCACTGCTTAATGCTGCATGGTCCAGCAGGACAAATCTGATGCTGATTAAGGCTAAATACCCAGTTTCCCTTCTATTACATTATTCTGAGTCCATCAGGATATTTGATCTGACTTTATGCTTCAACCAGGCTTCTGATGAGTTGTGGAAGGACAAGCAATGTCTTTTCTTGCATGAAATTACAGTGCTGGCAGCAAACCCCGTCAGCTGTGAAGTGTGCACTCTCACCAGGGTTGGTGGACACTGCCTCTATTCCTTGTGCAATGGCTGCAGGAGTTTTGATTCATTATTGGGCTATTTAAACCCAGATTTATGTCTCTTAGAGCTACAGCACTGCTCTGATGAACATTGATGACTGCATTTTCTCCCCCTCTCCACCAACACATCCTGATGTTTGATAGGAAGGATGTTCCCCTCTTCAGGAATATGACTAAGAGCCGCAGTTCTGACCTGGAAGATGCAGTGGGCTCTTTTCTGCCCTGAACTGAGCAGCACTTTCCCTGTGCTCCCCTCATGGCCCTGTGGCACTAGTGGCAGTACCAGAGCTAAGCCCCAGCTTGGCATCACAGCAACACTGGTGGAGACGGGAACGAAGGGGAGGGCTCAGCTCTACCTCAGCCACAGAGCAGAAAGTCAGGTGGGCAGCATAGCAGAAAGGCAGGCTAGGGAGAAAGTCTGCCATGCATTTTCAGACTAATTTAGTTTGTCCTTGGTTGTCATTGCAATGCCTTCCACGCTCATTTAAAAATACATTTCTGCAGGCTGAGCGGTGACTAAAGTGGAACGGCACAGTCTGACATGCCGCAGGAGGCAGGACAATAAGAACCTATCCAGTATTTCTTCCTTCCCAGAGGTGCTCCTGGAGTTGCAGATTTGCTCTTGGCCATCAGGACACGATTTTGGAGCTGCCAGTGCTTTGGAGCTGAGCTCAGTACAGCCTCCCCATGCTCTGTACCCCCAGCTGCTGCAGGGGCACCTTGTCCTGCTCTTGGCCCCACCTCATGCATGGTTTGGTTGTCTTCAGTTAAAAACTCTGCTTGCATAAGCAACACTAAAACCAAACTTTCCAAGGAGTTTTAGCTTCATTATGTCCTTAAGGTACTTTAGCTCTTAGAAAGAGTAGCTCTTTGTATAAAACCACAACATAATAGTGATGTACTCCAGCCTTCAGCTCATGTATCACTAGTTCCTTAAAATTCAGCTTAGAAAGATGTTTAGATGAAAGAAGTGTTTAGAAAGAAAATTTTCAATTATTTAACATCAGAAAAAAAAGTTTTCAGTTATTTAATATTAGAAAGAAAAAAATTAGAAGCACAATTTTTTCTGCATGAACAGTCTGTGGATGTTGGTTGGTGTTCAAATCCCCTTTCTGAAGTGTTTAATGTGAATTCTTGGTGATTTTGTTTTGCTGCTGTCACATATGCTCCATCTGTAAGATTTGAATCAGTCTTGAAGAAAACAGGAGGATCTCCATGGTGACAAACTCCTGTGGTCTGAAGAAAAAAAAAAAGAGGGTAATATTTTCTCTATATTCTTATCTTTTTATTTTGTGATTTTTTCCCCCAAGATGAGTTAACAATGATAAACATACAAGGGTATGGTTTGTAATATTCGGTATAAACAAAATTTTCCTGAATGTTCAAAAAAATCTGTCCTCTCTTACATACACCTGCAAAAAGCTATCAGCATGCTGCTATGTAGTGAGAGCTCTGCAGGAGGGATACATGAACAAAAACTGCTGCAGTCTCACCCACACGAGAGCTCCAGAGCTGGAGAATGTTGTTTCCTTAGGCTTCCCTTATGAAAAATTAACACAGAAACATCTCTCTCATAGATCCTACCAAGGTGAAAACACACAGCATTCTGTGTTTATGCCCCCCCAGTGAGTGATGCCCGTGTGGCTGCTCTGAGCAAGCAGAGCAGAGGGAATCCCTTTGAAGGGGGCCAGACTTTGGCTCCCCATTACGATGACAGCAACACTGGGAACTAGAAAGACTTCTGTTCCCATGACCCACTGTGCAAAGGAGGAAATGGAACATTTCTCCCAAAGGTCTCACATTCCTAGTTACAGACTTTGAGCTGTTTTACTCAAATCACAGAACATTGTAAAAGACAGAATATCCATCAAAGTTAGGGTGAAAAAACACCCAGCCTCTTCTACTTGGCACCATCTTGGAATGGTTGGTCTCAAAACCACCATGGGATTGAACTGTGATTTTAGCACAAATTCAGCTTACATTACATAAGCAAAGTATTTCTAGCAGTTACTTTGTTGTGGGTACATCCTACAATCTGTGTGAATAAAACGATATGGGTTTTTAACTGGAAGATTAAACTGTGCAAAATGACTGGCAAAGAAAACTCAATTGTGTTTTGCTCTTCCAGCAGCCTGTATTCACATTGATCCTGTTAAAAACATTACAGGATTCCTTGTAGGATAGTAGCCAGCTGAGCTTATGCATTTTCTTGTTGCTCCTAACACATTATATAGCAAATTCATTCATGTCAAATCTTCTTGTAAAATATTCCAGATCATGATTTTTCAGTAAATTGCTTTTCATGTGAAGTTTTTTAAGTGTCTGTAATTATGGCAGGCTACACGCACAGCCAGTTCCCCAAGAAAATGGCCTTGGCTTCCCCTAATCTTATACAGGTTTTATAACACAATATTTATATTTATTCAGCAGGATAGCTCCTGATTTATATGGGTTTGTCGTTGAGAGAAAAAGGGTAAGAAAAAGGACCAGAGAATTATAAGGGTCATGGTTTAACCACAGCCAGCACCTAAGCCCCAGAAGCTTCTCACTTGCTACCACAGTGGAATGGAGGGAGGGAATCTGAATGGTAGAAGTGATAAAATATGGTGGGTTAAGATGAAAACAATTTATTAGATAAAGCAAAAACTGTGCATGCCAGCAAAATAAAGCAAAACAAGGAGTTAATTCTCTGCTTTTCATGGTCAGGGAGGTGTTCAGTCATCTCCAGGAAAGTCAGGCTCCATCACAGTGGCTTAGGAAGACAAGAGCCATGACTCTTAACATCCTCCCCTTCCTTCGTCTTCTCCCAGCTTTATATGCTAAGCATGGTGCCACATGTTCTGGGATATTCCTTTGGTCACCTGGGGTCAGCTGTGTCCTTTCCCAACCCATTGTGCATTCCCAGCCCACTTGCTGGTGGGAGGGGATGAGGAGCAGAAAAGACTTGGCTGCTGTGTAAGCCCTGCTCAGCAGAAACTAAAACATTCCTATGTTATCAACTCTGTTTCCAGCACAAAAACAAAACACAGCTCCATACCAGGAACTGTGAAGAAAATTAACTCTAACCCCAGCTAAAGTTAGAACAGTAGGATAGAGTTTTTTAAACTTTGAATTCTGGGGAAAAAAATTCTGGAACAAATTAGCAATTTGTAAACATGAAAATGAGTAAGAGATAAAACTAATTTGTCCAGGACAATCTGTCAAATTAATCTGCATCACTTCTGTGTGGTAGGTCTTGTGAGTAAAGGAGAAATGTAAGAAACATAAGTTAAACATCTAGAATTCAGCAAAATCTCAGCTGTCTTATGAGAAGCTTTCATTGGCAGGAGAGGAAAACATGGACTAAATGAAATTGTGACTAAAAGGTGTAAAAATAATTAGATTGTATACCAGGCTGAAATTAAAAAGATTAACTCATCAAATGAGCAGATAAATTGACTGTAGGACATCTGCTGCCTGTCCTGAACTGAAGTCCATTGCATTCTTTCATTAGTAATTGACAGCAGCACCAAGCACTCACTCAAAAAACCTACCTGGCAAAAAAGGGAGGTTGCAGCCGTGGCCATTTGGTCACAGGCTGGACTATGCTGATACCAAGTGATCTCCATTGGCTGTAACAAGAGCTGAGATTCCTGTCTCACACATAGACCCCCACATTTTTTTTCTTAGTTGAGAGTGAGGTTAGTAAATTGTATTTCAGCCAATTTTTAAAGTTATTTTTGACATTCAGTAGTTCAGGTCCAATAGCAAACCATGAAAGACTGTAAGAGTTTTGCCCTACCCTTCATGATGGAAGAGGCCTTCAAGTTCTTGGGAACAAAATTCCCTCATTTGGTCCATTTGATGGTTCTACTGTTGCTGACAAATGGAGAATATTAGCTCCTACTACCTGTTTTCTCCCCATTAGCACCAAGCACCTGACAGACAGGGTTAGGTAATCCTGCCTTTCTCCTGACACAGAAATAGAGACAACAGATACATGAAAAATCAGTGCAAAACTGAGAGCAAGACCGCATGACTTGTCATATCCACCCACCAGGTCTTGATGTCCTGTGACAAATTTTAACTGCAAATTGTATTTTTCCTGTTCTAGCAGAAATCTGCATAATTTAATGGAGGCACCAGGCACCAAAACAAAGAAGCAATAAAGAGAAAAGAGTGGAGAAAAAGAAAAACTTATTTGCTACTGCATGTGGATTCAAAGTACTGTTGTCTCCCACTTCTCATTGGGGATTCCCTCTCTTGATACTTTTTTTAGGCATGTTTGGGATCAGATCCTGTTAAATGGAAAAGACCCAATGTCTCCTTTTCCCCTTTCATTATATAGGGCTTGATCACGTTGTGCAAATGTTTGACCCCCAAAAAGAGCAGAATCAGACAAGAAGGTAACAGTCTTTCTGCCATTATTAAAGCATTCATGTTCATTAACATCACAGTGGGGAAAAAGTACAAAAATGGAGGCTTCCAGCCAAGAAAAATATGTTATAGAATACTGAGAGTGTGTGAGTAATGAGATGCTTGATCCAGCATCACTCAGCTTTCTCATTTCCAAATTGCAATGAGATCTGAAATTGCCCATTTTCTTGTCATTTACCAAGGGTTAACAAAAAGAACCATTCTTTCTCACACTGTGCTCCCTAGAGAATTTCTAAATCATGTGATTTTGCCATTGTGGCCCTTTCTGCTTTCAGAAGTGTCTCTGCAAAAATGTCTATTGTCCCCAAATGCCTGTTAATTGTGCTCAGTTTACTATGAAATCATTGTTTTTTCTTCTAATGGCTTCTTCTGCAAATCAAACAGAGATCAGCTCATCCATCTGAGCTCACGCTTTCCTGCGCATTAACAACAGTGCAGAAGGAAGCTAAACTATGTCCACAGTTATTGCAGGCAGTCATGATCTTCCAGATAATCTCAGACTAATGTCACTGGAATCCCATTATCTTCAGCAGCAGAGATTAGGCTGATTTAAGCAGTTATTTTCTATATCAAGTTCCTCCTCTACCACTGAAGTTTCAGGGCTGATGTGCAGTGTTAACAGCTTTCCAGCACAGCTTGGACTCAGTGCCCCAGTGAAGTGCTGGCTTTCTTGGCTACCTTGGCACTGCACACGTGTGTGCTCAGAAGTGGGGTGTGGGCAGCAGTGCAAGCTGACAAAGTTCATTTCCATTGAGCTTCAGCAGTGCAGAAATACCTGTTAAAGATGGTCAGCACAAGCCATCACTGAACAGATCAAAACTGATCATGAGCAAGGCCAGAAACTGGAGCTCTTACAGTCAGATCAGTGAGGTCCTGACACGGGGTTTTTAAAGAAAAATTAGGGAGTAGCTCAGATGTAACCCTGCTCCTTCATGGGGCTGCAAGAATGCAGTGCTCCAGACTGCAGTCCAGCTACAGACAGCCTCCAAAAGTGACTCCAGACAGGAAAAATGCCTGTGCATGTGCATGCATGGAGACTGCAGGCTTCCCACCCAGCACCACCTGCCTGCACCTCCCAACTCAGCTGCAGGCTTCCTGGGACAACACTGGAGCTCCAGCAGGGAAGTGTGCACTGCTCACCACTAAATGCTTTCCTTTTTTAGATTAAACTGCTGATTCATCTGAGCTGGTAATTGGCACTCCTAAATTATATATACCACTTAAATCAAAAAGAAAAAATAAAATAACTACAAATTGATGTGAAAACTGGAATAATCAGTGGAACCTAAAACCTATGATACATTTTTAACATTTCAGTGTGCACAAAAAAGCTATAAATGTATCTCTATGAAACTTCAATTGCTGCTGTAACAGGAACATGTTCATAAATTATGAGGAAAATGGTAATTGGGTATTTAGGCATTTGCAGGCTAATTTTGCCCCAGAGCACTCAATTTCCTCTCATTCTCCCATAATTTTCTTGAACTGTAATTTGAATTCCTACTCCCCACAAGACCCACAAGGTGGTATGGCATTAGCTTCAGTTTTATTCAAGGCACCTGCCAGTTTGCCAAAGCTGGTTAAAACAAACTGCCAAGATATGTCCAATACCTCAATCAGTCTGTCAGTGACATTAAATTGTAGCACTTGAGCATGAATGGTTGGATGTTTCAAGAGCAGTGTTGGCACTCGTGTATCTGTATCTGAGTAAATTTAGCCATAAGTTAATTTTTCTGGAGTTAAAATTCTCCATTTGCTCTTGTTACAAACAGAAGTTTGCATATGAAGTGTATTCTCAGTTTGAAACATCACCCTTGCTACTGACACCACAGTCCAAAATTGCACTTGCTTGGATAGTACGTGGGAAACCTCTGGCACCAGGGAGATTGTGTGGAAGGGAAGGAAAATCCTGGAAGTCTCCAAGGCAGCAGAAGTTTGTAAAATGGGAAACCCACAACTCTTAAAGATGCTTTCTGTGAAAGCTCAGCAAACTCCTTCTCAAATTAATTTTGCACGCTTCCAGAGGCCACTAATGGATGTGAACACCGATGTTTTCTCTGGCAGCTGCAAATAAGGGATCATGCATGAAGTCTTCCTGGAGCCAGCTGAGGGCCATGTGGTTCAGCTGAGCAATTGAAATACCTGGATAATGCACTCAGTGTACAATTACTGCATCTTCTAACCACCTCATAATCTTGAGGCTTTCCAACAACAGAACCTCTGTTCTGGCTTCTGAACACAACCAAAGAGCAGCAATTCATTAAAAGACTTGTTAAGTTGACTAGAATATTTTCAGTGTTGTGGCATGGCTTTCAATCTAAGAAATCAATGAAGCCTTTCCAAATATCCATAAATCACCTTGAAATATTCCTCAACAATTTAAACTCCTGCCCAGCCCTGTTGAAGCCAACAACATTAAACAGGCATGGTTGTAAGACAGAGCTCAGCAAAGGACACCAGCCAAGGGGGAATTTTAGGAAGAACAACAGAAGTCTGAGTAGGGCTCACAAGCAAAACAGTCCATGGTGGCCCTGGGACAGTTCCAGCAGAAAACCTCCTGCAGAAATCATTTTTAAAAGATCACTCACAATTTTACCAGTAGAGGGAAACAGAGCACCTCTGCTGCAACGTGCTCAGAGACACAGGGCTGTCCCTGCTTCTCTGATGAGGAGCTGTTCTCCTGCCCCTTCTCCTGCTCACCCACTTGCACCCTGCAGCTGCACACTTTTATGCAGGCAGCCCCATGCCTGGGGGCAGCCGAGGGCCCTGCACTGGCCACTCCATCTGCTCAGGTAGAGATGAGCAACACCTTTATCTTCTTGCTGCCCAAGCTTTTCTCTTCTTGAAACTGGGATCGTTTGCCCTTGGTATATAAATGAAACCTTCAAAGTTTGTTTCATGAAGCTAGGTTGCTAAATATCCATTAAAGCTTTTAAATACAAGTAGCTTAATCTTCAAAGCTGTTACATACCTCTGACTTAATGGAATTTGTGGCTTCTCAGTACTTCTGAAAATCCGGCCCCTAAATGTGTATTTCATCACTCATGTTTGGCATTAGGATCCTGCCTAGAGAGACAGAGTTGTTTGGAGCGGGGTAGGTTGATTTGTTTTCCTCAATCTGTCATGAAATATTTAAATGCTTTTATATTAAACCTATAATTGCTATTTTCACTTGCTCTTTAGACTCTGCTTTTTTCATAGATGTGATTTGTGGTGTCCAAGTTTGGATAAAAAGGCATCATATCTGTGCCTTGTATGGTATGAGCACAACAGCCATTCCTTGCAAGCAATGATATCATGAAGTCTCAAAAGGAAAAATAATTCCTTGCCTTCCCTTGGTTGGATCCTGTCTTTGGCAGCTGGGTAGAAATAGCATGGTCAGAGGAATGTTCTACTCGTGCAAACCTACGCTCAATTTGCACTTCACCACCCATCCCACCTTCCTCTTCTGTGTTCCATGTTCTGCAGGAACACCCTCACATCCCGAAAAATTGCTTCTGTTAGCAGTGGTAAAGAAGTGAAGCTGGCTGGCTGGGATTTCATTCTGCCATCATTAGTGCAGCAGTTACACCGGGCTGTGTCAGGCCAGTTGTTTTAACCTACAAGTTGTAAATAACTTTTTAAATGGCTCTTGTTTCCTGAAGTCACACAGAGGGGAGGAAGAACAGGACGTCAGGGGTCTGGGCCTCCCATCACCAAAGTCAGGTGAGGTTCTGCCTTTGGCCAGAACACGTCAGAGAGTACAACTCACTCCAGGATGTGACTGTGATGGGCACTCAGGCCTTAAAGGCACTTCTGATTCTGAAACTGAGAGCACCCCTTGAAGAGACCTAAACTTGCAATCACTTATCTGTGTGCACAAAGGCAACAGCCTGGACTGGTGCTTTAATTCCTGAAAGCCACAGTCTCACAGCAAAGTGCTCCAGAAGTGTGAGCAACATTGGGGGAGCTTTTACAGGTTCAGTTTCACTGTTGAGTAGCCCCATGCCCATTAATGCAGTCTTCTTCTCAAAGGAGTCAATATTCTACAACCATTCAACAGCAAGTTTTAAAAAAAGTGTCTCATTAGGAGGATCATCATTCTCTAGATGATTTTTCCAAGAATCTAAGTTATTTTGGGCTTTAGTCTCACCACTAAAATTTTCTTGCATTGAGAAATTGGTCTTACAGAGAACCATTGAGGAATTACTGGAAATGAGAGAGGCTGGAAGTGTGGCACAGGAAATGTGTGTTTTTTCAGTTGTGCTTTTACAGGTTTGTCAGTGAAAGGTGTAGATGTAGCACCACATCAGTACTTTAAGGGTAAGAATCTTTATTTTTACTCTTTCTTATAAACCATACCATTATAAAAATCACTGCTTATCATGATAAGCTTGTACATTGCTGGGAGAATGTTGAACAAATGATACAGCACATGAAATTATTGGTGTCATTTGTTTCAAAGTGAGAGTAGCAGACTGTTTTAGTATAGGCATTTTTCCAGGCTTTTTTCTGCAGTTTTGCTCTGTTTGGCTTTAATAACAGTCTGTGCAGGAGTGATACAGAGAAATAGTTGCAACCTTTTTTCCAGAGTGAACTATAAGCTACAAGTAAAATACAACAGATAGGATTATACTAAATTGTCTCAGCCATCAAGCCTTTTTTCCTGCCTGTTATCTTTTACATTTAAAGCATTGCTTATTTGATTCATTTTTGCATCTTGTTTATTGAGAAGGGAAAAGGAGAAAGTTTTCTTGCACTTCCCTCATTTCAGCTGATCTTCTTTTTTGTAAAGAATTATCGGATTATCTAAAAATAAATTTGGTACTGACAGTGGCAGCTGTTCTACAACATGAATTAGGTAATAGAAATCATAATGCTGGATCAAAAATAATTTCTTCCAAATAATTTACTCTGAAAATCCATTTCCTTTTTAAGCAATCTGGATCATGCTTAAAGGTTTTTCCTTCTAGGACAAGGAACTTGCTTTCCAATGGAAAAAGTAGAGTTTTATTCGATTTTCGTTTGATACTAAAGGATAAATATTGAATACATTACATGTATAATAACAAGAACTTCCTGAGAGCTGGAGACAAAAATTAACAGTACTGTCAAGATTTTCAAGGGCTGGTGGATAAAGCTGGAAAACAGCTTCATCAAAAGCCCTTTATTCATCTATTTAGCTCCTACATTGACAACTGGAAAGAGTAATTTTGTAACTTTAAATTATTTTTAAGCCTCTCTATTCTGTATGAGTTTGGCTGAGGGATGCTTTAGATAACAGAAACTTAATTATAAGGTTTTTTTTTTTCTTTTTCATGAAATATGAACCCCTGTTAAAAATAAAAAAAAAAAAAGGAAAACCACACACTGAAACCCAGAAAAACATTCCTTTCCAAAGCAATAGCTGATAGCAGTACCAATGATGTTTTGCTTAACTGAGTTCTATTGCTCACCTCCCATGGTATGAAGACTACAGAGAAAATAATTTTAATCAAGCCATTAGTATTCTTTAAAAATGTCTAAATAAAAAAAAAGTATCCTAAACCCATATGCATTGCCTATTCTGTCTTTTTTCTCCTTGCATTTAAAATTTTTACAATCAAAAAATAAAAAATTAAACAAAAAACAACCAACCAAACAAAAAAGAACCAAAAAAGGAAACAAAACCAAGAAAACCCAAACCCAAACATAAAAGAGAGTCCACCTGGTGCTCCCTGTCTCAGAAAGAGTGTGGTTTTTTAAATCATTTGTGCAGCAGTGCTGTGTTTCCCCTAGTTCCCCTAATTCTACTGCCATTTGCTGGAAGTTATCATGAATGCTGACTGCTTGATCTAAAGTTATTTTACATTTTGCCACCTATTTCTTCCATGTCCTGAAGATTTCAGCAAATAGCAAGGCGGATTTGGAGGTCCAAACAAAAAAAAAATACACTTCTTATTTCACAAACTGATCTACATTCAAAGCAGTTATTAACTGGAAGATGCACCTTCCTATGGCAATAAATTCCAAAAAAAAAGTACTTTGCAATGGCCAGGTGGGAGCCATTTTTGCATCTGTATCTCTGCAAGTCATACTCTTGTCATACTCTTCTTAAGGGCTTTTAGCTTGTAAATTATTCAGATGGAAACATTATGCTGCATAGGATCACACTGAAGAGCTGTGAAATGAAGAGTGGGGCACAGGGACAGAAGAAAAGTATGCAGAGACTTTGCAAGTAGCTTTTTCTGTTCCTCAGAATCCTAAATCTGCAAGGATTTCTGATGTGCATAGGACAAAAAATTGCTCTCCAGTGCTTAACTTGATAGGGTGTGTTCTCCTCACCCTTGCAGGCCACTACTTCTGCTGAAGCACTGTGTCAGCAGACAAACACAGTTCATAGCAGGTGCTTCTGGGGTTTTTGTGCTATTTGGTTAGCTTTATAACACTAACAAGTTTAATATTGGACCAGCTTTCTTCTCCCTTATTTTCTCCCCACAGTCTTGCCTTGTTTTTTATTTCGTAAGCTCTTTGTAACACCTCAGGCAATACAGACTGTCAAAGACAAAATCAAGCTCCTGGTACCACTCAGCTGTGCTCACAGCAGTCTCTGGTACCTGCCTTCTGTGTGGACACGACACAAATTCCAGCCTGGGTGACAACAGCTTAGGACTCAAGGATTTTTGGCCTGCTTGTAGTCTTATGCATGAGTTTCATGCTAACAACTCAGTGTGGCAGTCACGTACAGCCTTCCTCTGCCTCCTCCCCCACTGCTGGTGCGCTAGGAGAAATAATTCTCACTCTGTGGCTGCTAGATAACAAAAGATAACAAAAAATCCCTGTAATGCATGAACCAGGCACTCCTCACTGATTCAAGCTCAGCTGTGACATTGTGCTACAGGATGGCCTCACATGTGACCTGGAAATGGACCACAGCTCCATCAAACAATTTTGTAAGGATGCTCACGGGCATGATTTACAGGAGGCAGGGATTGTAAGTGTGCTGCTGGTTGTAATCTCTGCTCAAGTATGTATCAGGGATGTTTGGGTTTTCTTTTTCTGCATGCTGGAGCCTGGCTGAGACAAGCTGTTTTTTGATTATAGGGATTGGAGCTACATGCATACTGTTCTCAGTTACACAGCGTGTTAGATTAATAACATTTCAGAAATCACCGACGCTTCTTCTGGCAAAACCGATTCTTTCCTGCAGTCTCACAGCATGAGCATTGTTGTCACTTGAAAACGAATTTTTCAGGATTGTGGTTTATATCACAATTCTCTTCTTCCCCTAATTTAGTTTCCACCTGTGTTTTTCATAGATGCAGATAGAGTATATGCTGGAAAAACACCAAGCAGGGCTTCATTCTTTTGCTTTCACTAGTAACATGCTCCTGTTGATAGTAGCTGCTGTGACAGGTGGGAGCCCTGAATCTGTAGCAGGTTCTCACTGAGCTAGTGACTCCATAAACCCAGGAAATTATGAGCTACACCATGGGAGTTTACCCCAGAAGTATATGCAATAGTACATAGCAAATACATGAGTACAAGAAAATCCGTGTCATATGGTAAAGGAGGGGATACAGATAAAACAGGATTAGTGAACATAGAACGGCTTGGGTGGGGAGAGGACTTAAAAATCATCTAGTTCCAACCCCCCACAAGGGCAGGGACACTTTATACTAGACCAGGTTGCTTAGAGCTCCACCCAGCCTGGCCTTAAACACTTCCAGGGATGGGGCATCCACAGCTTCTCTGGGAAACCTGTTGTGGTGCTTCACTACCCTCACAGTAAATAATTTCTTCCTAATATCTAGTCTGAACCTGCTCTCTTTCAGTTTGAAACCACTCCCCTTGTCTTGTCACTACATGCTCCTGTGAATTGTCTCTCATGGTAAGTGCATCAGAGAGCACAAGTGCTCAGCCTCACTTCAAGCCTGCAAAGAGCTTCTGGAAGGGAAATGTGTGATGAATGCTGCACTGTGCATCCCTCAACTCCTAAATGTCTCTTCTGTGAATAGGACTTGGCAAAGAGAAGCCAGACAGCCAGACACAGAGCTGTCACAGGCAGTTTGGGAGAACCTAATTACCAGTAATGTGTGATAAAACCATGGGTTTGGCATGCTGAATTACATGGCTGGCTGTTCAGATGGAAGATGGAGTATAAGCCAAAAACATCCAAATGGTTCTGCAATTCCAACTCCACCTAGTCCTAGATATTGGCTCAGCAATGAGCAGTTCTGATCTGACAGAGGAATCAAACCTCCCATTTTCATAGTATGAGCTTCCCAAAAGGGGGGTTGCTGCTCAGGCAAGCCATTCCCAGATACTTGCCTGTGTCAGTCAGGCCACAAACCAACAGTGAACCCACCAAGGTTCACTGGAAGTGTGGAGCTGAGGTGAAGTTCTGTTTTTCCTGACTGAGTTCAGCCTCCAAGTGTTGGAGGAGAAATGAAAGAATGTGTGGATGAGCAGGAGGTAACACTGAGGAAGGGAAGCTGGGATGCTGGAGCCTGCAGGATTGTTTGAAGAAAACAAAAGCTACTGAGGATGCGAATCCTCTAGCAGCAAGTGAAGCCAGACAGGCCTAGGAGAAACTACTAACTGGAGAAAATTCCTGCCCATGAATGTTGGCTGCTTTGTCTTCCAAGTCAGGCTGGGTTTCTGAGAGGACACAGTGACACGAGCTGCTTCCAGGGGAATGACAATGCTGAGGCTGTGTGCAGGACCTGAATATCAGATTTCCACAAGTCAAATCTCTCGGAATAAAGAAATGTCATCTCTTTCTTCAGCCAATTATTTATTCACTTTCATGAAAGCAGTATGGGGTGAGAGAGAAAGAACACCAGCAGACATTGGAATTCGAGGGTAGAATTAGAATTTTAATCTGTCTTTTACTCATGAGGCAAAATTCTTAATATAAACATTAGGCATTGCGTGTTCTTATTACAATGGCTGCATGAATGGGCATTGCTGCTGCTGATGTGGGGCCCTGCCTTGTCAACAACTGGCTTTGATGCAGTCAGGAGTGCAAGAAAGAGAGGTAAAGGAGCCAGGCAGCAGCTCTTCCTCAGGGCATCAGCAAGAGAAGGAGCCAAACAGGGATGGATATAACCTCGGGTTAAAAGAAAGTTAAAATCAAGTCAGGCTGGAACCTTCTGCTGCAGGGGAGATAGAGATAACATTAACAGGAGCAGCAGCTGGAGCTGTCAGGGCTGGGCTTTGCAGTCACTTGGAGATGCCTGTACAATCCTGCTGGGACTGCCTTTGGAAGCCCAAGAGAGCTGAGCAAATTTCCATCCCTTTCAGTATCGCCCCTCTTACTTCCTGCTCTCCTCAAATCCCTTCCCAAAGGTTTCCTGTGCAGAATACAAAAATGTCTGCTGTGGCCAGCCCTTTTGCTGCTTTCATCCTGCTGCCTGTCCTGCAGGATCTACCCAGTTCCAGCTTCAGCAGCTGGATCCTGGCTCTGGGCTGTCTGTACAACGTTGCTGATGTGACAGCGCGGCTCTGCATCCATCCCTGCTGATGCCACCTGCAGTGTGTGCACTGATAATGAAGCAAAGTGCTGCTCTGCCCCATCACTTAGCATCTCAGCATCTTGTTAATTACTGCTGCTCAAGGAGCTTATTTGTGCAGTAAATTATTGATGAAAGCAGCTCTGTGAAAATTTGAAATTTTTGTGTGTCATTCTCCTGAGTGAATAACAAACAGTGCATGAACACTTGCAGCAAACACCACGTCTCCCTGATCTGAAGAAAGGGAGGGGAAAACAGACAAAAGCACTTTCCTTGGGTGACTGCAAAGGTACAGAAAATATTTTGCTTCTCTCTGATCCTATTTGATTTACCTAGGAGCTATGTTCATATTAAACAGTGACTGAGCACTGGAGCAGATTGCCCAGAGGGGCTGTGGATTCTCCCTCACTGGAGCTATTCAAGAACCATCTGGATGCAATCCTGTGCCATGTGCTCCAGGATAGCCCTGCTTGAGCAGGGAGGCTGGACCAGATGCCCCACTGTGGTCCCCTCTAGCCTGACCCATTCTGTGTTTCTGAGAGTGTAGTGAGCTCCCAGCAGCTATCAGAAAAGACTCAGCTTGAAATGAGGAGACAGCAGTGGATTAAATATAGGATGCTTCCTTCAAAGTGTTGTATCCTCATTGTCTTATTTTGGGAGTAGGCATAAATGGGATCTTGATTGCATAAATATAGTAAATTTATTTAAGAAAATAATCGGAGAGGAAAAGAGTTGTCTGCAGATTAATCCAGTGCTGTCCCTTCTAGAAGCACAAATTCCAGGCAGTGGAGTAATGTACTGCATCACTGTGGGTGTGACTAGCAGCACCATGGGTGACTTTTGTCTCTAACACTTGCTTTCTTCTGTTACTTTGCAACTTTGGACAAAAAAAAATTACTCTTGAAGTATTTCAGAGGCTGAATTCTGTATTTCAGGTATGGATTTGCAGCAAAAAGACTATCTCTATTGCAGCATGAGAACAAATGCCAGAATGGGCTGAGGAAGAAAGGAGAAAACAGCTGTGAAAGTTCTGTTCTGTTGGAGCAGGAAGCCTGGCACTTGCCTGGAAAGGCAGGAGTAGGTTGGGCAGCCTACACAAAACAGGCTGCAGTGCTGCCAAGGAGGCAGAGCTATTCCTTTGCTCCCCCTCCAAACTGAAATTAGGCAGCTGCATCCCTTTTCCTGCTGCTGTTGACAAGATGAAAAGCTGGAGCTGTGCTGGGAGATTCCCACATGCCTGTGGGTGGGGGGGGGGGGGGAGCAGGGATGATCAAAACCTCTGCCTGTGCTCCCAGCCAAGTCCCAGCTTGGGATGTTGATCCAGCATGGGAGCTTTGGCAAAAATGAAAAGAGCAAGGTTTTAGTTTGGCAAATTCCTTGCTCTGGAGTACTGGGGATAGAGGATATTATAAATAGGTATTATTTAAAGGGTCCTGTGACCCTATAAATAATAAATAGACAGCCCTGGTTTCTATGTCAGGGTGACCTGACATGATCACATCTCTCAGAACTGACACATGGAGTCCTGGCTCAGTCTGCCCTGAGGGCCACGAGGGACAGCAAAACCAGGAGGACACAAGGGCTGCCTGAGCAGGTGACACAGCCTGGGCAGAGGGCAGGACTGGGGGAAGAGGATGCAGTGCTCACCCAGTTTTTCCATGGAAATTGCTCTGTGGACTGGACTCTGCAACAGGCTGGGCCTCGGGAAGGAGAAAAGAGTGGAAATGAGGACCTGAATGGGGAAAAAGCGGAACAGAGAGATGAGAGAAAGGAGCAAGAGCAAGGAGCCAGGGAGGAGGAAAAGTCAGAAACCAAACAAGATTTGCAAGAAGGAAGAAAATCAGCCTAAGTCAGAAAACCAGCTTCAGAGGAGTCAGAAGAGTGCAAAGGTGTGAACAAGTCGGCCACTTTCAGGTTAGAGCATCCTGACAAGGACATTGTCACATTTCAGAGGGGTGTGGGGGCTGCAGTGGGAGCACTGCTCTGCACTTCCAGGTGCCTGGGGACATGTCCCACCTGCCAACCACTGCTCAACAGCTGCTCTCAAGTCCCAAGAGGGGCTTTCTGGGTATCCAGAAAAAATTGTCCCACTCTTGTGTACACAAGATCCATAACTCAACCTGACACCTTTAAAGCACTTTGCCATACTTACATGGACTTTCCACAAGCTGCAAACTATGCTTTTCTCAGCAATGTTTTTCTAAGGAGCCTGAAACTACCATAATTTGTTTTGTACCGCAGAAAAATCCACGGACTTCTTTCTTGGATTTTTTTTTCCTTCATTATTAAACAATAATTATACCACTGTATCCAGATGTCTAAAAAGTAGCCAAACAGGTTTTCATTTTATTTAATAGTATAGCCAGGTTAAAAGAAGAAGGAAATTAAGTCCAGTTGCCATGATCTGCTGGACTCAGGTGAGAGGATCCTTCCCAAGATCCTAAGAAATTACAAAACTGGAATTTATTAACTGCTGGAATAATGAACCCATGATGGATTTAATAAAATTTTTGTATTTCTAGAGAGAATTGTTCAGAAGCGCAAGCTCATATTAACATACTCATTTCTGAATGATTCTTAAGCAAACCCAAAATAACCTTTCTCTGAAATGTGTCTTCCACTCCCAGGAGCTGGAAAAAAAGGCTTTAGGTCAGTGCTTGAGGAGAAGTTCAAGTGGGTAATAAAGAAGTGCATGAGTCCACATAGCACTGTCCACGAACTACAATTTTTAAAAGCCTAAAAAGCAGGACTGCTTTTTCCTAAAGTGTAGCTCTGTTCTGTGCACCTAATCCTGAGGACAGGAGATCCTTCAACAGCAATATAATGTTGGAGACACTGAATTGCCCAGAATACTCTGAAACCCAGAATATTTAAAAATATTAAATATAAATATTTTTAAATATGGAAAAGTTATTTTTTAAACATACATTTTCTCTCCGTGTCCAGAGTGGCTACTTGTTTATGGTTATGGAATGTGGGAGTGTGAGGTGTTTGCCTTAAGTAAAAACTATAGGATAACTCTGCAAACAGAATTACATAAAATTGGGCTACATTCTTATTTACTTTGTCATGACAGATATGACATTTTTATATAAAATGAACCCTCATCTCATCTATATTTGGGGAAAAGAATAATTCCAAAAATTTGGATATTCATCCAGAAATCAACATGAAGACAAAGACTGTGAAACCATACTGTTTCCAGCTGAGTAAAAATCTGCTGTGAAAATAAAGCATTCTAATTCAATTACTCTTCACATAATGTCTGTGTTAATGCTGTATCATACACACTTTTCAGAGTCATAGGCAAGTTGAAAAACTTTTCATAGAAAAGTCTGCATTGCAATAGGAAGAATTCAGTGTATGTGTGTGTGTGTGTGTGTGTGTGTGTGTGTGTGAGTGACAGCTTTGGGATCTTGTAATTTGTTTTTTCTCACTTGAAGGACAAGTCTTTCAAACAAAAATAGGAATAAGAGCTGCATCCTCAGAAATTCATAAGTAGGATTTTAGTAAAGGTTTTCAATATATTAAAGAGAGGAATATTTCACAAGATTCAAATTTCGCATTAAAATTCTCCTGTAATACGAAATTTTCATTCTATTTTAGACATGATATTGCTTGGGTTTAGTACAAATTGAGCAATATATTTAGAAAATTATGCTTATTTCCTGATCCTGCTCAAACTGGCTCAAAGGCGGGATCCACATCACTGTCCCTGCTTCTTTCCCTATGCAACAATAATCACTTGCTGGATACTCTTTTAGAAACCACAGGAGCCTTCCCATGACACTCCCAAATGCAGCCATATGTTGTGAAGACCTGAGGCAAGGGTCAGCCCCACTGCCAGGAAAAGGAGCTGTGGAATAACTGATTTGTCCATGCCATAAGTGAGGAGCTGCATGCTGATCCCAGGTGGATGTGATGTCTCTTCCCTCTCCATTGTATTTAACAGGAAGCTGCTATGCTGCACTCAGCCTGCTGAGGGTCACTTTCTGTTTGCCTTTCCTCTCTGCAGGGTGTCTGGGGTGTCCCCTTGGCTGCGTGAGGGGACAGCCACACACACAGACCTGAGGTGGCAGCAGCACTTTGTCTGCTCATGGAGCACAGGGGTGGCAACTCCTCATGTGCTTTCTTAGGAGGCTGTCAAGGAGAAGCCAAAGTGGGTGTTGACTCTCACTGTTTCACAGCACAGCAAACTCCTTCTGGGAAGAGAGAAAGGGGTTCCTGCTTGCACTGGTGTGTGGTTTTTTCAGGGACCCCCATGGCAGGAAGGAAATGATGAATCTGACTCCATGTTCTTAGAAGGCCAATTTATTATTTTATGATCTATATTATACTAAAGAATACTATACTAAACTATACTAAGGAATGGAGAAAGGATACAGACAGGAGGCTAAAAGATACTAATAAAAACTTGTGACTCTCTCTCCAGAGTCAGGCACAGCTTGACCCCTACTGGCCAATAAATCAAAACAATTCACCTGTTGGATAAACAATCTCCAACCACATTCCCAAGCAGCAAAACACAGGAGAAGCAATGAGATAATATTGTTTTCCTTTTTCTCTGAGGCTTCTCAGCTTCCCAGGAAAGAAATCCTGGGCAAAGGGATTTTCCCAGAAAATAAGATAGTGACACTTTTAGATCCCCCTGGCCTTGATATCAGTTCAGGTCCTATGTGATGTTCCTCCAGAATATGGTGTTGGATGTATGAAGCTGTAGCATTAAATAGGTCACTTTGTCTCTATTCATTATAGTCTTAATTTTATCACTCTACTCACATTATGTGCTTGGGTGTTTATTGACCTTGAAGTCAGACATAAATGGCAGCGTATAGCTGCATCCTGCCCTTGATGGGAGTGAAGGTGAAATGCAGCTAATGCCTTTTGAGGGCCTGCCTCCAAAATATCTGGCACTAAGGCAGGTTCAGTACAAATGGGAGGTGACACTGATTGACAATACCAGTTTCCTTGTGCCTAGCCGTTCCCTGCTTTACACTGGGGATGGAGGAGAATGTTTTGCCTCTCCCAAAGAAAGGCATTTTGCCTTCTGCTGTGAGAATTGGAGGCCGTTTGCCTGAGGAGAGCAGTGGGTAAGTGGGTTTTCTTTCAAATGGCAAAAAGCAGGGTTGGGCCCAATGCAAGGAAACGTCCCTGTTAACTGCTGTGTGGCACACCAAACAGCCTGCTGTTGCAATAAAATATTTATAACTAATCATTTTGTTAAATGAAACATGTACTTTATGACACCTTTTATAATTAACAAGCCATGCTCCAGCTGATTGTGTACATGGTGCTCCACGGTTTATTACCAGGTACTACAAGAAGACATAATAAGTACCTACAAATAACCACCCATATTAAGATGTAGTATTGCAAAGAGAAGCAATTAAACTCCTGGGAAGCTTAGTGTTATTTGTTTGTAAACAAATGTAAGGGTAGGACCTTTGCCAAACAAAAGATTGGGTTAGTGGGATGATAAAGCAATAAACCTCGCAGTGCATGAACACTTTGTGGTGGAGCTACAGTCAGGGAGTGATGAGGAGGCTTTAGCAGAGACTTGAATCAAGCTGGATTTTGCTGACAAATGGTGCTTAAAGATACTGCTATGGTTAAGCTGTATTTAATGATGCCTTAGATGTCCTGAGTGCTGGGATTAACACTGAAATAATGGCTCATGAGCTCAGTGAGGCAATCTCAGTGGACTTTGGTCACATGAACATATCCAACATTCACCATTAAATTCTCTAAATTGCAGATTAAAGACTAAAGTAAAAGGCTTGAGGGTGTTGTGCTGATGGGAAACCTCAAACACCTGTCATTCATATTGTCCTCAACAAGCAGAGCTGTAGGTACGAGGAGCTCTGAGAGATTCATTTTAATCAAACCAGAGAGCAGTGATGTTGCAGAGGTCACTGACTTGACCACAGCAATGCAGAGAGCTAAGCCATCTCCTAAATTTTCCTGCTGTGCAAGCACAGGACAGCCACTGCCCACTGCACCCATTTTTCATGGCTGTCTGTCAGGACAAATCTAGTCAGGATGGGATTGCTCATGTGCTTAATCTTGTAGTCAAAAGCTAGAGTAGGTTAAAACAGCTAAAACTCAACATTTTCATATGGCAATTGTGGTCTGAGATCACATCTCCAAATACTAATTGGGGCTTCTTCTGAGGAAGGATTATCCCTTGATTAGAGCCAACAAAAGAGGTGTGTTGCTCCTGGTATCCCTGCCTGGCAGAACAAGCTGAGTGTGCAGCGCTCAGGCTGAGCAAGGCTGGACAAAGCCTGGGCTGGTGCCCCTGAGTGAGCCTTGCTCCATCAGTGCTCCCAGCACATCCCCCAGCACTCCTGGGGAGGGATGGATTGGGGATACCCCCCTGATACACACAGATGCCCCTCATCTCTCCTGAGCTGATCCCTGCTTGCCTGGCTGGAATGTGCAACCCCCACGACAGGGGGACAAGGCACCTCTTCCCAGAGGGGCACCACTGCCACTCAGGGTGAGCCAAGGGACAGGCTGGGACTCTGCATGCTCACTGCCAGGCACATGCAATACCCATGGTCTTGAGCCCCAGTGCTGCAGGACTGGGCCATCCTGTGAATTCACCAGAAATGTGGCATCTCCTGCCTTGCTCTGAATGTAAATGCTGAGGCTGGCACTGTTGGTTATTTGGAAATCTGCAGTCCTCATATATTTTTACTTTTATTGGTGCTCTGGGTTCAATTTTTGCAAATTGCTGAGAAGTTTTGCCAAACCAGTGGCAAAACTTCAGCTCTCACTGGCTTAATTGGTCCTTTGGTAACAAATGTCTATAATGGAAATTACCATCTGCAAAATGCTGCCCCACTCTATTTGTGCCAAATCCCCACATCCTCCTTTGAGATCAGGGACTGAGGGGCAAAACAAGTCTACATACATGGTTTTCTTGCAAAACACTCCCTGGCTGTTTCTTTTTTTAAGGCTGTGTCAACATTTGGATCACATTCTCTATAGGGGTAAGCTTTCGTGTTTCAAATACAATGCAAAGCCAGGTAAAAAGTTAAGGCTCAGTTTGAATGCTGACAAAATTATTGTGAACTTTCATTTCATTTAACTTTCTTATCTTTGTTGTATCTTACCTTGATCTGTCTGCAGGATTACTGATGTTCCCTGGACAGTCTTTCTCTGGTTAAGTACGGCCATCCTGATTGGGTTTTTTGACATTGTGGGAGCAGTTTCTTTGAATTTGCCCTAAAACTGGAGGCAGAAGAGCTGAAGAGACATGAAACTGAATGAAAAACTCCTGTTTTTTTCTTTCCTGCTGAAGCCAGCAGATGGTGCTTACTGCCTTTGCACATTTCTTGGAGAAGCCTCACATTATCTGTCAGCTCGTTCATGGTATTTACCAGGGAACAGCAATAAGGCTCTCAGCCACTTGTCACTTTTCAGAGAGATGAAGAATTGGGTTCTGAAAGCAAGACACATCCCACAATGTTGAGAGCTTTAGAATTTCAACTCCCTACGATTTTGGATGTTTTCACAAACTGTTTTCTCAAAATGATGCTTTGCTGCTATCACAATAATTGGTGCAGTTTGTGTTGTTGGGAGTTTTCTCTCCTTAAAATTGGAAAGGGTGAGGAAGATAGCGAGTCATAGCATCTCCTTGGATGGGTTTTTAAGTGGAGCTTACAGAAGTAGGCTCTAAGGGACAGGTTATGCCTCTGGTAGGGGGTAGCTGAGGCCCAGGGGAGCCAGTTCAAGCTGGGATGATTTGCAGGGAATACTGAGCAGTGTGTGCCTCCAGGAGGGGTGCTCGAGTGCTCTTCAGCCCAGAGAATAAAAGGGTAATAAGCCCTCAGAAAAGCATCTTCCCAACCCATCCCCAGCACTGGTAAAGAAGCACTATCTATTCTCACTGATGAGTGTTGGAAAGTCATCAGGTTCCCACGTGTGCTTTGGGAGATTTTTACAGCCTGAATATTTTCCCAGAACAGCTCTGGCTGTTCTCTCTCCCAGTGTGGCTGATTTCTGCTGAAAGGTGCAGAGAGGTTGAGAAAAACCCCATAAGCAGAGGTGCTCTGTCATGTGGTGATGGAGAGTGTGAGCAGCAGGGCTGAGGATAAAAGGCTCAGGTACACATTTGCACTCATTTTTTCTGTGCAAAGAGCTTAACTTGTATATTATTACCATGTTTATTTCACATATGTATTTCCTTTCTATGGCCACAAATCAAAACAGGAACTTACCTGGCAGGCTACATCTTTCTGTGAGCATCCTTTATTCAATATTAATCTCATTCTCTTCCTTGGAGCTGAATCAATATGTCTACATTAAAGCAGTAATTTCTATTTCCAGCCACAAGTCAACAGCTTTAGTAATAGGTAACAAATTTGCTTATGCTTAAAACAGTAGGAATTTCTTTCAAGATAATGTGTGTGTCCAATTTCTTCCAGCCCCAGCACAGTGCCTGTCAGTGCCATCTGCATTTCTAGAAGCAGCCTCAGGTTTAAACTTTTCATTTGATGATGCAAGCTGAAGAGGTATTCTCTTTTTTATTTTCTTTTTCATTATGGATTACCTGATGTACAAACACAGCTAGGTTTTCTACATGGGAGGGCAATTTCCAAACCCAGCAAAGCTTATTAGAAAAGTCAGCAATCTGACAGCTGGGCTGGATGAATTTTCTGACCACTTTTACCAGATTTGGCAGCTAACCCTGGAGAGTGAGAGCTTCAGGGAAGCTGTGCTGCTCAGTGCTCTACTCTTTCAGTCCTCAGATTTTCTCCAAAAGACATTTTTCCTCCCTATTTGCATGTTTACACTGGAAACCTGGTGAAATTATGGACATATTGGTGTTTTCCTGAGGCTGACAGCTATTTCTTTTTACCTCACTGACAATTATTAAGAAAAAACATAAAAATCTCTGATGATTAATGTCTTTATGATTTGATCAAATGTGGGTAGTGTGAATCAAGGATTTTCTAAATAATGCAGGAGGAGAGTGTGGCTAAGTTTGGGCAGAGGAACCAGGCAGGGTCTGGCCCCTTGTGAATCCTTACTGAAGAATTGGTGTACTTCAAATATCTGGAACTGATATCCATGGCTTTAACAAAATACAAACCTCCTGGGATAACTTTAGTTTTCACCTGTGTCCAGGAGTGCTGAGCACCTGCCCTTCATACTAACATTCTATCACTGTCTGAAAAAAAAGAATATTGGAAGCAAATGACAAGTGCTTACTGAGGTATTATAAAGCTGCAGTTTTTGGTTTATGTCATGTGCAGGCTGACCCACCTTGGTCCTTAAATAACCTACCTACAAGAAAAAGGCTTGCATAATCAGGTTTTTTCTGTCCTACTTCTGGGAGAAGGTGTTGTTAGCAGAGGCAAAAAGTGCTCAGCAACTCTGTGACCCTGCTTCAGCAAAGCACAGGCAGCTCCTGAGCACTGAGCTCCATAGGAGATGTGACAATGGCCTTCCTTGCTTTGATGCACTGGAGACATAGGAAGGTCTCTCAAATCTGCTTTGCCCCCAAAGAAATCAATTACTTGTTCATTTCAATGAGAAAAAACAAAAAACCACTATTTATGGGTAAGTAAGTAAATTTATCTCACAGATGTAGAGGTCAGTGCTCACAGAGCTTTGCAGTATGAAGCACTGAGCACCTCTAGCACCACAATGAGGTGGCTGCTGCCTTGCTGTGGTGTTCTTTATCACTCAGCCCAGACCTTCCCCCATCCAGGCTGTCTTCATCTGCCCACAGGAGCAAAATGAGAGGAATCACGTTTCCTCCAGGTCACCTTGGGTTTCCATAGTGACTATTTGAATGTGATTGTCTTATCAATCAGAACCTTCTTTACTCTCATAAGCAACTATAAAATCTCCTCTGGTTTCTATAGCAACCATCTTTAAACCCATATATTTATTTTCTCTAGGCTTAGCTGAATTTTTGGAAATAGTGCAAATTAACAGCCAGTGCAATATTTCTTATATTTTTTCCCTTAAGCTATCCTTTACTGTCATCCAGAGCAACAATTTTGATGAGGCTACTCTCCTTATGTTTCAGACCCTCTTTGCTTGACTGACCACCTGAGCAATGCCTCTTAAACACCATGGGTTTCATGCGGAGCATGGTAAACCCCAAAACCTCTGGAGTTCAGTCTTTCCCTTCCCAGCTCAGGCCCCTATGCCATTCCATCACCATGCACCCAGCACAAAAAAAAAAAAGAAAAAAAGTTGTTTTGATACCCCAGATGTCTTCTTGTAATAATATGCAAGAATAGCACCTTCCCTTCAGTAAGCTCAAAGCAAACTACAGCTGTCACTTAACAGCACCCCTGTGAATTACTTAGATATTATTGTTGGTGCAGCACAATGTAATGGTCCATTTACACTCCAAAACCAACAAATGCCAAGAAGTTTATGGGTTTTTTTTCATCCTAAATGTGGTAACTGGAGGCAAGGCTGATACCACATTGCCTATGGTTTCCTTTCACCAGGCAGCAGGTTCACATGAAGTTTTCTGTAGAACTGAGACTGGCACAGTCACAAGCACACTTTTATTCATGATCTGGCCATGAACACCCATTGCCTTCAGTCTCAATGTTCACCTTCCTGATGCCATGGTTTGACTTGGCAGGAAGCTAACACTCTCACATTCTCCCCCACTGTCCCTCCAGCAGGATAGGGGTGAGAAAAAGAGTAAAATTAATGGGTTGAGATAAAGACAGTTTAATAGAACAGAAAAGGAAGTGATAATAGTAACAGTAATTGTAATAGCAGTAATAATAATAATAATAATAATAATAATAATAATAATAATAATAATAATAATAATAATAATAATAATCAAGTGATGCACAATACACTCACTCGCCACACACAAGAATTCAAGGTAATAATGTGCCTAATTCAAGATAGAGGATAGTTAATTATTCTGCTGTGTGGCAGTGTTTTCTGGAATCCTGTTGGTAGCAGTAAGTTGCAGACATACCATATTTGCCTCTGTGCAACCTCCAGGTCACAGGGCAGGAGAGTTCTCAGCTCCATCCATGGTGCTGCTTTCTACCTCTTCTGGCCTTTCTCCTCTTTTCTGTAGAAGGAAAATTATTTTGGTTTTGGCATGAGATGAGAGACTTGTTTGTTTTTCCCTAATTTCCAACTTTTCTCTAGAAAGGTTTGGTCCCTACAGTGTCTCCATCTGCTCCCCCATGCCCAGAGCTGCCAGGTTGCTGGCAGAAGGCAAGTTTGTTCCTGTTCTGCATGTGCAGACACCAACAAAGCTGCGGTCAGTCCACCTTGCTTCTTAGGAAAACACTTACTAATGAAATTGAAGAAGTTCAAAGAAAGGTGAAAAAAGAGCTAGGAAGCTGAGGCTGTGGTCACATATTAGGGAAGGACAAAAGATTTTTGTGCCAGCTGATGGGAAATACAGTTACTGAAATCCTATGGGTATGAGAGGAGGAATACATCGAGATAATAAAAAGGAGAGGAGTTAACTACTTCTAAAATTAAAAGGAGGAATGTGTAGTGACTCAGGATCACACTGCTGAATTCACAAAAGGTGGTTGGTACTGCAGGGGCTTGGGCCCTGCAGCTGCCTGGCTGTGCTCAGGGAAGTTTCCAGGCTTTTCCAGGGTGTGCCATTGGTGTCCTGATGCTGAGCTGCGGGTGAAGGAGAGGAAGGGGAAATGGGATGCCTTGAGGCTGGCTGTGAGAGCTCCTCCAAGGAGAGCTGTAGGGGACCAGACCATGTTTAGAATGCCCAGGGAACCTAAAAGCATTTGTGCTCAGTCAGGGTCGTCATGGCCTGCTTGTGACAGGAGGAGGGCTCTGGGCAGTGCCTGACTGGCCCGGCCAGGGATGTGCTGTGCCAGCACAGAGCTGGGGGCAGAGCTGTGGTGGCCTGTGTCCTGGTTTAGGGCAAATTTGGGAGAGAATCCCCAAAAGGGAGGGCCTCTCCAGAAAGCAAACCCACGCGGCCCCTCCCCCCAACCGGTTCGGGAAGAATTCCTTGGAGATAAGTGGAAAGAACCTGTTTATTTAACAGGCACAGCACACAAAATGAACAATACCGGGTGACACCACTCTTTCAACGTTCTGAAAAAGATGGCAAATTCAGAAAGTCTCTCCTGGGGGGGTTGCTCTGTTTCTCAGTCCCTCCGGCGCTGGGGCAGCTGCTGCAGCCTCAAGGTGCAAACTCTCTCTTGGTGTTTCCCAGATCCCAGTCCAGAGCGGTTCGGATAGGTCCAAACAGGAGAGGGGAAACAGCCCAGGAAGGAATTTGGACTGTTTAGCTAAATTAACTAATGAGAAAAGGCAAAAAGCAAGAGCAAGCAGAAGCAAAGCAGAAGCAAGGGCAGAGTGAAAAGCAGGGCAAAAAGCAAAAGCAGCACTATGTACTGTCCCGTCTGTGTGTCCCGCCAGCTGTGGGGAGTGGCTGATGAGAGGCCCAAAACAAAACTTTCACTCTGCAGAGCCAGTCTTGAAGGCACAGAACATAATATCCAGCACAAATAACACACACAAATGGGGATACAAGCATCCTAACGTCACCCTAGGACAGCCTGGCTGCCAGGGCAGGGAGGAGTCCCTGGTGTCTGTGTGACTGTGAGCTCAGGGCCATGGCTCTGTTGCACTGCCTCAGACATGGCCAGACACCCCAGAGCACAGCGTGGCAGCTCTTTGCTCTCACTACAGCAATTCCTCTGCTCCTACAAACCCCAGAGTAAAATCACTCCCATAAAGAAATGTTTTGCAGGAACACAATTTTTCTTTCCAGTGGGAGCTTGCCTGGAGCTCTTCATCCCTAAACTTTCAATCCCACAGCCTTTTTTTCCACACAGGTTCCCCCGAGGTGCACAGGGCTTTCAGCTCTGTGCAGGGTCCTGCAGCACTGCTTCATGCTACCAAGGAAATTCCAAACCCAGTTACAAATCTGCTACAAATCCCAGTCAGAGTGGGGATGCCAGGAGCCCAGGTGACTTTGCGTTTTCAGGAGAGATGGATGCAAGCAGAGAGGGGGCACAAGGAAGGCACAGGGCACTACTCACCAGCAGGAAGAGCTGCTTCCTTCAGGCAGACACTAGCAGCACCTCTGCCTTCCTTCAGCGAAGGGTTGCTTCTGCTGGCTAAATCTTCCTGAGGAAAGCATCACAGCTTGACTCTCTGAAACACAAGTGTTGGGAGACTTGGGACCATTACATTTGACTTGGCATGGTAAGAAGCTCATTGTATAAGAACTGTCTGACATGAAGCTGTTCTTATCTAAACCTCAGCCAATGTGCAGACATGTTCAGAAGTCATATAGCTCCCATCTTTGACCTTCCTATGTCTGAAGGTACTAAATCATATAGTCATAGAATGATTATATAAAATACTGTATAGATCCACTGTTGAGGTCTGTAAGCTACAACAATCTGGTTTTTTTTCTATGCAAATTTCCTGAAATTGTCTAATATCTGAATGTGTGACTTGTATATAACCTGTTAAAAATAAGCACATGCCCATTGCTGGCAGTAGATGAGCATTTACAGAGCTGAAGTCAAACACTTCAGAACAGGGAGATGCTGAAGTTATCCTTGCAGCTGTATCTTGTAAATGCTCCAAAGAACAGAGTGTTTCTTGCTCCACTTCCCACCTCCCTCCCCAGGCAGGCTGAGCTTTTCTTCCTTCTCTTTTCTCTTTTCTCTGTGGACTTCCAGAGCTGCTGGCTTTCAGCTTGCACAAGGACAAGCAGGGACAAGCTCTGTGCTCGCTTTTATGCACCTGGCATGCAACCCCTTTGTGTTACTGTGGATACATTTGTTCTTCACTTCCTAAAAGTGAGGAAGAGGGGCAGCTGGGGAGAAGGGGTGAGAGAGGGTGTTTTTACATTGTGGTTTTCCCCCGAAGCCTCTGGTTGGGAGGGTGCAAGGCCAGTGAGAGCACAACTCAAAAGTGACAGCAGGACTGCCATATCAGGGGCAGATAAGAGTCACATTGCTTGCAAGGACTGAAAGCCTCATTGCCCTTACCTCAGTTTTCAGAGCCACTGAAGCCCCGTGTCTTTCTCTCTCCTGTTTGCTTAATTTATTGGGAAACTGCTGCCGAGCAGCTACACATGCTCCTGTCTTCCCTGGGGCATGTACAGCACGGCCTGCAGTCCCTCCCTCCCTCCCTGCTTCTTTCCCTCCTTCCCTTAGGAGCGTGGGGGGCACAGGCTGTGCTTGTTTAACACCCCACTCTCTAGCTGCACTTCCCAGGCATCTTCTCAGCAGCTGCCCCCAGGAACACGACTTTGTATTTAGGCTGCTCCCACTCCCACCGTGCTGTGTGGGTCCAGAGCCTGCTGTGGGTTTTCCCTTGGGTGAATGACTCAGGTGGCAATGAGACCCAGCAGCCGTGCTGGGGACTGCCACAGCAGTTTCCACTGGATTAACCCTGGAGCACTGCCAGTAGGATGGAGGGTGTGGTGTGCTGCTCACTGGGATCTCGCATCCCTGCGAGGTGCCTTCAGCCCCATGCCTTGAGATGGCTTCCAGCCTTCCTCTGAAGCAGCTGAGCAGCTGTCACAAAAATAGGAGCAGTTTCTGTAGGAGGGACTGTGGAAAATCACTGGACTCAGATTTAAAACTAGCTAGCAACAACACTGTCTCCATCCCTCCCTGGAAGAGGGTTGGATGTGCTCTGGGCACAGTCACAGAGCAGGTCTTGCAAATTACCTGATGTTTGTCTTCTCCTGTGATACCCACAGTGTCCGGGGAGATGCAGCCTGGGCCTGGGCAGCTGTCCACCCAGCAGTGCCTGCTCACAAGTAGCCTCTAGACAAACAGATCCAAGCTCCTGTTCACCCTCTGGCCGGCACTGCAGCACTGGTCAGGCACCAGAGATCTGAGCAAAGGTGACATAAGGACACGCACCTTTTCCGTGATGTTCAAGAGAAAAGAAAGCCATGGCATGAAAGTGGGGACAAGGAGTGAGAATTTCAGCAGAACCTTTGAAATACCTAAGTCCAAACTTTAATTTTTTTTTAAATTTTATTTAAGGATGTCTTAAGTGTGGGATTTTGAAATGAGAAAGCAGTTATTTGAGCCTCCTGATGTTCACAGAGAGGCAGGGATCACCTGTTTGACTTGATAGCAGTGGGTGAGGCTACATTTCCTTTTATATTGGTTTCACCTCTGTAGGCACTGTAGCTGGTGCCTGCAGCAGAGAAGGCTGTGTTTGAATCCTGGGCTAGGCTGGCTGCAGGAGGCAGAGAAGGAGGCATGGAAAGAGGGGGTTACCACAGCAGGCACTGCCTGAGTGCTCTGAAGAGGGGCAAGCAGTTAACAAATTTCTGGAAAACTCAAAATCATTTAAAGGACATAAATGAGAGCAGATTGGGCTTTTCTTTTTCTTGCAGAAGGAAAGTGTGATGAGATCTGTGACTGCACCTATGAAGAGGTAAGTGAGGTAAGTGAAGTTTTCCCTGGCATTGTGTAAGTCTTGTCCCAGGGTCAGATGCATCTGGTGGGAGTTTACACTGCAAGTAACAGTGCCTTTCTGTGGGAGGTTCCTCCCCTGAGACATTCCTGAGGGATTAGTCAGATTTCTGTGCCTCAGAAAGAAATGTGTGCTATGGCTTCTGGAAAGAAAAGAACAGAAATCTACCCAAGCAGAGCTGTGGTGCAAGCAGAGGGAGCTGCCCAGCCTGGCTGAGCAGGCTGAGGCTGCCCATGGCTGGCTCTGCCCACCCACAGAGTGCAAGTCAGACACAGCTCTGAAAAATGAATTGTCTGTGCTGTTCAACAGAAAACAAAACTGGGGCTTGAAGATGGGGCTGAGGGTGGGAAGTAAGTTTGCAGACAGCACCAAGCTGGGTGGGAGTGTTGATCAGCTGGAGAGCAGGAAGGCTCTACAGAGGGATGTGGACAGGCTGGATCAAATGGTCTGAGATTCAAAGAGACCGAGAGCTTGGTCCTGCACCTGGATCACAACAACCCCAGGCAGTGCTACAGGCTGGGGGCAATGGGTGGGAATCTGCCAGGTGGAAAGGGAAATGGGAATGCTGGTCAATGGCAGCTGAACATGAGCCAGCTGTGCCCAGGGGGCCAAGAAGGCCAATGGCATCCTGGCCTGGATCAGCAACAGTGGCCAGCAGGAGCAGGGCAGTGGTGGTCCCCCTAGACTTGGCACACTGGGTCCACACCTCAATTCTTGTGCTCAGCTCTGGGCCCCTCAGCACAAGGAGGTGCTGGAGCGTGTCCAGAGAAAGGCAACAGAGCTGAGGAAGGGTCTGGAGCACAAGGCTTGTGGAGACCTGCTGAGGAAGCTTGGGTGTTTATTCTGGAGAAAAGGAGGCTCAAGGAAGACCTTATCACTCCCTACAATTGCTTGAAATGAGGGTGTAGCCAGGTGGGGCTTGGTCTCTTCTCCCAGGTAACAAGTGACAGGACAAGAGGAAACAGTCTCAAATTGCACATGGGAAGTTTGAGATTGGATATCAGGAAAAATTTCTTCACTGAAAGAGTGGTCAGGCATTGGAACAGGCTACCCAGGGAAGTGGTGGAACCGCTATCCCTGAACTATTCAAAAAATGGGTAGATGTGGCACTGGGGGACATGGTTCAGCAGTAAGCACAGCACTGCTGGGCTAACAGCTGGACTCAATGGCCTTAGAGGTCTCTTCCAACCTTAACATTTCTATGATTCTATACATTTAAGTGGAAAGTTTGTGCTACTTTCCAAAATCCAAACTTTCTTTGTTTCTGTTTTCCTTTAAGGACAGCTGAACTGTGCTATTTAGTCTAGCATAGCCCAAGAGGGCTAAGCAGAGGACCAAGTGCATCAATAAAAGGTTCTGTAGTTTCCAATAGGAACACTAATTCCAGAATGGAAAAATATTACTATTCCATCCCTTTAGAGACCAGTGGATAAATTTGCTCATGTTTGAGTACTTGAATTAACAATGTATAAGTACCACATCTCCTTCTAATTTCTGAAAAGTATGTTGGTAAATCAAAGACATCCAGAGCTCTGTCCTGAATGTTTTTCTGGGTGTACTGTGGCTGTTGTGTGGGAATAAATGTGTGCGTTCTAAGTAGAAAGAAAGATATGATCTATTAGCATAAAATAATGTGAAATTGTTTCAAATGAAAACCCAGACTTGGTGTTTAGAGCTTGGTAAAAAATGAAATGGACCAAAAATCACTGCCACCAGTAGAACTGGCTTTTTGGGCTGGAAACCAAACTGTGCCCAAGATACACAAAAGCCTCAGGGATCTTTCCCCGGGGTAAGTGGTGTTAAAGTGTCCATCTGCCTTCTCTGCCCCACTGAGAAGCCACCCAGTGGCTTGGCTGTGGGCTGACTTTGAAACATGGAAGTAATTTTGTTGAGGCCAGCTCAACTAATCAGCCCAGAGAGCTGGGTGTGTCTTTCCATTATTGCAGAAACACCATGAGGTTTTATTGTCCTCTGAATGCAGAACTGGGGACGAGGATTTGGCAGATGAGGTCCATTCATGCTCAGAAGTGTCAGCCCCTTGGCAGAACAATATGGTAAGGATGCCCCTTGGGTCAGTATTTTGAGTGTATTATTTAATGAGAGAAGTAAGTTATTGCGTAGGGTAAGGCAGCATGGCACAACAGATAAAAACTCGGTTTTTATTTAATTCAGGCAAATGAGAATTTTGTGTTCAGATGTTGACTTAATCATAGCATTGCATGACCCTCAGTCACTGCCTTTCATAAGGTCTAGGAGGAAAAGTCAGAGACAGAAATAATAAAAACTTGGGAAGGGCCAGGCTGTTAAAACTCTATGGTTGTGAACTGGGATGGGAGGTGGAAATCAGGTGCCACCAAGCTCAGGGCAGGGTCAGGTTTATGTGTATGGTCTGAGCAAGCTGAAGAGCCGACCAAAGAATGAAACAGGAGGACAAACATTGCTTCTTTTGTGTTCTCTGCTTCCATCCTGGCCCATGGCTACAAAGGAGATATCCTGTGTGATAGCCACTCACTCTCCTTGCTTCCCTTAGTTACAGAGGTGATTCTGTGCTTTGGATCTTGACTTCCAGCTGCAACTGCCATGGAATTCACACTCTTCTTCCCACTGACTGTGCTGGTGGAAAGGACAAGTGCTGCTTGGGAAAGCAATAAATATCACCCAGCTTCCAAAAATCTCTACAAAACAAACTTTGAGAAAAGTATTCAAGAGAGATTGAAATGGTCGGGTTTGGCTTGTATGTTTGCATCTGCCACATATTGCAAAACCAATTTGAAGTGTATTTCTGAAGGAAAACAAAACTGGCTTTGCTCTGAAAATGCTTATACAGCCTCTCTTAGAGGCTGGCTGGACTCTACAAAGGTTTTGCCCTGAAGTGAAATCTTAGTAAAATCCATCATTCAGAAGACTATTTTGCATTTGACTCAGGTTTTCTGGTGTGAAATCTTTCCAGCTTTCTTTGACCAGCCCTATTGAGGGCTGTCAGTGGTGATATCTGATGCCAGCAGTGGCCTTGTGAGGCTGTGAAGGGAGCTCTAAGAAATGCTTATCAAGGCATTACCACTTGCTTCAGAAAAAGATTTATTACTTTACCTTCAACACAGTAATGGGGACATCTTGCTGTGTCAACATGATGTGTTTTACTCATTTAACATCATTTGTTAAAGAAAAGTAATTCTGAATGCTGCAAGTTGAGTAATTCTTATGTCTTTTCACACTTAAGCTTGCAGTGGACATACAGGTTTTTTTTTTCTTCCTATTGCTTTCCAAGCTGCAGTCACAAGTGGTACCCAAGCAACATTTCTGTGGGCTTCCATGGCTGGGTTGGGGTCTGGAGCAGTGAATTTCATTTCCAGTGGGCCTCAAGGCAGGAGCTTACACTAGGATGTTGCCCATGTCCCAGCACGTGTTACAGCCGTGTGCTGTATGTTGTGCTTGTTTTTAAAAAAGACTATGCTTATGTGTTTCTTGAAAACTGTGAATTGTTTCTCAGTTTGCAGTGATAATTGTTCTCCTCTGTCCCTCTGCTTTTAAATCATGAACATGTAGATGCAGATTATTGATTTTCCAGATTGGATTTCAAAACAAATCTCTTCATTTCATGACAATGAAATGAAGCCCCACCTCTCCTGTGGGGCAAAATCTGCAGGACCTCTGGCCCTGCCATGACACGGTGGTCCAAGAGAGCTCTGATTTTTCCCTGATAACAAGACTTGCTCTAATGTCTTTTATCTATTTTAAGGTTGAGGATTTATTCATCAAATACACATATTTTATCAATCTCTTCCTTTTTTTAAAATAATAAAGTTTTGAATGAAAAAACAATTTCTTAGAAGACACCCAGGAATACTTGAGGTGGATGATAAGACTGATAAAGGCAGTGGGCTAGGGAGATTTAGTAAATAAACACCTTGCAAGCATGCTGGTCAGTGAAGGATGGTTTGGGATCTCTGCTTCTGACTCTAATTTCAGCCCCAGTGTGTACCCCTTCCAACAGACTCACATTCTGCCATTAGTGAGAAATGGTTTTGCCATCACCATTTGTTTTCCTGCAGGTTTCTTCTATTCCTGGAGCCTGCTTGGCTCCACAGCTCTCAGTGTGTGTACACCACATAGAGCCAAACAGACAAACCACATATGAAAATGAGGAGGAAAAGCATTTTCTCTCTGAAAAATTGCTGCTGACATGCATCCAGCCACTCTGGGCTTTGATACAGGCTTCCACATGATGCAGTGTATGTCTATTAAACAGCCTGTGCTGTGCTATCACAGACTGTGAATTCCTGATTGATCACACAGCCAGCCTGGATGTCCATCTCAGTCTGAGCCCAGCTTCTCCACGTGACTGATGGCAATGGATGTGTGCATGCTGACAGCACCAAGTGTCACATCCTTGGGAATTCAGAGCAGGAGCCACCAGAATGAATGTGGAGCAACTTGCTCTGACCTAGATAAACTGAGGGCTTGTATGTGTGTGTGCACATTTGAGCAAACACGATAAGAGAAAATAAGGATTTAAATGAGCAATGTCCTGCCCTGTATAACAATAAACCAAGCAAATCAAAATCCCTTCTTTTCCCCACACATTAATCTCTTTTCTCCTCTTGTTCATTCTCACAAATCTGTCCTTGGTGTTGCAGTGGCTTGTTTACGGCATAGCAAAGTTTGCCCCTGTGTAGCATTTCAAGCAAAGCAATTTAATGGCCCATTGGCTAAACGCTGACTAACCTACTTTGAATGCAGTGGGAGGGGAGGTAAGGACTTGAGCATAAGCTCAGCAAGGATTTTGGCATAGCATCCCGTGACACTCACATCCTTGCAGTTTAGTGGGAGCTATTTACCCACGTGGGGTTTTCTCATGCTCCACATGAAAACTGTTCTAACATTTTGTTGCATTGAAACAGCATTGCTGAGGCCCTTACTCAGTTTTCACTTGTCAGGCTTTGTGCTTGGCCCTGCACGAAGCGTGGCCTTTTTGAGATGCCATTCAGCAACACATTCTTCTCTACTGACCTCTATTTGTGTATGACTGGGAATTGTATGGGATTTTACCCATGCATTCCCTGATTTGCTGTGGATAGGAATCACAGGCAAGCACACACGAGCACTTATTGTGTAGGTATGGTCTTCCATAGCTACATATTTCCAGTCTTTGGGCTGGAAATATCCAAAAGCACACAGGCCTGTAGCCAGCTGCTTTTCAATGGCAGTGTGGTTGAGTTACTTAACTAGCATCCCCCTGGCAGCACAGGAACCTCAGCTCTGACCTAAGAGCAGGCAGCACCAGGCAGTGATGCTGTCACAGGGCTCCTGGTAGGCACCCGTGGATCTCTGTGCTGTTCTGCTCTGCTTTGGTGGATCAGAGTTGATGTGCAGAGACAGAGTCCTGCTGTCCCTGCCTTGGGATGGCACAGCTCATCTCTGCAGTCTGCCTGGAGAACACAGGGTAAGTAATGCTCAGGGGTAAGCAAGTGGCACATAGCAAGTGTACAGGGAAGGAAAACCTGCAGGAAGCCAGTGTGGCCTTTCCTAATCACCCTCCTGCTGGAGCCATGGGTGGGTGAGCCCATAGGGCTTAGATTCATGGACTGCACTCAGTGTTTAGACCTGTGCTTTTCTCATGTCTTTTCTGCTTTAGTCTCCATCTCTATTTTAAATCACGAGGGCCTACAAGTGATAGGATGAGGTTTCTTCATTCCCAAGGGGGTGCCTTTGGGATTTTTCTATTTTTTTTCTATACAACTTTCATTCTGAGGAGGAAATACATAGGCAAAAAAGTTTACTTCCTTTAGCCAGGATAATTTTAGATTTTGGATTGTCTTATAAACTGGCCTATAATGTTAAGAGGTTTCGTTATGCCTGCTATGCCTTTTAACGATAACAAAACATAGAAATTTTATGCCAAAGTTCTGGTTTTTTCTATTCAGTTTTGTTTTCTTCACCACTTTTGAAAGTCAGCTGAAAGCTCTCTGAATTAAAACTCATTGAAATCAATACCAGTTTGGGAGAATTGATCAAGGTCCATGGAATAAACAAACACATCTCTCTTTTTGGAATATTTTTCAAGGAGCTGTGCTGTGGTTTAATCACAGGGAGGCACAAAGCATAAATATATGCATGGAACACAAATATTGTCTGTACCAGAGCAGTAGACACCCTGATAATCAGATGCTCAGCTGTAACAACAGGTTAAAAACTCCACTCAAATTTAGCAACTGAGTTCAGTTCAGTGACTTCACCTGCAGAGTTTACCAGTACTCCTAATTTACATGAATAAAGAGCCAACCTGAAAAATGAGAACTTTATTATAAATGATACAGGTATATTTGGTATTCCAGAGAAATTATCTTATTTGGGCTCCATCATTTGCAACACACACCCCCTCAGGAATGTCAAACCTATTACAAAATGGGAGCAGTAAATAATAAAATGAGTATTTCACTGAGGGGAAAGGTACCTGACCAAGAATTAATATGTATCATTTAGACTTCAGTGGTAGCCAGTCTATGTAGTGGTAGTCTGCCAAAACACACTACACCAAACCTGAGTGAAAGAGGTTATACAATAGATAAATTTAAGGATTTACCCTTTTTTATTCCTTATTTTATCCATATCTTTTTTGTGGTTATAAGCTTTTCTTGGCTTAAAATACTTTAAAATTTCATGTAAAAACATGACTGTGCATAATCTCACAGTTCTTCATTCCACTAAAGCTTTCAGGAAAAAAAAATGGCAAAGGAAAATACAACAGTTATGACAAGTCCCATGTATTTTACATAAATTTTAGTCATCTAAGACTCCAAATTGGACAAAGAGTGAATTTTAGGCAACCTGATGTGTGCTGTGAGTTTATAAATTTTACTTTAAAGACTGAGTTAACTCACAAGTCTGCTATGTTGGGAAGAAAAAGGTGGTTAAGGAATACTTACATATTAGTAATAAGTTATATATGTAAATAATATATGTATATTTGTAAATAATACATGTAAATAATGATCCAAAAAGGCAATCCGATTAGGTCCATTTTGGGTGTTTTCCCCTAATATGACCTTAAACATTTTTAGTGGGGCATTTGAATTTTTTGTATACAGCACACATTTTCTGAATAACAAACGTTTGTATTTATAAGACACTTTTCTATGATATGTCAAAGGGCTCCCAAGCATTTCAGAACACAGCTTGAGAAAGGCCGTGCCTCAAAAATAAAACCACACTGAATACTGATGTAAATTCTCCCCTATTAGCAATCTCACTATAGCAAAACAGCTGTAAAGACTTGGGTAAAACTGGGAACTCTGAGAAACACATTATATGTGAATGCAACAATACACAGCACCAAAAATCCTTTTTGAAAAGAATTACAAAAAATTGCTTTAGAAGAATCAAGTTATCTTCCTCTCTCCTTCCAAAAGGATAGCCCAACCTTTGTGCAGTATTCAGTCAGTAAAATACTAAGGCCATTACACCCTTGTACCAGTGAGATTCAACTAGCCAGTAATCTCTGTCTTGTGGGGCAGTTTTTGTGCTATGCTGCAGCATGAAGGGAACTGCCATCCTGAACCTCCTCACCTCCCTGGCACTGATACTGAGATCAAAGTGAAACTGGCACAGAGGATTTCCACATGTGTCTGGTAAAAGGTAAATTGGAAAGCAAAGTCATTATACTGGGGCAAAGGGAGGGAAGATGAAGTTCCATCACTGATCTATTGTTGTTTTCCTTCTTCCCCCTCCTAGGGTAAAGCACAAGCACTGTAAAGGTTTAAATAAGCCACTTAATCATAAGGGATTCATCACCTGCCACACCATTAGCTGGTATGAAATAGTTAACATTGCAGAAATCTAGGAAAAAAAAATCCAGCCCAGATTCATCTGTTTCCAGTGCAGACTTTTTATAAAGGCTCATTAGAGGAAAATTAGAGGGAAAATTCAGTACCTTCTGTAGAGGTAACTCAATACATTGCAATCCATCAGGACCAGAAAATCTGCTTTTTGTAGATTCAGGACTAGTTCTTCTGACAGAATTCTACTTCAAATGCCTCTACAAAATTTTCCACTGATTAAGCTAAGCTTTCTCCTAAGGCATCTTACTGATTTTGCAGTATAAGTCCATTTCCATTTCAGCAATAATATAAGCAAGCAGTAGTCTGTTAGTAAGTTAACCCTTGATGAAACCACTCTACTGGTACCAATACAGAAATATTTCTTCATACCTCAGACATGGTTTTGAAGTTTGGTCTGATCTTCAATCCCTTAGCACTAGGAAATGGAAAAAGCAATATATCTCTCTTGTTGCTAACTGTACACCATTGTCTAATGGATCAGCAGAAGTGAAAAACAGGCAGCTCAAAGCAGCCAGTAACAGTGATCTGCATTTTGATAACCCAGTTATTAAATGGGTTATATGCAGTCAATATAGTCAGTGCAGAAAACTGGGCACTACTGCAGGAAACTGCACACACTGCACTAGAGCTCCTGACCCTGGCTGTGGGAAGACTCATGGAAGGCTGATGCTAAAAACACCAACTAGAAGAAAAACACTTGCCTTATATAGGCTTGGCTGGCCCTTGAAAGCACTGGTCCTCTCATCTGTACCCCCTCTCTAGTAGCTCCAGTGGCCCAAATTTATCTTTTCTCCATTAGGTTGTGTTGTTCTAGATGAAACACTGCTGCACCCTTACTAAAAAACCAAGTTTTTTGGGTTTAAGTTCAATAGTTAATTTTATGCTGCATTGCAGAGTGCAGTTTGTACAGCTGTACCTGATTAGCTTTAAACCAGGCAGTGGCACCTAGTCACAAAGCCCAGCACAAACTGGGGTAATCCTGAGTGCTAACTACAAGCCAAAACATTTTTGCATTTAGTGACACTGATCTTTAAGCATCTGGTGCCACATGCTTACATATGGGATCTGTGCTTCCATGCATCAGCAGAGTTAACACCCTTCAGAATATGCTTCCAAGAAAAATTCTTCCCTCAGCATTTCAGGTGCCTAACAATCCCTAGCGTAATTTGATGTTTAACACAGAGCATCCTCCCCTGCACCAAGTATGCAAAAAAAATCTTCTCCAATAAACTAGAGAGGTTTACTTGAGAGGAATTCTTAGTTTTAAAAACCTTTAGGAAGGTCTAACCAGAGCAACTTGAATGGGCTGAAAATATCATTATTTCAGTTTAGTCTATAACAAAAAGCAGAGCATGGCCTAAGTATTCAACCAGGCTTTAACATCTTACTCTGAACTGCAGATTACAATTTCTAAGTTACATGGTTCCATTAGGCTGGAAATAAATCCCACAGATGTCTACACAGGAGGTATTTGCTTCTTGCAGCACAAGTGATGAGGGGGATTTCTCCACCTTACTCACCCACTTTTGTCAAGTGCTGTGGTGTACTTAGAGAGTAAGCACTGCCCAGTATCACTGTGTCACTACAACATCATCACACGCATGATCTCATGGTTAGTGGATAGCTCTTCTGCACTGCACCAGTGCCTCCCCATTTCAGGGGTCATCAGGGGTCTTTGATGAAGGCTTCCAAGGTCTTCTTTGCATCCGAACTTTCCAACCATGTCTTCAGAGCATGTGCAGTTACGGTGTTCCTTGGTCTGTCTTGTCTTAACCGGCCTGAATTCTTTGCTATGTGGCTAATTGCCCTTACATTTTCCAATGTCTCATTAGTACTATACTTGTCTCTCTCTAAAGCTGTCCACCTGGTGAATTTTTCCTTCTTTTTTTGTCCATTCAGCATTAAGCAACTAGTTAACCATATACTAGCCATTACATTGTATAGAAAGTTATTTTCATCAGGTTACATAGGTATAAAATTTATGATTCAGGTTATACTGGTATCAGGTTATACAGATACATTAGATTATATTGATATCTTATAACTGAAGCTATAGAAGCACCTTGCAACCTAAGTTATATAGGCATCAGTTACAAACACAGTCCTATGCTGTGCCATCTGTGAAGTTTCCAGGTTCTTTCAGGTGTTTACAACACTTGGGCCAAAGAAAAGAAAGAGGCATTACTCATTAAGGGGCTAAATTACATTCATCTCACTGTACAACTGGTTCTGTGCAAAGTGAGAGTTTTAAGTGTGCTTATAACTCTCTTGCACAGAAACACAAAGCAATGGCCTGTCAAACTGTGAGGAGGGCAACACTTAGAGCAGAAGTACTGCAAACAGTTAAACTCAAGAGGTCAGGAGATACCAGTAAAATGAATTTTATTTCAAAGCTCTTTAAAAAGCTTCACAATAACACTAACAGAATTAGCATTTCCTTCATTTTATGTACCCCACATGAAAAATGTATTGTTTAGCAAGAGATGAAACGTAAGCGTTTCTGCATGCTACTAACACATTTCACCATCTCATTACCTGATAAGTACTTTGGACTGCAACAATCAAAAACCTCAGACAGAAGGATTTCTTCTGCAAAGTCCTTATGAAGGGGACAGACATTGGCTTTTTCTGACATACCCAATTAGATGTCCAGACAAAAGAAAACTACCTTGGCATCTACAAATGCCTACGAGTGTTTCGTGTTTCGAGTGTTTCGGTTACAACCTTTTAAAGGAGCAGTACATTTCAAAGCAAGAGCTTCTTTTCATCTTTAGTGATGCAAATGGTTAAATACTGCACAGAAGCTTAGTATGAACTCACAATTCCACAGGAATCTGAAAGTTACCAAGGCAATTTTCCTTTTAGGATAGTCATGACCAACACTTTTACTAATCTTCCTCCCACAACATAACATATTCCCAGACAAGTCTTAAGAAAAAAAAATATAAATAGTTTCCAAAACAATGCATTCCCACCCCCATCACATGTGACAGCCAAAACATCTTCTGTCATGGGATGAAATAATTTGCTGCAAGTGCAGTGGCTTAGTCCAGGTCCATGTTAATGGTGTTTTGATCACTTGGATGACATTCGCCGTTTTGCTGAGGCATTTCAGAATTTTTGTCATCTCCCATGTCTTCAGTTTTATAATCACTCTGCTCACTTAATGGGTTTTCCTCCTTAGGAGAGTCAACCTTTGGTTTTGGTTGTGTCACAACAGGCTCACAGACATTGTTTAACTCCTAAAAAAGATGGAGAAGATGTGGGCAGAATGTGTATTAAGGAGCCACCAACTTCCCTAGTGCGAAAAGTCCTGTGTCCAAAAGCCTGCTTGAAATTGGCTTCTGCATTTGTTCCCGAGTCCAAACTGACAAGTACTTACTGTACTCTGAAATAAATTAATTGGTACACTTTCTGATGTTCTGTGGGCAAAGTTCAACTAAGTATTTAGGATTTCACATTGTTTTTTTTCAATACTATTTTGTCTCTCAGTAAAACATTGAAAAACAGAGTTTTTAAGGTGACTGAAAGACAAGATATTAATGAGCTCCACAGAATTGTATACAGTACACTAGAGCTCCTCTGCTTTCTGCTGGATCTCCTCCCTTCCATACTTTCTACCTTTCAAGAACACTAGAGAAGCAAGATGAAACTGGGGAAGACAAAAGGCACAGATACCAGGAATTTTTAGCACCAACCTCTAAAGATAGTTTTGTATGGTACTTACCTGCAGCTTTGCCTTAATTTCACTTGAATGCACAGCTGGATCCTGATCTAAGCTCTTCTTAGCCTGTGCACTCACAGCATTATTCATCCACTCTACTACTTCACTAACACACTTCTCTACTTTCATCATTTCCATCTCATCAATATGGATGTATTTCTCATCCTGTCCAAATACAAAGATTTTGTATTAGTTAATACTGTCAAGTGTTAATAATGTAATAAAGTTATGCCATCTAGTCTGTCTCAATTATTTATAACTTGTACATCTCTTCCAATGGTCAAAACAAATAGAAGTTAGCCATAAGGGAGATCCATTACAGCAAAAAACAACAGGAAGTACAGATGTGAATATAAAGCCTCCTTTACCCAAATGAAGAAGAAATCTGGTTCACAGATGGCACAGAAGCTTCACAAAAAAGTAATGCAAAAAATATAACATTCTTAACAAAGCCAATTAAAAAATATTGCCTCCCGTTCTGGAGGAGCTACCTGTGCTAAAGGTAGTTTAGACATTGAGATTCTGAGGTACAGGGAAAGGATCACAGTTTTCAACTTTAGCATTCCCTATGATGCTATAGTTACACAATTAACTACTATCAGGAGAAGGACCTACCCAGCAACACAACCAATTATTCCATATTTAGAATTCTTAAATAAAACCAAGTTTTCAAATATACAATGTACAATGATGTAGTTATTTCACATAAAACACTACTAATGATTTCACCTAATTTTGTAATCTATAGCTGTGAAGACATAATTGTTTCTGATGTTAAGTCTCAGATTTAATTAGTCTGAGTGTTGTGAGCCATCCTATTAAAATTCTTTAAGCTGAAATTCAAGGAGCAAATTTTTAGACTGCAAAGCTTATCAAGAACATAACCAACAAATACCAATGGAAAAAAAAACCAAATACAAAACCCCCACAAAAAACCAAACCCCAAATACCCACACATAACAAAATTGTGTCTTTTACTTTATCTGCAGCTAGGTTTTACACTAAAGCTTCTCACCATACAATAATTCTTGTCCCTGAAAGAGGAGCACGTTTCTAAAAAACAGTCAGATCAGTTTTTTAAAGGTCAAGAATCAGGCCACAAGTCTAAACTCTTTATAAGAACACCCTCTTCAGCCTGAAAACATCCAGAAGCATCAAGCAACTGAAGATGACACACTGCATGAGATTTTTTGACTAGTGGGAAACATTTGTGGTGTTAAATTTGTGACCTATATAGCAGCAGTTCACAGCTCATCTGAAAGTGCATTTGAAGCCCTGCAGCCAATGAGCCTCACCAAGCACTGTGGTTAAAAAAAGGCCACTTACTTTATTCTTGAATTCCCCAGCTATTGTAGCATAGTACTGGAGCCTGTGTCCCAGTTCTTGTAATAGCTTTGGTCGCTCCTCTGCTTCTTGAAAGCGCATTTCAATTGGAGTACCTAATTTCTAGAAAAAGCAATTTCTCCATGTTTATGTGATTCATTAACATTCACTAATGTTGTTTAGCACAGTCTTTTGGAAATTTTGCTTTTTGGGCATATTAAACCGCCTACCTTTAAATTCTCTAATTTTTCTACATACACCTGCTTTGCTTCATCCTCACCCTCTTCATACAGCCAGCCTTCTGTCTCTGCTAGGAGGGCAGAGAATCCCTGCAGATCCTGTGTGTCAATATAATTCAACACATCAAACACTGAAATACACACCAATCAATCATGTTTGTCTTGAAGTAACACGACAGAGGTAAATATACACATGAATCCTTAGCCTCCTGTATAAAAATTTAATTTCTACTGCAGCTTTTGCCTAATTTAGTTACTTAAACCATGCCAGCTTCTGGACTAAGAAACACACATCTACAACCAAGGTAGCATTTATAGACTTTTGTCTTTGATTAGGCCAATGCTTGGGGTGTGACTCTAATTCATGGTTTTGGTTACACAAAAAGCAACAGAGTTTCCCCTTCCAGTCACCAATTGGAAACAAATCGTTACTCCATCTGGGACAAAACCTTTTTTCAGGGATATGTATTTGTTACACCTAAGCCTTATTCTGGGTTAGTCACTACCATCATTCAAATGAAGTTCTGGTTTTGCAGCTAGGTCCAGGGTGGCTTTGAGCAAGTTTAACCAAGGTATACAAAACAGATACTTGGTATTTTCAGAGAAGTTCCTGAAACCATAACCTACCTTTTCACAAACAAACTTTTCATATGGTCCAGACAACTTGTCCCTGAACTCATATACATATTCCTCCACTGCATTCTTTGCATCATTTCTTTCTTTCTCCAGTTTATCTTGCATAATCATCTTTCCCTGTATACCACAGAAAATATTTTAATTAAAAAATAACAATGTTCAAACAGCATTCTATGAAGCACAGCTCCTGTAAAATCTCCCAGAGGCCTTGGTTCACCTAACTGTTGAAATTCTCATTATTATGCAACAGATTGATCTGAAGAAATGGGTTGCACTTCTCTGGATTACAACAGTTTAAAAGAATCTGTGATGCCATTCCACGGATCAGTGCTCTGATACTAATTGCTATAAAGGACACTTCAATCTTTCTGATAAACATTTCTCAGTTATCTGTTAGAAGGCAGACAGTATGTTAGCTCATTGTGAATTGAGCCCTCACTCCAGGGGGACAGTACCAGAACAGAGGCTGCCTTGAGAAGCAGGTGAATGGTTAGTAACTGCACACAAGAAAGCAGTCTAAACCACACTAACTCACCTCTGTTTCAATATACATATTGAGGAGATCTTTTCCTAACTGCCAAACCAAGTTAGCTTCAATGGGTAGTTCCACATTCTTCACTTTTATCTTGGGTTTTTTAGCTTCTGGGGGCTGATCACCTTTCTTCTCATTTGTCTGAGTTAGAAAGAAGAAAAATAAGATAATTTTCCTGACTTCTTTCTGATGAAGTACTACTATGATGAAAGACATTTAGAGGAAGAACATACAAAGGTTGTTCTTTTAAAATCTTCAAAATATGCTCATGAGACACTTTCCATTTGGGGATTGATTCCACCTCCTATCCTAGTCTCCTTACAGTCTGTTTCCAGACAGTAAGCACTGAGCTGCAGCAAGGACATTCCTCAGATATATGCTGTGTTTGCAGATTTTCCAGAAGTGTCCATCTGTAACGTAGCAGTTCACTAATGATGCTGACAGGGCTTAAGATTTTAACCCAAAGCATTTTTCATCTCATACAAATCAAAAACCAAAATCACTAGCAATAACATGCAGACAAATGTTTCACACTGATTGTTTCCTTTTAGATTTATGAATTCCTGATCCCAGCTTCCCTCAGCAGGCCTAATAAGCTTGGCCTTTAACTGCTGTTTAAATTGAAATGTCTGCAACCCAAATAAATGAGTTGTGCAATGCTGCAAGAAGATATGGAAGTGTTAGAGAAAGGCTTCTTGCAGGAATCCTTTTGCAAATTCTGTACAGAAATCATTACAAGATACAGATATTATTTTTCATTATAGTAAAGATGTGAAAATGAAAAAGGTTCCATCACCAGGTTCCTACTTTTCTTGAAATATATTACCATTTTAAAAGCCATTATATAGGATAACATTTTCAACAGAGTTAAAGGGTCACTCACTTTCTTGACATCTGGGATTTTGTTTTCTTCAGAGGGAGGTTCTGATGAAGGGGGAGACTGTGACGTTTGCTGACCATCAGTTTGTACCTGGGACTGTGTTCCAGCCTCACTGTTCTCTTGCTGGATATTTTTCTGAAATGAAAGCCCAGGCACAAAGGATGTAGAAGGCATGTGCACTTGCATTTAGGTATAGGGCACTTGACTTCTGACGCACATACGGTACAAAGTGCCCTAGAAAGCATTCTGTGCACACGCAGAAACACACACGCTTCAGCCTTGGAGATACAGACTAGGTGCAGGTTCAGAAGGAGCTCATGGAAATGTTACCAGTGCCAGGCTTGCTGCACAATACTTGTGTGCGTGTGTGCACGTGCTACCACTTTTTCTTACAAAAAGGGCCTTTTAATTTATTGAGTCATAATGTTTACTTTTTCCCCCTCAAAATTATTAAAAGATCAAGTAGACTTTAACAATGTGCTTTACTCCCCAGTGCTCCCCTCTCCTTCAACGCTGTAGAAAACAATTCAGCTTTTCCTTTCACAAAAAAAGTTTCCAAAAACTTGACTGATACAAAGGGTTACATACAAATTCTTTCAACACAAAGTGCATGGATGATTAACAATCCAAATCTAGTTTTCCTGTTTGGAACAGCTAGATAACTATGGCAGCTGTAAGCAACCCCACCCTCAAACAACCTGCTGCTATTTGGCACTTTGCACAATAACTGATTATGAAATCCAAGATAGCAAAATCTTTCAAGATAGCAAAAATTGTCTCCTGTTCTTGTAAAGACAATTTCCTGACAGCTACACACATCTTAAAATTAGTCTCCTTTTGCTTCCTTAGAGGAAGGTATTTTTCTTCCAGAGTACGTAACAGCAGAACACACTTTCATCAATTCATAAGGACATGCACACACAAGAAAGGTCAACTTACATCACTGAAGTTTTCAATAGGCCTCTGGTCCTGAGCTTCCACTTCAGTCTCAACACTGACATCTTCACACTCTTCATTTTTAACTGGTTCTACCATAGATGCAGTGGACACACTGAAAATGCCATGAGTATTGACACGGACTTTCACTTTGACTTTAGACTTCTCTCCGTCTTTCTGGGCTGCCACATTCTGGATAACATACCTACCTAAAACCAAAAGAATCAAAGCTCACACAGTGGAATTAAGTTGGTAATATTACAGAGCCAGGAAAACATCTCCCTTTTTCATAGACAAACTGTTTTCTAAATACTTGATGAAGCCTCCATGCTAATCTCATGGCCCCTCAAATTAAATGAGTACTACCAGAAAAAAAAAAACCCAAACAAAACCAAAGTACACTGCTTTTCAGCCAACTTTATCTTATAAATCAAAGAGTAGGTTCTCCTGACACACCTAATACAGAGTAAATACAAAACTGGTGCTCTCTGTGTTACTAGTAGGCTGAAAGAAAACTACTGAAGGGCTTGTCTAATGCCAATATTAAGTGGTGCCTTTCTAATACAAGTTACTGCCCAACATGGAGACAGTATTTCTAGAGGCTTTCCTTAGCTTCTAACATCCATGCAAGTCTACCATTACCTTTTATTCTAGGGCAGAACCTAATTGTTCTGTAACTACTGTAATACTTGAAATAAGCATTGTGAAACTAATAGACAGACAATTAGTTTAACAGTAAATGAAGAATCAGATGTCCTTGACATTAACTGCAGACATTTTTCCTTATGCACGGATTACCAGGAGACTGACCTGGAGACCAGAATGCTCACTTCGCTGCAAAGTACAAGTTCCCCAATTTCACAGGCCAAATATACACATTTGCACACACCATTCCTTCAGCAACAGATCTAGATCACAAACACACAAGCTTTTACCTGCCTGTCTCACAGGCTATGGAATGCAATCCTCTCTCTTGTAAATCCAATAATACTGGAGTTGTGTGAGCTGTTCTCTCTTTTGCCAGTCTCATTAGAACTACAACTTCACCCACTAGTCATACCAATAATTCTGTTCTGAGCAAAGAATTAACTGGCAACTGAGTTGAAACAAATCTGATCTTCAGTTCTGTTCTTACCAGCTTTCAGAACAGCAGATAAACAGTTTCTCATTTGTCAGTCAATTAATTGAACACTGACAAATCCCACCATCAGGCTTTATGATAAGAGTTAACCACAAAAGGCAGTCTGATGTTTCTGTAACTACAGAATACAGTCAGAGAATCATAGAATGGCCTGGGTTGGAAGCAACCTTAAAGACTGCATTCCAAACCCCCTGCCTTTCATTAGACTAGGTTGCTCAAGACCTCATCCAACCTGGTCTTGAATACCTCCAAGGCTGGGACATCCACACCTTCTCTGGGAAGCCTATTCCAGTGCCTCACCACCCTCAAAGCAAAGAATTTGCTCCAAATAGCTAATCTAAACCAGCTCTCTTACAGTTTTTAAGGCTATTCCCCCTTGTACTGTCACTACTTGTGCTTGTAATAAGTCCCTCTCCATTGTGCTGTTTTTTCAAAATACACAGCATGCAAACCAACAACATTCAATTGCATATTTAGAAGTCAAGAACAATTATTTAATTGGCCCGTCTTTACCATCAGTCTTTTTCTAACTAACTATGTTGTAAGCTCTTTGTAAGTATCAACACTGTCAAGTGCTCCAATTTGTCAAAAAGTATGAAAGAACTGCTTAGAAATGTTACATGGACAAATCAATACTGTAGTCTCGTAGCTGCCACTATTTCAGACTGCTTTGATGAAAAGTTACTCAGCATTATGTCAATCCCCAGAGGGTACAGGTAAAAAAACCCAACTAGTTATTCAAGAAATGTTTTTTTTATATATCAGAGATATTATTCAATTATTCCTAGCTTGCTTCAGTGATAAGCAGAAAAGAACATTTAAAAACTTAAAAAGCTATCTTTAGTTGTGATAACCACATTTTAGTTGGAGGCATTGATTTTTTTCCCCTGCTCATTTCTTTGTTTAGCCATAGCAACATTATAAGCAAGAAAAATAAAACATACCAATTCAGTTGCCTCAGGAATGGCAAAGCTCTGAGTCCTTCAGAGACAAAAACCTGAATATATACATCATAACCATACTGCACAACAACAGCTACTCTTGGATTTCAAATTGTTCTATTGGAAACAAACCTATTTCCAGGACAACTACTTACCAATTTTTGACTCAGGATATGGGACTCCATTAGGATCAGAATAAAAAGCTTCTAGCTCAAATGGACCTTTCCTATAGAATGTAAGTACCTTAGAAAAAGGTGCTGCATGATTTCTGCTGAAGACCTCATGAACTCTGTAATGAAGGGAAAAGTATCACTTTAAGCCGTGTATTTGAGCTGGAAGGTTTTGATATAGGGCCAGAACTCTTTAGAGGAACATCATGTTTTGAAACATTTACCCTTGAACAATTCCAATAAATATACTTCACTACTGTACTGCAAGGGAAAAGGATTTACTGTTCTCTACTGTAATGAGAACTTGTCCTATTCCACTATTTGAGCTTGAAATAGTGTATTTTGAATCATAATTTGCACCCTTCCTTAGTTTCAAAGGGATAATTATAGCCCTGTTAATTCCTTGCTCATTTACGTTCCATGGCTCAGTTGAGAACCCTGACACCAAATTATTATTCATTCCTCAACATGACAGAAAAACAACCAGCTTTACTTTGTGTTCTACGGCATGTCCGCTGTTATGCCAGCCTGATCCTAATTTCCAACTAAGTTTTGTCTCCTAACTGGAAGATCTCATCTCAACCTAGATGGGAGAAAATGAGAGTTTTACCTAGAACATGAACCCACAGGCTGCTCTCATAAGTGACTCAACAATTAGGTCCTGCACCTCCACAGGAAACAGACAAAGATAAAAGAAGAAGATAAAAAAACCTGAACTACAAAGAACATGAAAAAGGTACAAACAGATCTCTCTAGAACTGTGATTTTTCTACAGGTTGAACTTGGAGCTCTTTACATCCTAGAAAGCAATTGCATTTCCCACAGGCATGGCACAATTAGTAACAGATGTCAGTCATAAGAGACTGCAGCAAGAAATTACTCTTACAAATGTTAAATTTTTGCTAGGTGTAAAATTCCTCCTGCAGTCAGATAAATAGCACCCATATAAGTTCACAATATTTCCTATTAATAAATAGGAATAAATAAATCAAGAATCTTAGGTGTCAGGCACACCTTGAGTAAAAAACAAAAAGCCAGAAGGCAAAGTGGAAGCAGGACCCAACGACTGATTTATTTTATATTCCTAATCTTGACAACCAGATAAAGGCAAGACAAGACACTAATTGGTAGCTCTTTCACTTACTTTTTAAAAATATTTACATTTTTACAAATGAGGAATTACAGTTCAAATTTCAACCTGTGTCTTTGCAATCTTCCCTGTCAACCATCTCTGGTACGTGGCCTATAGGTTTTCTACACGAGAATGCCAAAATCCTAGTTTAAACGCAAGCAAGAACATGACCCCTGAACTATGAAGGTCAAAAGCTTCATGGAATGGTAGTCTGAGCTACCTACCCTTCAGTGTCCTCTGCTTCTGTGTTCCACAGCAGAGATATTGGAAAAGGTGTAGCATCTGTCACAGAAAATTCTCTCACTTTAAAAGCTGGAGAAAGAATGGCACACTGAAAAAATAATAATAATAAAAAAAAGCTTGCATTAAAGCTGGTTATTCCAATACCCAAGACAGCAAAAAATTTTCAACAAGTGAGAACTGCATTGATTAGGCAGAACTATTTCAATACTCAATTTCAGTGCAGCATGAGAAGAGAAATCTCACGCACAAGTGTTAATGTGCTGTGTTAATAGGCCTTTTGCAGCTTGTGAGTAAAGGTAACACTAAGGAAATAGCAGGACTATAAAAAAGAGAAATGCAGCAGTGCTTAGTCCTAGAAGAAGTGTTTATCTAAAGGGTCCAGCTTCTTTCCCTGAACACAACTGATTGCTGGCAAAGGGAAGATGTCAGTGAGGTCAAAAAAGAAACAAGTCAAAGAGAAGAGGGTGAAATAAGACAAGTTAAAGGAGAAAAGGAAGAACACAGAATGAGTTGTTTGCTTGTAAAATATAGCTGGAAACAGCAAAAATGGGAGGGAGACAGAATAAAGCCTGTTTCACATTGATGGCAAGGCTGAGACCAGGAAAGCCAAACTTGCAGTAGTTTGGGCTTGCCATAGATACTCCTTATACCTTGTAGAGTAAAAGTATCTTTCAGCATGAAAACAACTTAAATTTTTGGCATTAAAGATCCCTGGATCATGTTCTTCTGAAGAACAGAGTGGGCTCATTCCAGAATGCACCCTGCAATGGAGGGAGCAGAGTGGGCTCATTCCAGAATGCACCCTGCAATACTGCACCAGGGAGGAGGACTCTGGACTTTTTAAACAGTACAGTCCCATAAAAAGACCTAGTGAACATGTATGTTCCCTTGAATACTTTAAAATGGACCACTTTTACAATTTTTCATAACTGCTTGACTAATTCTTCATGGAAGAAATACATCTTTTAATTTCATCAAGTGTTGCCAGTACTATACCTGCAGAGCACAGCCCCTAGCTATGGCTTCATCTGCATTCAAGGTTGTACTGACATCCTTGCCAAAGAATTTAGCAATCCTCTCTTTGACAGCAGGAATACGGGTTGCTCCTCCCACAATCTCTACAGCATTTACATCTTCCACTTTCAGCTGTGTTTGTTCCATTAATGAAAGCAGAGGCATTTCTATCCTTTGCAGCAGGTCAGCACACAATTCTTCAAACTGTGACCTAAGGAAAAAAATGGAATTAACTAAAGAATGCCTGTCCCATAAGAACCTTGCCTGGTATTTGTTTCCAAACTGATGCTAACCAGTTTGGTTAACTACACTGCAAAGAGACCTAAAGCTAAGCTCCTGTGAGTAGGCCAAAGTGGCAACCATAGACAAGGCAGTACACAAACAGCTGCTTTCAAATTTTCTTAAGCCACTATCAATGTAGTTAAGTAAGATAAGGGTTTTGTTTGAGCAGCTGTTAATGTATTTGCCTCAGAGCAGAGGTTACAGATAAGAAATCAGAAAACGCTGACACTTCCTTTATAATGAAAAACTGTTGCCTAAATACTGGAAGAAAAAACCCGCCACTCTTAGCAGTAGCTACAGAACTAACAAATGAAGCCACACCCATGAACATGTGCAAGAGAGAGAGAGAGACTTCATTTACACTTGGACCATAATCAAGTCATCATCCATAAGCACTGTTTCTGCCCTCCATTTCTCTATCAATATCCACAGGACACTAAGAAGAGAAAAAAAGAAACTAAGCTTAAATTGTTGCTATCTTAAGAGAGTATGGTATTTAGGTTACCTAAAATATGCAGAAGGTCCAAATATGCAACCAACCCTCTGGTTTGCAAGCATAAACCCATGGTTTTAAGAACATATTCTATAAAAAGAATCTAATCTCCTTCTGCATGCTTTATTGCACTGAAACATTACTCAAGTAGCTGAACATCACATTTCCCAGCCTTAGCTATTCTAGCATTACAAAATTCCACAGCTATTCGGCACTTACACTTCATTTTAGCACATAAGGCTTCTTTCAAACACTGAAACAAACAATTGTTTAAAAAAATGGCCACTAAAGCAAATGCCTGTCTTGCACAGAACCCACCTGTTCATTTTTCCAGATACATCAGTATCATTCATGAAACACTCAATATTTAGGGGAATGTCTGTGCTATTTGAACTCATTAGTTTCTTCAGTTTCTCACATTCCTGATACAGACGAAGAAGAGCCCGAACTTTGGTTTTTGGGTCTAGTTTGTACTTTGATTTTATTTCTGCACAAAAGTAATCCACCAGCTTTCCATCGAAGTTTCTGCCACCGAGGAAAGGGTCAAATGCTGTGCCAAGCACCTGGTTTGAAAGAACACTATTTAGTCTAACATTAATAAAATCAAAGGCAATAGCAGTCTTCCAATATCAGCAAGCCCTTGCTTCAGAATAATGTTGGAGACAGTTCAGCCTACCTTCCAATGCACAACCACACCAGCTAAAAACTGATCTTCACTTTTACAGAGGAAATAAGACTAAGTAGCTAAGTGATAATACTAAGTGCTCAAAATTTTCATCCATACACACACATTTAGATAAAGCAAAATAAATTATAGCACTAGTATTATATATCTTATATTTGTGTATTGCAAGAAATTTACAGCCTGTTTGAAACAATTCTAATGAAATGAAGGACACTGATGAAAACCTTTGCCTTTTGACTCATTGCCACATTCCATGCATTAAATTATTTCAGAATTTAAAATAGAAGGCAGATTGGCAGGCTATTATAGTCTAATTGCTGGTAAACCTTTTTATTTCCATTTAATCTTACTACCTTCAGTTTACTCTTGTTGAATGCACAGGCTGATACTTGAAATGCAGAATGTCCCATATCAACAAACACAACTATCCGTGGCTTCTCTTCAGGAGCTGGAAGGTCTTGTTTATAAATTCCATAATTCAGAGCCACTGCAAAAGAAGTGTCAGATATTATCCACACAATCTCTAGTTTCCAGGGGCATATCACAACATCCCTGTGAGCATTAAGCTGTAAGATCAAAAGCATAAAGACAAATCCAGACATACACCTGTGCAAGAAATACTATCTTCATGGAAGCTTTGTTCCAATAATCTAAGCTGTAGGACCTGAAAGGCAGAACATACTCCCTTAGTCATGTATATGCTCCCTAAGCATTTGTTTGGAGGGTTTTTGGGTTTGTTTTTTTTTTTTTTTTTGCCTTGCAAAGTAATCGAAAACACAGAACATCTTAACAACAAAACCCAAACCCAGTTTTGTATTTCCAGTGAGTATCTTTCAAGCTGGGAAGTTTTGTCTGAGAGTTGTATAAATGGTCAGCAGAGCCACGTGTTAGTTTAAAATCCTGACTATACTGAAACAAAGCCTTGGAAGTTATGAGGTGTTGATGTTAAATCAGTGAAATTTCCTTTAGGAGTGTCTAAACTGTGCATCTGGGCAGTACACTAAATGAACAAGTAGTCCAGGCACATGTAGTGACTCCTAAGCAAGTGCTCAGGGAGAAAATTATCAATGAAGCTTGATTTTCATCTACCCCTTCACAATGAAGACATTAAACCAAGAAAAGAACAGTGAGTTTTCAAGTATTTATGTCTCATATTTGTCTTTTCAAGTCAGTCCTTTTTCCTAAAGTAATTAAATGCACCCTCTATCCCACCGGTCAATTGCAGGAACAGCTGCTATTTTATCCTACTTACCTGCTGTCATGTCATTCATTAATCTAAGACAATTAAGACCAACAATCTGAGCTGCATCCAGAAGGGACCTTCTTTCAGCATCCGTGAAAAATGACGGAACCTGAAGAAAAAGTAGGTGAGAATACCAAGTTATTTCCAAAAAATGAGACATTACACTATTTATTTTAAAGTATTTATTTAAAAATTGCATCTATTCCTCCTCTTTGAGGAAGATACTGACTGCAAGCCTCTAAAATTCAACTACCATACTGAATTGACACTTCAAATATTCTATTCAGAGATTGAATTAAACCAGCATCAGCTAGTTTACATGAGCATACACTAGCAAGAAACAAATGAGTTATATGTGTACAAATGCTAATAACAGTAAGTGCTGGCCCAAAATGTGAAACTGGGTATTATGAAGACAGTGACATAGAATACCTTAATCAGAACTAGCAGGTAGACTCAGGTCCAAAAAAGGAAAGAGGGAACTAAAAGCATACAGCAATACTACAGATGGCAGAGATGCAAAGAAATAAGGGATAACAAATGAAGAGAATCTATTTTGGTGGAAATTACTTTGGGCAAGAAATGCTAAGAAATTCTGAAGGAATATGCTGATGAAAGTTTTCTATTTTCAGATCTCTATCATTGGCATTGGACAGTGCCTTCTGATGTCCCCCCTCCAGGGACAGATGAAGAACTAGCTTTCCAGGTTCAACTGGAGAATCAACATTTCTAATAATAACAGAGCTAAATATTCCTAGATGCAACATGAGACAGACTTGTTCAGAGTCATTGAGAACAGAGAGAGGCAGGTGTTATTTTATTCTGGGGCTTTGCAATGGAATGACTGATCTTGATCTGAGGTCATTTTCTGTGCAGTCACAACAGTGAAAGAAACAAAACAAAGTTTGCTGGAAGGATGAAGATAAACAGGACAGGAACTAAAACTTTCAGCTGACAGAGGGCAAATCTTCATAAACAAAGGAAATTGTTCAAAGTTATAAAATTGTTTAAATCCAAGAAAAACCACAAACATATGTATTTACTTCAATGAGTAATTAGTATGCTTAGTCATGAAAGCAAGCTGTTCCAGAAGGATTTATACCTGTATCCAGAAACATTTTGGGTCCAAAGGTCCAGACATTTCCAAGAGAATGAGTTCATGAAGCTAGTCAGGGTCTGGAATATGACAGCAGCCCTGGGATTTCTTTAAGTCAGAAGCTCTAAACCTAGTTTGGATTAATGCCTTTGTAAGTACTTAGCAGAGCTCTTTTTCACTCTGCATGAATAGAAACAAAATGCCCTCAATAGCTGAAGTTAAAAGACATAATGTTCCTGTGCACTACAATTACTTACAGAAATAACACAGTCTGTTACTGGCTTTTTCAGGTTACTCTCTGCAGTCTCCTTCAATTTAGTCAATAGCATAGCTGAAATCTGTTCCACACTGAAGATGTGCTCCTCATCCATGTACATGACCTGGATAGAATAGGTAAAATAATTCCATTAGTTCAGCTGAAGGAAAATTACATACATTTAATGTTCTTTGATACACTGCTGGCTAATACTCTATGAATCACGACAGGCTTCATTATTTCATTATAGAACTTCAGTTTACAGTTTAATTTCCCAGCTGAGTGTTTATAGAAGCAATAATTCCATTCTCTCTTAAAACATCAAGAACTGTATCAACTCCACAGGAAATGGCCAAATATGACACAAGTTTAAAATGTGGCACACCATTAAGTAAAAATAGTCATCATTTTTCAAACTGATGCCAAATGCAAAAAATGTACAGAAGTACTTGCTGTGTATTTTTCCTTGGCACTTTTATCCCTCTGCTCAAATATGTGAGGTGTCTCTGAAAGGAAGAACTGTGCAACAACAGTTCACCTGTGCACATGAAACAACTAAAAGCTTAAGATAAAGCTTAGCAAAAAGTATACTTTTTGCTCTCTCAGCAAAAATTATTCTTGAAGCACCATTTTTATCATGCAATAGAATACATGACAATGATAAAGTGAAGTAATACATTACAGCTGATGCTTGAAAGTAAGTACTTCTCTTTTATTCACTCAGTATGGTTTGGGGAAAAATGAGGCATTTTGGTTTTAATAGAAAAATTGTTCTCTGAACCTCCCAGTCTTAGTGAATTTTACTGAATCAATTATTAAAACTTTTTAACCACAGTTAAATAGAAATAAATACTAATTTGTTTTCCAAAAAAGGAAAAATACCAAGCAGTAGAGTTCTCCCAATACTAGACTGTCATATAGTACAAGACTCCTATACACACTGATTAAAGGAAACCAATAATTTCTGTCTGAATTTATCTGTTAACCTCACAAACCAAAAACAGCAAAAGAAAAGGCATCTTCCCTTTCTTTCTGTGATCCATGCACTACTTAGGACTGATCAATACTGAAGTTATGAGGGACCAGTTCAAGCTAAAGTCTCCAACAGTGAAGCAACACAGATTGTTATGCCAGCAAGGCTTCATTATCTGCAATTGTACACATTTCTGTAAATGGACACAATGTTATTAATGGCACCTATTCTATGAAAAGCTGACATTGTATCAGTGAAGTCCTTGAAATGTAAGCAAGAGCCAAACCTGCAAAGTGGTAGTAGCTGGTTTTGAACACCTTTTTGCCAGTAGCTGACTCCAGGCAGTCCACTAAAGACACACTTGCCACACATTTAAGGCAATCATTCTACAGAAGAGTTCTGACTATTTTCTAAAGCATTTGTAAAACACCTAGTAAGTCTGCTGCAATGCATTCCACACAAGTGGCAGAAAGTCATACTTTGAAGTAAAGCCATACAACCTTGTAATTATCTTAGCAGTTTTTCTGCCAGTGTGTTTGAGCTAGATGTGCAATTTGCCAATGGGGAAACTTGCATTTCAGCAATTATTTGTAAATGAACCTTAATTTGTAGGTTAACATCCACTATTTAAAAATAAAACTGTCTATTCATAGAAGAGCTCTTCTTTAACAGAAAGATTAGAACAACCTACCTTTAGGGTAATTAAAAGAAACCCATATTTTCATGACTAGGTGCTGAAATGTAAGACTCCAGATTTAGCTATACAACCCAGCAAGATACACCGCAGATTTACCTTCACTCCAACTCCACCATTCTTCATTGGAACCAAATCATAGCTCAACTTTTCTTTTTCCTTCTGAACAAAAGGATCATTAAATGCACGGCCATGGAATCTCTTGAAGTTAGACACAGTGTTGTGGGCATGAGTAATTTGCTGTAAAGAAATACAGGATAGTTAGAAATCCACTCTTAATCAGCCTGCAATGTTCAGTGCTGCTCTGTAGGCCCCCAAGCACAGGTCAAGTTTTCAGACTACTCCTCACTCCCTTGTCACAGCTTTATTTAACACTGGTAATTACTGTCTGGTGCTTTTTATCAGCTCATTAATAACTTAGACACAGACTTCCAGACCATTACTTATTAAGGATTATAAAACTATCTATCTCTGAAACCTTGAAACAACTGGGTGAACGATAACATGATCCACAGCCTACTACTTTAGTCAACTAATTTAGAATCATAGAACTGTTTAAGTTCGAAAAGGCCTTTCAGATCAAGTCCAGCTATTTACCTAACACAGCCAAGCCCACCAATGTCCCCAAAAGCCAAATCCATACACCTTTTACATACCTGCCAGGACAGTGACTCCACCACCTCCCTGGGCAGCCTGTTCAGATGTTTACAAACCATTTGGTGAAAAAATCTTTTCCTAACAGTCAATCTCAACTTCTCCTGGTACAATTTTGTGCTCCTTTTAGATTATTATAGATAGTGATAAGGGCACATGTGAGCTTCCTTTCCTCCAGGCTAAACACCTCCAACTCCCTCAGCTGCTCTTCATCAGACTTGCACTCCAGACCCTTCCCCAGCTCCATTGTCCTTTTCTGGATTCACTCCAGCACCTCAGCATCCTCCTTGTAGTGAGGGGCCCAGAACTGAACCCAGGATCTGAGGTGTGCCCTCACCAGTGCTGAGTACAGAGGCACAATCAGTGCCCTGCTCCTGCTGGCCACACTACTGCTGATAAAGGCAAGGACACCACTGGCCTTCTTGGCCACCTGGGCACAGCAGGCTTATGTTCAACCACTGCAAGGACTTCCAGGTCTTTTTCCACCATGCAGCTTCCCAGCCACTCTGCTCCCACCCTGTAGTGTTAGATGAGGTTGGTGATTTAAGTGCAGGACACTGCTCCTGTTAAACCTCACACAGTGGCCCTCAAACCCTTCAATCCAGCCTGTCAACATCCTTTTGTAAAGCCATCCTGCCCTCCAGCAGATCAACACTCCAGTCCAATATGGACTCACCTCCAAACTCCAATATGGACTCACTGTAGGTGCACTCAATCCCCTTTTCTAGATCACTGATTAAAATATCAGATAGGGCTGGCCCACAGTACTGAGCCTTGGGGAACACCATTGGTGATATGCTGCCAGCTAGATTTAACTCCATTCACCATAACACACCATAACTGGCTATCCAACCAGTTTTTAACCAGGTAGGAGTAACACCCCAGTTGTGCCAGTCATCGCCCCCATGTTGCCACAATGGCAACTGTGTCGGAGTTTTACTGTTGCACACTGGTGTCCAGCTCCTCCTCTTTATTGCCTGTGCTGCAGGCATTGATGCCTGGGGACATGCACTTCAGCTGGGCTATTGATCCTGCCCCTTTTTGCAAAGGAGAAGCCCTAGTTCATATGAGACCATTCTCAGGAGCTTCCACAGTTTTTAAACAATATCAATAATAACCATTGTGTCACTGCTGCTGCATGGATCTCCATCCCATCTCCACCAAGGCAGCAGGGTGAAGGACCTCACTAGAAGGACCTCACTCTCTCTCAAACACTGCTGTGGTGCCCCCTAGGCTTATCTCTAGCAAACTTGCTTGTATGTCTTTCCCCCTCCAAATCTGGTTTAAAGCTCTCAGTGATCCCTCCTAGCTCCTGTGCAAAGATCCTTCTCCCCCTCTGAGACAGGTGTACCCTGCCTGTTGCTAGCAGTCCTGCTGTCATGTAAACTGACCCATGGTCAAAACCCCCAAATTCTGCCAATGGCGCCAGGCTCAGATCTTGGTCTGCTGGCTCTTCCTGTTTCCTCCTGCATTTCCTGCCACTGGAAGGATAGAGAACACATGATAGCACTATTTGTGCTCCTGATTCCTTGAGCAGCCATTCCAAGGCCCTGAAATCTCTCCTGATTGCCCTTGGACTTCCTGGTGCAACCTCATCACTGCCAACCTGAGAAACCAGTAATGGATAATTATCTGACAGCCATACCAGGGTAGGAATTTGGACCCCAGAGAGGCAGCAGACTTTCCCAATAAGTGGTTCCTGCTAGCATATTGAGCCTTCTGCTCCCTTCCAAAGGGAGTCTCCTATGGTAATGCCCTCTTTTTCTTCAGGGAAGCAGTTTTGACACAGGCCTGCTTAACCTTGGTGACAGATTGCTCCCTTTTCCTTCAAGTCACTGATTTCCAGCAGGTAGAAGAGAGAGAAAGGAATCCTCTGTGTGTCAGGTCTGCCTCGCAGGCATGTCCCAGGGAAGGCAGGATGCAATTCCACTTTATCATCTCTCTCCCTCTCTCACCCTCCCTGATAGTCCTCAACCTACTCACTTCCCTCCAGAGCTCTGTCAGTAAGTGGAAGAGTACCTGGGCACATTCCCAAACCTGTGCTCACAGGTGCCACCCACTACCGGTATTGAGAGCAGGGCTCACCCTGCAGGTGCCACCCAGTAGTGGCAGCGTGTCCCTGCCCGAGCTGTCTGGGCAGCTGTGCCAGCCGTGCCGGGTGTGAGCTGAGTGAGGCCGTGGCGTTCTGCCAGGTGGGTGCCACTGCTCCCTGGCCGGGCTGGCACTGCCTCAGCACCCTTTCTGTGAACTGCTGTTCCACACCCTGCTCACCAGGGCTCCCTAAGGGCTTGTTTTGTATTTGGGGGAAACTGCTGGTGCTGCTCCTGGCCCCACCTAGGTCCCATCAGCCACTGCCACTCAATCTGCAGGCTTCTGGCAGCTCTTGTCTCCCCGTGACACTCCCCCAGTTCAGGAAACCATCCTGTGCACTGGAGCACTCTGCTGCTGGTTGTGCTGGCAACCAGAGCCACTCACCTTGCACCTCACTTCTGTCACCTTGGATGACAGAACTTAGACCAAATTCAAATGTTTAAAGATTGCAACTACATATGAGGCTGGCTTCCCTGTATGCAAGTTGGCTCTCCAACCCAAGCCACACCACCTCCACTTAAAACATTATTATATTAAGTGCAAGCAAGGGCTTTCCTAGTTACTAAGTGTCAAACTTAAGTGTCCCCATACATTTCAACACTTACTTTTCTTTCCCTGTGCTACTTTGAAATCACATCACTTCCTTGTTCACACTCACCTAGCGGCAACTCAGATTCCTGCACTAGACCAAAGAAGAATACAGTGCACAGACAACTTGGAACTTATTTTGCTAACATCAGCTTGAACTATGTGCTAAACTACAATGCAAGCTCCCCAGACCAAGCAACATAAAGAAGCATTTGTTATCAGAAATGCAAAGCACAACAGAAACCAGACAACTAGAGCAGCCTAAGAGATAATGCAAGTATCTCAGAGTAGACTTAATTCTATTTTATTAGAGAAATGATGAAACTGTGTTATTATCTACAGAATAGATTTAGGCAGGCACCAAGAGACTGCATGATAGCAACTCACAGGCTGAGCATACCCAGGAATATTTCTAGCATTCACTACCCTCAAAGAAAAGCATCAATCCTGGTTGCATTAAAAATTTTCCACCACAAAACAGAAGAATTTGAGCTACATCCTTATTAAAAAACTACTCAACTAGGACAGTTCTCCTACAGAAAAGCTCCCTGACAAATAAAAGGAGGCCGTACTCCCACTAACAAACAGTAACTTTCAGACAGCTGTGTCTGTGGAAAGATGTCACACTTGGACTGCCTGCTGAGAATCATCCTTGGTTTATTCTAATCACCAAACAGTGCTCAGCAATTAATAGTACGAGCACAAGTTAACACTGGCCAAAAAACACGCCAGGAACTATTCCAGTACTTAAATGTGATGGAGTAGTTAGGTTCCTGTGTCGAAGATTGTTGCCCAGCATGGTTTTATTTATTTGTATAGCCACAACTTCAGAGTGCTTGAATGCTACGTATTTCACAGCTGTATGGCTGAAGAACGTAGCAGCAGGAATTATTACCATGTAGTGGGTAGAGAAGCACAAACACTCTGGCAGCTTTTATGGCCTAATTTAGAATTAACCTCAAAGCCTTTTCTAAGAGAACAATCTTAAGATATTTTTAGAGTAATTGTATGCCATTAGGTCTGTAGCATGTTTTAATATCTTCCTGCTTAGTCACAATTAAGAAAGCTGGGAATTGTGATCTGTTAACTAATGTACTGTTCTCATCTCTAGTGCTGCCACACTTATCTAAAGGTTACAGAAATTCGCTAAAAATCTGCTCCAGCAACAATTTCTCAAATATTAAAGAGAGCACCTTTGAGTATTTTGATCTCTCTTAAAATCACACTGTAGAAGTCACCAATCAAAACCTCTTTTTATTTTATGGGATTTTTAAAATTTTTTGCTTTTTATTTTTCAAATGAAAACAGTCATTGTACTCCTTGATTAAAGTAGCTACTACACCTGAAGACACCAAAAATGTAACTCTCAGTAGTCCATGTAAGGAAACTTCCACATTTACAAAAGAAACACAATTCACATCTCAGGTCATCAGCCAAACTGGACCACTTACAACTACAAAAATAAATCATCTGTCATCTTTTATCATTTAAAGTATTACATTCTTTTTTCCTGGCAAAAATATTTACCTTCAACTTCTAGGAGAGCCAAGCATGAAACACTCAATCAAGTAACATCAAACAGGTTAGTCTGACGGTAACTAAAGTCACAAGTGTTCATCACTGCAAATACACACTTGTAAATGCAATCTAAGAGAGAATCTGCCTCACTTGCAGCTTACTTCATGTTTTCCACAGCACCTACCGGAACAATCTAACAATACTGAAACATGCTTGAGAGTACACTGGGTTCAGATAATTTCTCATTTTGAGTAACAATTCATTTTTGCATACTAATGAAGCATACTAGTTTCTGACTTGCAACAGTGTCAGCAGTCAATTCAGCAATGCTGAAATGAAACTTAAAAAAACCCCACAAACACATGTATTTACTTCATTACTCCAAATGCTAACCTGTAACTGAATGTCCATGTACTTGTTAACATGTAAAGTATTCGTATTGCCTCAGCTATTCAAAATTAAGAGGAATGCTATTACAGTGGAATAAAGTCTCCTTCAGTGCTCTCTCCATGGAAACCCACTGCAGTCATGACATGACTACATGACAGAGATGCACAGGCCAGCTGAGGCTGCAGGCTTGATCTCCCAGCAACAGTTATGTAACAGCGCACAATACCTAAGGATTTGTTTAATCATTACAGTTTGTTATTCTGAGACTTGTTGGAATCAACTTCTCCTTCTAAACTGAAGATACTACTTTAACAAAGATAACATCCAATCTTTCAAAGCACATTAAAAAAAAAAAAAACCCAAACCAAAAAACCACACACAAAAAAACAAAATAAGGACTTGCACCTTCAAAACCAGAGCATTTAATTTACAGCAAATCCAAAGGTAGTAAGGTACCCTAAATAGCTTTAAGAATCTGAGCCAAACCTCTTCCCTTACATCTAATTTTAAGAAACTATATACAGAATTTAAAATGTTTTCCTTCAAGTACAAGGAATATCCTGTATACAATCATTAGGAAAAGAAACCCAGTGACCTTAACTTGTCAGAATAGGAACATATTCAACTGTAAAGTATTATATTAATGAAAGAGTGAGCAGAAGCATTCCAGCAAAAACATCCTACATTTCCCCAAAGAAAGCATGGCAGCATAGTGCAGCATTCCTACAATAAAAGACTCAATAAGAAACTGAGGCTGTTTGGCTTTAAACACACAGTCAACTCTCTTTACACACACGGGTACTTCAACAGTTTGCAGCAGGAAATGACCTACCTGGTTTTTAGCCGCAACACCAATAGCTCTGTTTTTGGATCCAAATGAAACCACCGACCTGGAAAGAACAACAGGCTAATTAACTCGGTCCTGACAACAAACACGACTGAGAACTGTCACGGATTCATTTTCTACTACTGCAGATAAAACACCTAAGTGTTTCCGTCAAAGTGTCATTCTGTGAGTTTACAATAAAAAAACTTCAAGAAGACTTTAATCCGTCTTAAAGCCTTGGCTCGAGTCCAGGACTTTTCACAAGGCCTTATCCAAACGGTAAAACAGGATGATCGCAATTCACAGCCGGACTACACCCTACCCGTCTGTGCGTGGCTGCTTCCAACTTGTCAGCTAACTCCTGCTTGGAGCCAGAGGCTTTCTATATCTAACCTCTGACTAAAGGAGGGCTGCCCTGGAGCAGCTGGCAGAGCCCATCCTACGCAGCACGCGTGGGAGCGTGTTCGCCCGTGTCCCACTTAACCCGGGCTGCCCCCATGGGGATCCTCCGGGCCGCCCCCGGCGCTCCCAGCCCGCCGCAGCACGACCCGAGCGAGCTCCGCACAGCCCCGCATCCCCAGGGCACTGCCCGCGGGACGAGCTCCGGCTGCGGGGCAGAGAACGGGTCGGGACCGGGACACGGGGAACAGAGAGGGTCGGGACCGGGGAGCGGCCGGGGAGGAACAAAGCGGGTGGGGACCGGGGCGGGGGGCACGGAGCGGGTCAGGGTTTCTGCAGTACAGCGGGACCCAGCGGCTGAGGGGATCGGGGCACACAGCGGGTTGGGGCGGGAAGGAGCACGGGGGCACATAGCGGGTCGGAGGGACATACAGCGGGCTCCCGCCCGACAACGCCACCCTGTACCTACCCCCGGCAGCCCCCGGAGGCGGCGAGTGCCGGGGAATGCGCTGGCCCCGCACAGCGGGAACCCCCCCCCACGCCCCACCGCGAAACTTCCAGCACCTTCTCCACGGCGGGCGCTCCGCCGGGCACGGACCGGCCCCCGCCCGCCCGCCCCCCCCACTCACGGCGTGCACCGGTCGCTGAACTCGTTGGCGACGGTCTCGATGCCGCCGGCCCGCGCCACGGCAATGTAGCAGCTCTGGAAGCCCAAATCAAAGCCCACCACGGCCATGGCCCCGGCGCCAGAGGGAGGCCCCGCTCTGCCCGGCTCGCTCCCGGTGCTGCTGCGGCCGCCGGTCCCCGTAGCGTGCGCGGGCGGGCGGACGGGGAGGGGACGCAGTGGCGCCGCCGCCGCTTTAAATATGACAATGAGGCGAAGTTTCCAGAAACTGCGGCAGCCACTCACCGGCTCCACGTGCGGCTTCCGCTTCCGCCCTCGGCCGCCTTCTCGAACAATTCCCGCCAATCGGCGGCGCCAGGCGCGGTGACGTGTACCGTTCCCACGGCGACCGCGGACGCCGCCAGCCCCGCGCAGGGCGGGGCCAGGCGCGCGGGGCGTGGCGGGACGGGACGGGGCGGAGCGGGGCGGGGCGGAGGAGGTGGCGGGGGCCGGGAGAGGCGGGGGCCGGCACAAGCGGCGTCCCCGCGGCCTGGAATGTGCGGGAGAGGGCGAGACAAACTGCTCTCCCTGTTCTTGCCCCCCCTTTAATGCCCTAGGCAACCTCTCTAGAGGTCTTTGTCACGCTGTCGTAAGTATCTCCCTCCTGCGCTGGCAGGCGAAATATGCTAATTCTACGCATCACTGGCTCTCTGCAGAGGGCTTTTGTCTCGGTGTGCCACAATCCATTATAATATAAATGTCCTGTTGCCCCCTAGCAGTCTAACTCTAGCCTTTTGTGCAGGACCCCATCCCTGTTAGAAGAAGACTTAACCTTTTGCATTCCATATGGAGGTGTGGTGGGTGCACAGACCCTCGTTTCGCTTGTCAGCAGTAAATCCATCACAGAATCAATTCTCTTGGAAAAAACCTCTGTGGTCATCGAGTCCAACATGTAACGGAACCATAACAACCAGACCTTGGTACCGAGTGCCTTATCCAGTCTTTCCTTAAACACCTCCAGGGACAGTGAGTCCACCACCTCCCTGGGCAGCCCATTCCCATTTGTAATTGCCCTTGCTGTGAAGAAATTCCTCCTAATGTTCAGCCCCATACCCCCCAGGCTCAGCTTAAAACTATGCACGCTCTGCATGTTAGGTGCTGCCTTTCAGGCCCTGGCAGTTACAAAGGGCAGGGAGAGATGATAGCATTCATTGCCCTGAGCCCCTGCATGGAAGAGGAAAGATATTTCCACCACCAACACCCCTTTCTAGGAACTGTGATTCAGCAATTTCTGATAAAGCTTTGCTTCAGTGTTGAGTAGCATTCAGCTCTGCTGGATTGTGACCCCTCTTAGGGGTGTATGGGGAGAATTTGGTCTCCTAAAATAGTGTTTGCCTGTTTCAGAGGAGACACAGGGCTGAAAAATTCATGAGACCAGCATGACTAGCTAAGGATGCAGCTTCTAACTTCATAACGAGCTGATAGGCTGGCCTGATAGATGTGTGTGTGTGAGCTGGTGAAGTTTCATGTCCTTACTTGACATGGTAAATATTCAGGGTAATGTATTTCCAGCTTTGAATGAGGAGACAGACTTCATCAAAGTATTTAGCTGCTTAAATATCCTGATACAGAAATGCTTAAAGTACTTAAGCGGCCTTCATGAGCATCCAAAGTCCTTGTATCCTGGATAACACTTCTGTAGAACTTGAATGTTAAAAGCCAGTCTTTGAATTGATCAGTTCACCTGTATGTCAGCTGTCACCCTACCTGACAATAAGTGGGGTACCTAGCATGTTCTATGATTGTTTAGGAATTCCTGTTCTGGCAAATTATGGACATGCAGCATGTCTGGCGGTTAAAGTGTTGCCATAAATGATAAAAGTAGATACCAAGCATTCTTTCTGCTTTTTCTCTTTTGTTACAAACTGTTTATCCTTGAATAGAAAAAGAAGAAAACTTGACTGTTTGCCCAGATTTACAGCTGCTCTCTAAAGGGAGGAAAAGATCAGCAGCGAATTTGGAAGTTACTCTGCTGGCACCATCTCTGATGGTGCAGTGCAGTGGTTGAGTTATGCCTTCAATGAACTGGAATCCCAGTATAGGAATAAAGTTTATTTTTACTCAGCCTAGAGCAGAAGCACATATTGGGAGTGACTCGCTATGCGTTCCCACTGTGGAACTGTAAATGGTGTTGAGGAGGAGTAGAGAGGCGATAAGAACTGTTGAGGGAGGTAAAATTGGTAAGGTGCTGCTAGAGATGGTTCCCACCTCTGGGCCTGGGGCAGCTGAGGCCACGGTGAGGGCTGTTCTGAAAGGACAGGCCAGTGCTGCATGCTGCCAGCAGATCTGCAGGCTGGGAACCCTGTGGCTGTGGGCATTAGTGCTTGGTGCAGGGATAAGTTTGAATGTTATGGTGTGAATAAGAACCCCCTGTTTTTCATCACTGATGAGAGCCAAGAAATCAAAGATCAAAGAGGCATCAAGAAATGACACGACATTGGCTGGCTGAGGTTTACACACTGGTGGGGCCTGGCAGTGAGCACACAGAACAGAGTGCATCTGTCTGCATAGACTGATGCTCTGGATAAAGCCAGCAGGATTGGAATCCTTAAAACCATGATTTACCAAAGGCTGTAGAAATGAGATTATAAGCTTTATTTCAAAAGTCTAAGGAAAGATTCTGAAAAGTCTTGGTTCTTTCTTCCAGCAATGTGGAGACTGTGTGTGTCTTCCTTCTAAACAAGAGACAGGAAGGGTTGATGTCACCAACATGTTCTGTGAAAAATCCTTTCCTTAGGGTTTTTCCCTCCTGAGAAGCTGAGAGGCCTCAAGAACAAACTGTAAACAAAATTCTTATCTGCTGCTGTGGAATACAACAGGGGGATCTGTGATTGGTCTCATGTGGTTGTTTCTGGTTGATGGCCAATCTCAATCCAGCTGTCCAGATGTCTCCGTCAGACACAAGCCTTTGTTATTCATTCCTTTTCTATTCTTAGCTAGCCTTCTGATGAAATCCTTTCTTCTATCCTTTTAGTATAGTTTTAATATATTATATATCATAAAATAATAAACCAAGCCTTCTGAAACATGGAGTCAACATTCTCATCTCCTCCCTCATCTTAAGACCCCTGCGAACAACGCAACAGGTTACATACGGACAGTCCGTCCTCTTGTAGGGGTGGCTGGGGAAACATGGTAACCTCTGCTGGTGCTAGTGTTGGAACACTAGCAGTTCAGAACTGAGGCTTACCAGTGTGCTGCCCTTTTTGGGTGTCACACCAGCCTTTATTGGCTGTCCATGTGGACAGTAATGCTGGCCTGATGTGAAGTTTCTGTTAATGTTCTCCTTGGTCATGTAGTCTGTGATATTAATGCTGCTGGGAAGAGCAGAGGAGAGTTCTGTTACTCCTGCTTTCTCATTGTTCAGTGGGGTATTTGGTTCTTTCATATGGCTGCTCTGTTTTAACCTTTGTGGTTTTGCAATGCATCAACTATTGTAGTTTGTTACCAGAATATAATGACTGAGCCGTGATTTTCAAATTTTTAAGGTTGCCTTGCATATTTAGGATGAGTGTTGCTCAGTTTACCCAAATACTCTCTCTACTTTGGTGTTTAACCTATGATAAATGAAGGGAGAGTTTGGTGACAAAAAGGTGCCTCTGGTGGATTTTTCCTCACTCCTCAATACATGCAGGGAGTTTAGTTCTCTCAGTGCTCTTACTGTGGCACTTAATGGCTTCTGTAAACATGCCCACATTCTGACCTGGAGAAAAGATCAATCTGACCTTCTTTAGTGCAAGCAAAGCTTTAAAATGGTTGCTGATCAGGCCTTTAAAAATTATTTTCATATTTGATACTGTGGCCTCTATCAGAGCATTGATAAAGGTGTTCAGAAACTGGATTTAACATGGGAACAGGAGTTACCTCATCTGTTAAACCAGTCCTAATGTTGGTCACCTGCCATGGGGAGCAGAGATAGAATGACATTAGTCTCTTTACAGGGAATGTTACCATTATTAAACATGACCTCAGTCAGCTAGAGGATGGGCTAATGTCCCTGTGGAAGGCCAAGCATAGGCACTTATTCCAAATTAACATAGGAATCAATTGAGTACTTGAAATTTCTGCTGTGTTGCCAGAGGCCCAAACAGAGATCTGCAGGACCTCTGCTGGGAGAGTAGAGGCAGAATTCTTTGTACATAATCTTAATATTTTAATAGAAACAGAAATCAGGAAAACCCATCCCAGTATAGGCAGGCAACGTGGAAACGTTGCACTCCAAGTAAATAGGTGTCTGTCATTTATCTGGGGACTTTATATATGTTCTCACTTTCCATTTGGGGATTGAGCTGCATTCCAGCCCATGCTATTGTTCTGATCTGTTTGGAAGTTGCCCATGCCAGCTTTACTGCAGCTGCCTCTCTGTAAATGTGAGCAGTTGGCCCTTGTGATAGCACATGCTGGTCAATCAAAGCTTCTGCACTGTTTCTGTCTCTCATCATTTGAGAAGGTCTCTAATGCAATCTAATGAGATTAGGGTTCATTTGTTCTTGGGTTCACAGCTAAGTTTTAAAAGGGTAAAGAGCATTTCAGGTCATTGCTTATTCCAAAGAAGGACTGCCATTCCTATCAAGCTGTGGTTCTCTGGAAATATGAATTAGTTCCCTAGACAGCTCCAGTAGTCCCACCCTTGCGGTACAATCTGGTACTTCAGCTCTTGCTTTACACTGATTTTCATACCACCATGTTACCACTGTATGGTGTTTATTTTCATGTATATAAACATTTTGTAAATCAAGTGAAAAAGAGGATTGTGTCAAGGAAAATTCTACGAGTTGCCAAAAGTCTATGCAACTATGTGAAACTAACACACAATGTTTGGACTTTCACTTATATTTTTTTTGTCTCTCCTGTATAGGAAGTGTAATGATAATTTCTACAGTGTATCTTTGCTAATACCTCCATTCACATTCTTCTCCTGGAAAAAGAGGAGAATTGAAGAGGATATGTCACCAATGGGGTAGTGTAAGCAGCCTGCAGCATAGCAATCTATGGGCACTGCTTTCTGAGAGTTTGAGATCTGAGCTGAGCTGTTCAGAGCATCCCTACTGAGGGGAATATCCACTTGGTACAAAATGCACAGGCTCTTGGGTAAGGCAGATCAACTTGATAGATTTTTGCATGCTTCCTGATAAGAGCTTCAGCACTTGGCAAATTCTAATGAGGCTCTTTGCAGCTCTGGCCATGTGTCAGCACTTATACACTCAGCACAGCACGGATCCAAATCCCAGAGTAACCAACAGGGTGATGGCTTTATCTTCCTCACACACTGAATAAGACTCTTAACCCAAAGAAACCTTCTTAATCTGAATACAAGGATGTTCCTTTTCTTGTGACTTTTTTCATTTTCATGCCTATTAATAGATCTATGTTCTTATAAAACGTGAGTTAAAATAGAGCATGCTCTATTTTTGAGGTTAACATGAATTCCTCAAAACCTGTAGCTGTGAATCTTTGCTTTGATGGCTGGGAAACTGCTGTTACTGTCTGATGTTGATGAAGCATTATTTGTATTTAGAAAAGCACAAATGAAGGCTGAGATTAATGCAAAGGTGGAGAAGGTAAGTTAAAAGTTACAATGCCCAAGTTATTGTGAAATTCTTACTTTTATTCCCTTGGATGTACAGATATTTTCATCCTTTATCCCACTGGAAAGTGTTAAGATTTTAGGAAAAAGAACATTTACTCTTTATTTACTTTGTATTTAATAAACTTAACACAGCAAATACCATAAATGCTTTAAGATCCAAAATTGTGGAGATTGGGCACATTCAAATAGTACTCAACCTGGAGTGGTCATGAATCTCAAATACTCTAATTTGAGTGATTATATGTTTATCATTTCCTCATACACTTTTCTCCTGTTGCTTAGACACGAGATGTGTTTTAAATAAGAAAATCAGACAATATGATTATGGTTGAAAACAAAATTAATATAGGTGACCAGCTGCACATCTCTAATTGGAAGAAGGAGAGAGATGGATGTTTTTTAAGTAAATATGGAACTAGACTGTATAAACTTTCCAAGGCCTAAGTGCAATTAATAAAATAAATGTACTTGTAAAAGCAGAAAGATTGCAAATCCTCTTTAGACAGTCTGAATTTAAAAAAAAAATCAGTGGGGTTTTAACTGGTTTTTGTATATTAAATGAAAGGAGCTGAATGTTATTTTAAAGTGGGGAAATGCAGAGGGCTGAAAATGAAAATAAGGAATGAGGGGAATGGAGATAAATAAGCTAAGTTATTACTACTTGATCTGATAGCAAACCATCTGGCAATATGCTGCCAAATCATTATGTATCATTTATATGACTCAGTGCTAATTAGATGTGCATGGATTATGCAGACTTCTTGTGCTTTCAACATTGATAGAATGTTTTAAAAATATCACTTACATTATTAGCATGACATGTACTTGTTATGAATTTCTGACAGTAATCCAAGCCATTTTTTCACTAGAAAGTATCCAAAGCACTTCAAAGACTGTTCAGATTTTGACTTATTTAAAAAATAGAAACAAAAAAAAAAACCAAAAAAACCCCCATAACCACCACCCCAATATAATATCAGGATCTTCTGTCCAGACACTAAGAAATTAATTTCTTTTGCTTTTCCAGTAACTTTCAGAAAATCTACTGACTGAGTGGTTAGGCCTGGACAGCATGAAAAGTTAACTAAGTACATAAATATACATATACTACAGGTTACTGTAAACATGCTTAGAAAGACCAAGTAATAAAGCATCTTTTAAAAGTGTGTGTACATTGCACCGTGTCTATAAGTACACAAATCAAGCTCTTTTTTTCCCAAAAAGAAATGTATGTTTGCAATTTCCCCAATTTCATTCTCATAAAGTCAACAACTGCCACAAACTGAGGACTACAAAATTCTCCTTTGAGTGTGTATAGTACCTCTATATCTATACTTAGAAACTATTAGCTATTATAAATATATAGTACCTCTATATCTATACTTAGAAACTATTAGCTATTATAAATATATGTCTATCTTAAACATGCTGCAACATAAAACTGTTAATAAAATGTATTCTGAGTTGAAAAACTTACACTGTTTTCATATAAAAGCTATAAAAATCTATTGGATGGAAGATGAAATACTGTTCATTAAAAATGAACAGGCTGAGTGATTAAGAGGTGAAATTGTTTCCTTTTCAAGGAATGTGTCAAAGGTGGTGCATCTAAAACTACAGAATTTTTTTTAAGGAAAAAAATCAATATGCCTGACAAAGAAATATTATGTGCATTTTGAAAAGTAAAGGCCTCTGAAGGGAGCTTGTTTATTTGTCACACGAGCACAAGACTTGGTTATGAATATGGTGAAAATAAGGCAGCAAAAACCCATACTTGCATAATGAACTAGGGAGTGCAAAGAAAGAAGTAATATTTGAAAGAATATCAGAACATTCTAGTGCAGGGAAGTAGATCTTAACAGAACAATACTTTTTGTGATGTGAGTGCTTTAGTAAATATGCATGAATTGGCATATGTAGTTTTTTATTTACATTTATAGATGATTTGGAAGAGTCAAAGACAGCCCAAAGAGCTGGCAGAACAGAATGCTTTATGGTGTAGAACACATGATCTGCAAAGTGGTATAAATAAACATTCATAGACTTAGAATTACACTGGAAAGAGGTATATGCTCATTAAAGCATTTTTCTTAATTTCAGAAGAAGTCGCATACAATTCCTGTAGTAAAGGAAGGAGGGCAAAATTCCAAACAAAAGTGGGATGTACACTTTTAACAGTAATTGTCATTAATGATTTCCTGCTGAGGTTTTCCAAGATTACAAACTCTTTATTTATAGTTACAGGTGCCTTTCTAAAAAGTTACTGTCCTTTGAACACAGGCTAGATACATCCATTTATCAAAACTAGATTATTGTGCAAGAATTTTCATTGTAGTAGTGTAATAGTAAAATCCCTGAACTGCTTGAAACATGCTGAAACTGATCTCTCCACTGTGAGAGGCCTTAGCTGAGAGGGCTCAAAAAGTGAGAAAATGAAATAATGAGGACCTTAGGAAAATGTTGGTAGAAGAGTTTTGACAGCTTGACTGGATTTACCTGGGCTGTGATAATACTCATTTTTCAGACAATTCAAGCTGAAAGTAAAAAAATATTTGCCTGCTTGGAAATTTACCACATCTGTTAATTTTATGCCTCAGCAAGCCTTCACATACAGTTATGATTACTAATAACATTACACACAGCTTGTTGAGTTTGGGGTTTTTTTGTTCTTGGATCAATAAAGAAAAACCAATTTATGTATAACTTCTGGACATTGGGTGGCACCATTGCCTCATATAAGCCTTCACAGTGTTGGCTCTGCTCCTTTTTTCCTTTAGCATAACTATATAAGGCAAGTCAGAATGCAGAACTGGTTGCCTTCTTCTCTCTCTTTTTTTTTTTTTATTTTCCTTTTTAGTTTGATTTTAAGTAATCATCCTGCTTTAAATAGTAACAGATTTTTAACCAAGATCTGATGTTGCGCAGTTTAGGGAAGTGGTGTTTTGATTTCAAGTGCTGAAATGGAAAGATACTCTGTACAGCCAAACTGCTTTCATGTGCACGTGTACCAGCCAGCCTGTGATGAAGCTGTACACTAATGCAAAAAGCAGGAATAGCACTTGTGTGGTTTATTGTCTTGAATAAAATTCAGTTTAGGACAATTTTTAAATTCAGAGCTGATTTGTGTCAGTAGCAGGGCAAATATATCAGATACCACTATGTGCTTCTTAAGGTCAAGATTCCTCTAGGTTTACTTTTAAGTTGTATTTAGGTCTTTTTAAGTGGACCTTGATCTCCTTCCTAACAGGGACAAAAGCTTTGCTCCCAATAAGGAGACTGTTGTAAAAACTTACAACAAATACACTTTTCCTTACACCGGTGTGATTTTTTTTCCAGGGTTCATTAAATTTGTTGTACAAAGTACTCAGTAGATAACTAACAGTATTTTGCCTTGACATTAATTAAACCATCAGAGACTGCATTTTGAAAGTTTTCTGACCAGTTACACAGCAGTGACTACTGTGGAAGTAGTCCAGTAATGAGCCAGTAAAAAGAAATGCAGTTTTCCCATTAATTTTTACTTTATGGCTGTGCATGTCATGGTCATTTTCTTAGGACAGGTTTTGTTTTCTGTAGAGCTGTGTAAAAACTTGGTACTGCTGTTATAACCAGTGTGCCATGCTGCTTGGTCACAAAGCTTCTTTTCCAGACTCTTAACTGAGTGGTTTTGATTTAGGGCTGTGTATTTTGAGGGTTTGGGCAATTTCCTAGACAATGTTGCCATCAAACTCTGAAACTTCTTTTTTTGACTTTTGTAGTTTCCCTGCGTCATGTTGACTTGGTGTTGTTGTACTTGAATAGTTCTGTACCAGATGTGTCATTCTGTGCTTTTTTTGATCCAGTTCTGTTTGACTTCCCATATCAAAAGCAGAATGAAAGAGTCCAAAGGGAGCCATTGTGGGTGGACATAATCTAAAACTGCTTGGAGCCTAAACCAGGCTGTGATGAGTGCAGTTGCTCTGAAGTGACACCAGGCTGTAACGGCTCCTAAGGGCCACTCCATAGCTGAAAACTTCAGAGTGAGAAGTGCTCTAGTTCCTAATGTCAGTTTTGATCACTCATCTGGTTAACTACCCCAGCCCTTGTTTCCCCTTATGTCACTGAAAAGGACAAGGCAGATGTCCGCCTTTGAGTGAAGACAATCAGAGTGCAAAAGTCCTTTTCAGATAATTAAATCTATTTCTATTGCATAGATGTGGCTTTGTTCATATAAAGGGATGGTTGTTAGGTGACATTCATAAGCAAGGACAGTTGGCAAGCTCAGAATTGAATCATTTTACCTTTAATGACTGATATAATGACTTCAAACTGCTGCTTCGCCTAAGTGGGAGGCCTCAACAGGCAGCAAATACCAACTTCTATTGTTGGTGGTGAGAGTGACTTTACCTATTCAAAGCTGATTGTTTTTGTCTGCAGGTGAGTGTCAGGTAGGTGTTGTCTTTTTCTATTCTTCTCCCTACCACCTCTGAATAAGAGAATTATTAAGCTGGGAAAGAAGATTCGAGGTCATCTGGTGCAACACCCAGCTCAAAGCTACTTCTGAAGTGGCACAATTTTCCAGCTCTGTTTGTTCAATGGCATGATTACTGTGCACACCTGAGCTGGTTCAAAAGAAAACTACTTCAGCTGAAGAAACTAGCTGTTATGCACCTGCTACTGTTTAGAGTGTTCACATCTCAGTATACAGCCCCTTTACTTCTTGAGATTACTGGCATTAAAAGCTGTGAGACAGACATACCCCAAAATCTTTGTGTCATCGTTTTATAAGATGGATTTTTCCAGTGTCTAAAGCCTCATTAAGATGTTCCATGCTGGCAGAACATCTCTGGATATTACTGTGTCTGCTTGTCTCTTCCCCTCTCAGGGATTCTTTTTCATTTTTTTTTGGCTGCCAAATTGGGATGTCATAACAGCATTTGAGTTGGTTTCTGAACTGTCATGGTTTACAGGTCAGCTGTAATAAGGCAAAACAAAATGTATGGAAGTTATTTGTGAGGCATGGGACATCTTGAAGCACAAATCCCAGGAGATGGTGCAGGTTAATCAATGCTTGAGTGATGATATTTACAGCTCAACAAACCAGCAGAAATGTTAAATACAAATACATGGGACAATATTTAAGCAACCACTTCAGTATTTCTTGAACAGTTTGCCTCATTCTTTCCCCTGCCACTATGACTTAGTACACGGCTGAGAAAAGTGGGTGATTCTTTACACCACCCTTTCTTTTCTTATAAGAATTACAAGCTGGGGAAAGAATTTAATGTAGCCAATAAGCTCTTTAAAAACTTATGGAAGCATTTTCTTCATACATTAGTTTGCTCAGTTAAATCCCTTATTGTTCATCTATACTTTGACTTTCAGTTGACAAGGTAATATTTCCACTAATTTATTAAAAGATAGGATCAGATAGTTTAGGACGGATGTTTTGTGTTTTTAAATAGCTACATTTCAGCAGGAAAAATATAAAGAGCTCAGATGAGCTTGGTAGAGGCAGTTATGTGTCAGATGGAAGCAGCAGGAGACCAAACAGGAGAGAGCAGCAAGTCTGACAGTTCTCTAGACAAGCTGTTCATTTGACCAAGGGAGTGGGAAACATGCCCTTGGCTCATAATCAAGACTGAAAAGCTTCAGTGCTCTACACCTGCCTGTAGAATTTTCTCCTTGACTGTTTGCAGTGCAGTAGACAGGAGCATCTGATCATCTCATCACCTGAACTCTGGGTACCTGTGTTGAGTTCCACAGCTTGATACATCTGTTTCTTGTCTGTAGCTTGGTCTGTAATAGTTCAAAGATGTTGGAATTCCTATGTCCTGCCCCCTCCCCTTAGTGCACATATTCTGCCTCTTGGACAATGCTAAATGAGCACCAGAGGATATGCTGCAGATGAAATATTTTCACTGTTTCTCTGCCAGAAGACTGAGGAGCTGACTGGCAGAGACAGTTAAGTACTCATTGCTACCCCATAGGAAAGGAATTGTCTTTGATCCACCTTTACAATCTTGTAAGAATCTGTGACTGATTGCTTCACACCCAGTGTTTTTCCAAGTCCCTTCTAGAGAGTGTGTGATCTAATATCAGCAGTCTCTATCATGAAAAATTGCTTGGTTGAACTCTGTTCCCAGGATTCTTCGCTGCAGCTGCACACCAGTTCTCTATAAAGCTTTGATTGAAGGCTCCATGACTTGGCTCAAGAATCCTCCAATTTTAATTAAAAACAAGCACTTCCCAGGTTATCCCAGGAAGAAGAGGGACTAAACTCAGACTACACTGTGGGCTGCCACAGGGGTTGGCTGGAACGCTGAGTTCCCTCAGTGATTTGGTTGTCAGGTTTACAGCATGCACGTGCTGGTACTGCAATGTTATCCGTTCTCCCGAGTAAGAGGGGGCAAGTCCCAAGACTGAGTCATGTTTGGAGTCCCTGTTGCTGCAGGTTTCTCCCAGGGAGAGCTGTTTAGGGTGGTCCAAAGGGGACAAGTGAGTGTAGTTCAGATCTGAATGCTGCAGAGAATCAGAGCTCCCCTGCTCAAGCCCACTGCCAAGTGTTTGACAAATGTAGGTGTATTCCCAGGATATCAGTATTTTAGGGTACATAATAATGGAGTGGAACTGCCATTGAATATCTGCCTTGAGTAGCTGAAAGCTGAGAAACTCCGTTTCCAAATGCATGTTGTAATTTAAAAAGTAATTGTGTGGTTCTGAACTCATTGGGATTGGTTTTGCTCCTTTCCACAGGATTAGTCATCACCTACCTCCTTACCTAACTTCCTGAGTAGGACAGAGGGGTCCAATTGCAGAAGCCTGAGGAAGAGCTGGAACAGAACTTAACTTGTGATTTGCAGGGCTGTCTCTGACAGAGAGGTTTTCTGCCCAACCTATTGAAAGAAACTACGGAAACTCTGTCATTCCTGGATGAAATCTTTCTCAGATGGCTGAAAGAACAAAGTAGTAGCAGTCACGTTGTCTAATTGCTGTTGTATCTGGTTCATAATTTCTGTTTCCCCGTATTATAGTCCTTCTAGAGAAAGAAATAACAGAGCCACAAGGGTATCCAGAGGCACTGCTGCAGTGCCTGCACAAAGAGCAAGCTGCCTTTGAGCCCCATGCCAGCCTTTGCATTTGATATGCATCTATCTATCTATCTATCTATCTATCTATCTATCTATCTATCTATCCCTGGCAGCATTTATTTGTATTTGCAGCCCCCCCTTTCTAATCTCAGAGATGGGACAGCAACAGTGGTACATTTTTATTATTAAGGAATTTAAAAGATATGTAATACTGAAAAGAAAGGAGGCTTGCTGGTGTTCTAAATCTCTGTGTTCCTTAACAGAAAGTTCATTTTTTTCAACTTTCCTGAGATGGAAATCCTCAGTGGAGTAGTTAGAATAACAAACATAATCTGAGTGTGTAAGTAGAGTAGAATGCAAGAAAAAGTTTTATTTCATACTTCCTCCTCACAGACCTAAATATAAGATTTAAAACACTTAAGTGCTATTTTTCTTAACAGTTGGAGAACACCATGTTTCATGGCAGAGTTCCATATTTCTTGGGGGTTGTTACAATGGATTTTTTCTTTTATTTGTGACAAGCCAAAACACTTATTATATCAAAGCAAAAGGCTGGGTTTTTTTTTCCTTACAGACTCACTGCGTGGGGAAACTTTGGAACATGGGTATATCTTAACCATTTTGAAAGTGAAAATTCTTATGCTTATCCCAGATATTGTGGGCATGATCCTTGTGTTTCAAGTTCCTAAAGAAACCAGCACAAAACAGAGAAATGGAAAAAAGGGTGGGAAATTCTGCTGAAACTTACAAGGAAAACCAAGCAAATGCAGATATACATGTTAAGCAAAAGGTTTCACATATTTTATATTGTTGTGGTTCTAGAAATGGAAGAATAACTTTATGCTTCTCTCTTATCTTTTTTCCTGCTAATGATGACTATGCACATAAAATCAGAAATAGTATGTAAGTTTCTGCTTAGTTGGCATCAGAATTATTATTCTTGAGGCTGGTAACTTATTTAGTGAGTTGGAATGTCAGCAACAAGCAGTTGTTCTGTAAGGAAAAAGCAAGCTGTGGTTCATGCTTGTGCCTCATTTTCCTTTCTTTTGTGATATCAGGGGGTGTGTGTTTAGAAAATACACCAAGCAGGTGGAGTACTCCAAAGAAGTCTGGCTAACATGTTTCTATTGAATAGATTTAAAGGAAAGTGTGAGGTCTGCTACCAAGTTACTGTGATAGAGATGTGCCTGACTTGTGCTTGCAGTGGGAGTGAGCGTTCACCACTGTGAAAAGATTTGCATTCATCTTCACTATCACTTCCCTGGCATATTTAAGGTATCCTATTGTAACCACTTGACCTTGAGGAAAAGAATGCCATAGATATAAAGGTTGCAGTGTTTGGAAGAAAGATCCAAGTTGGGTCCTGTGTTTGGCCTTGCTGGATTAAAAATAGTTCATGGCTGACTTGGACTCTGCACCATTTTTCCCCAGTGAGGTCAGTGCATATTGAATGGTTGGGTTGTTAGGAGGGGTCTGTGTGAAAAATATTTGATGGGAAAATGTGTAGAAATAGACCTGACTGGAATTAATGTTTATAGGTAGCCGGCATGAAAGGAATTGTTACATAGGGACACTAGGTATTACACTCAAAATCATGTTTAAGAGCAAAGAGGAAGCACACCTTATATGTTACATGTCAAGAACTTTTTGTTTCTTGCTACTATAGTTGAAATGTGAAATTATCAATACAGATCTAATTGTTACAGGAAAAAGAAAGAATAACATTGCCCTGAAATTTTTCTGCACATTGCTGAAAAATTTCAGCAGGACTAGTTTCTAGTCCTACCACTGCTTGCCTTTCTGAGGCTTCTCTGGGTCTGCAGGACAGCAGTTTAATTCTGGGGCGTATGGAGGAACTTACAGCAAGTTGTTAACATATGGAGTGCTTCACTAGGACAAATCTGACATTCCCGTGGATGGTTTCTTCTTCCTTGTGCCAGGATTCATGTCAGGTCATTTTTTGTTTACTAACAAGGTTTCACATACTTGATCTTTCTTCTTTGGTCTGTGGCTCTGTTATATATAAATTTACTGTCTGCATCATGATATATATGCACGTTAGAATCTACTTTGTCCTCTGTGCTACCCTAAAACCAGTTTTGTGCAGCTCCAGGTCTGCATTTCTTTAGCCAAATAGTGTGAGTCATTTTAGCTGTGGAGTCTCCAGCATCAAGGCTGTGCTGCAGGTCCCATGCCTGTACTCCATGCTGCACCCCATGTCCACACTCCTGGTCACACAGGTAGTTTAGGAAAGGCTATCTGAAGGTGCCATGTGCTCTCTTGGATAAAGCTTGTGAGGATTGGTCTAGAGATTAATAAGGTCCCCTGATTTGTTGGATGAGGTTCCTGTTGGAGTGCTAGGTAACATTTCACAGACTAACAGAACCAATGAGTTTGGAAAAGACCTCTGAGATCATCGAGTCCAACCCACGACTGAACACCACCGTGTCAACCCCTGAGTGCCACATGCAGTCTGACAGTCTTTCCTTAAGCACCTCCAAAGTCGGTGACTCCCCCACCTCCCTGGCAGCCCGTTCCAACGGCTGGTTAAGAAGAGTTAATGGCTAAGGAGAGCTGTGCTTACTGGGATTATTTCGGGCAGGATGCTCACTCCCGGTCCCGGGGGGCGGCGGATGTCCCGTGACGAGAGCCCCGGGAGCGGGGGGAGCCGCGGGAGCGCGGGGCGCTGCCTCTCCCGCTGCTGCCGCCAGAGGGCGCCGCGGCCGCCGAGCGCCTCCCCCCGCTGCCGGCGCTGGCGGCCGGTCCTGCCGGGAGGAGGGAAGGGGAAGGCGGCAGCAGCAGGAGGAGGAGGAGGAGGAGGGCGGGCAGGCAGGCGGCGACCGCGGCACCGCCACCAGCCGGAGGCCGCTCGCCCGCGCTCCTGCGGCAGAGGCGGGCAGCCGGGCGCACCGTGCCCTTCGCCTCCTCCCCGCGCCGTGCGGCTCAGCGGCCCCCGCCAAGATGTCTCGGGAGCCAGGCTGCAGCCGCTGGCTCCTCTTCGCTGCCTGCGCCCACCTCGTCTTCCTTCTCCCGCCGCTCCGCGCCCGGGGTGAGTGGCGGGGGCCGGGCCGGGACGCCATGGCGAGGTGAAGGGAGGAGACCCGGGACGCTCGGCCCCTCCGGGGAGGAGGGCACGGAGAGCCGGAGAGCTCGGAGCGGCGCCGGAGCCGCCGCCGCTTCCCGGCCGCTGTGTCCCGGCTGGCGAGGAGCCGAGGTGCCCCGTTGCCGAAGTTTGTTGGCGGTCAGGGCTGGAGCGCGGCCGGGCGGCGCGGGATCCCTGCGAGGTTCCGGCTGCGGGGGGAGCGGCTCTTGCCCCCGGGGCGGGGTGCGGGGCCAGGGCGTGCGGGCAGGGACAGCCCGCACCGGGGAAACCGGCCTGGGAGCCGGAACAGCTTCGGGCAGCAGCCGAGCCCCGCGCGGAGCACTCGTGCTTGTGTCTGGGCAGCGCCGCACCGACGGAGTGTTCTGCTCGGGTGTGGGGGGGAAAGGTAAAGCCGCCCGCCTAACATGCCAGCCGAGAGGAAGGAAATATATTACTGTGTTTTAGAGATGTTTTTCATGTGTCTAGTCAGCTGGGAGAAGATGAAAGGAGAAGGATTATTAGAATGTCAGCGATTGGGTTGCTACAGGCTCCTGGAGTTGGGAGCTGCTGGCGTGAGTGTAAGAGGCAGAAGTAAATGTTTACATCTGTGCTCTTACTCATTATTTCTATTCCTGAATATTTCCATCTCTTTCAGCATAACCTTGTCAGTTTGTTGTGATCCTTTGGATTTGATTCTCTTCCACTGCTATGGGTTGTGCGTCAAAATCATGCAGGGGAAAACTGGTGATAATAAATCACGTTTCCAGCAAAGTAAAACTGTGATATTTTGGTTTTCCCTCTGCTAAACACTTTTCCTTTCACAGACATAGCTTAGTTTTTGGAGGAGTCCTAATACTCTACAGCTCTTCCTGAAGCTGCATTTCATTCTTTCCAGGATGAGTAGTTTTGCTCCAGTAAGGTACTATAGCACTTCTAATGGCAAACAGATTGTAGTCAGAGAATAGCAGATTCAGTTTTTCCCATATCTGTGTTTATTGTACATGCATAGATACCTACCTACATGCAGGTAGAAAGCAGAAATGGAAACACTTGTGTTCTTGTTTCGTAGGTCTTGATTTAATCCTTGTATGGGATTTATTTACCAGAAGCTTCCTGCATTATCATGGTTTTCTTTTTGTTTTTTAATACCTGTTTATGTTACAGAGTCTGTCCTTTCCCAAATAACCCATGCTTTTGAGATGGCCTGGATAGTAAATTTGTTCTTCAAAAACAGAAATAATTTGAATTGCCTTCCACAGAAGCAAACAGCTTGTCTGTCAGTAGTTGGGTAATTTCATAAATTCCAGTTTGCAAGTGGCAGCTTACAGAATGGGAAAATGTATTCAGATGATTTTGTATGGAGTAACTTCTAGGCAATCAGAAGGGATCATGATGATGCTTTTTCTTCTACTGTTCTTGCTTGCCTTTTTTAAAGACAGTGGTGTACACATTGAGCCATTCCAGTGGTTCAGAGTAGTGATTTCAGCTGCCTTCTTCCCATATGTGCCATTTGTGTAAAGAAATAGGAGTAGTTGCTTATATTTTATGAAAAGCTTCAGATGCTGCAAATTTGCTTGCATCAGCCTCTCCTCTTCCTCCTCCCCCTGCTCTCTCCCCATTTTGTGCTGAAGAATCTGTAATACATTCTTATCTGGCTAGACCAGAGTCTTTGATGCTGATAGTGAAGAAATATTATAAATATCATAAAAGCTTGCATTTAAATACACAAAACTAATTTGTAGTGCTCACAGGCTGTCTCATAATGGAAGATCCCATCTCTTTGACTGAAAATATCAGTGCAGATTTTCTCTGCAATCACGTCAATCCATAGAACCTTATGTTCTTTGAAAACTTCTATGGGGGAAGAAACCCAACCAAAACAAAAATAGGTCTTTCATTAAATTATTATTAGAAGTGTAAAGAAATTCTGGTTTTAATGTTTTCTCTACTACATAGAACGTAATCACTGGCTGTCATTATTCAAAGTGGTTATTATCAGTCACAGTTTTGCCATACATGAAGTCATAGAATTGTTACTTTTTTGTAGCTCATTGAAACTGACCCACAGCTCAGTGAGGGTCATTCCAACCTGGTCAGTATTCCCCCAGGTTGGAATGACCCTGGGGTCAGTCAACCTTGAATCAGACTGTGAAAGAGGAATATAACAGAAGTATTGCTTTTCTGTCTCAGGTGGATTAGTCTGTGAAAGCAGAGAGTTAACTCCTCAGTTTTAACAGCCTTGGCACTTCAAGGACATATAATTTCAAACGTTTGGTAGTTGTTTATGCATGTAAGAGTATTACCAAAGAAAGGATTGCTACTACATATAAAATGTGATATTGTATAATTGTATATATTTATACAGTGTGTTGTGTTTTAATGCTGCAGTGTTTACATCCACTTTTCCATCCTGCACATATTCTTGCAGTTCGGTGGCTGAACAATGAAAATAATTGCTGAGTTTAACTTTCTAGTGTTATAAGCAAGTCTACTTACTTATCAAAATTTTAATGGAAATACCAGAACACTTGACAAAAATGAATAGGAATTGAACTGAATAGGAGTTCTCATATAAAATGTCCAGGTTTTGAATGGATCCAAAAATGTAGTCTAGCTTTTCCAGTGGATTTTAGTCATGCTCTCAAAAGGTATAAAGATAAGATTGGTGATAATATAGAACTTTAAAGTCTTTCTAAAATTTCTTTCCTTTTCTTATCCTCAGTTCTTGGCCATTTAGCAAAAGGAGGGGAGGGCTAGTGATTGGTTTGCTTTTGTCTGCTTGTGCCAGATGACATGATGTTAATGCACAACGTGTGTTAACAACCTTCAGAGTACACAATGCATTAAATAATGAAGTGACAAATACAAGATTACAGTTGCATTTAAGATGGTGCCTTGCTGTTTTTTTCTGCTTTGGATAGCTTTGTTTGCAAGAAACTGTATAGTTAATTACCCTGGTCTTTTGGTTACTGTGGTATCTACAGGGCTTGAACTTTTTCCAGCTAGTAAAATTCTTCTTGCAATGTATTTTCTCTGTGCTCTGTGGCAAGTCCAACTGAGGTATGCTTACCTTGTATTGGAAAACTCAAAAAGGGCTTGGGGAAATTCTGGATTTTTCAAAGCTACCTCTAGCTCCAGAGAGGGATATGTGCTTTAGGGAGTTATACTGAAAGAAATCCATTACAATGGTCTGAATTAATAATGATGTTTGAGCATGAAAAGTTACTGTTTTGTTTTAGTAGCATCTAATAGCTCCTAGACATAGGTCATTCTTCTTTGTGCATGTATGCCTTGCACACCACAAAAATACATCCTTCACACAGAGAATTTACGGTTTTTGCCTGTGTTGTACAAGTGACCTGGCCATGAGCTGCATCTGGAGTTAGAATTTTTTTATCAGTGGTTCATTCCTGGGACCATCTTTTTCAGAAACCTCCTGGAAGTGAATTGCATGTGAATGAATTAATCTTGGAGTTGTCCATTTGTGCCAAGGCTCTGTATTTTCTACCTACCCTGTGGTCCATTTTTTTTTATGTTGTAGGCCAAATAAATTTACCACGTTCTTTTCCTGCTGCCATTTTCCCAGTAAATCCTTAGAAGGGGATATTTATTTGCATGCTGAGAGACCCAGTTGCTTAGCCAGAAGAGTCTTGGCCACAGCTGCCTGCTGAAGACTGCTTTATCAAATTAGATGTGCATAACAGATTTGCTAATCAGGTAGAAGAGTGCTGCTAAGAAATTAAAACAGTCTCTGTGCATGAAAAACTTCACTATTGTTGGGTGAAGAGTCTTATGGCTTTTTTGGTGGTGTCTTCAGGGGTCTGTTAGTGTGTTTTATGAATGGTTCTTCAGTAGCTTAAAAATAGTCTGAACAGTTCTTGTCTTATTAAAATGTATTAGCTGGAAAAAAGTCTTCCTTATATACTTAATGTAAAAGATACCAAGTCATTTTAATGTGTTTAATTGTTGAAAAAGGAGGGGAAGCTGCCTTAGTGAAATCACATGGAATAAGAATAATGGTACAGCAAGAGACTTTAGCATTCATTGCATGTATTGGTTTGTTGAATAAATTATATGTGTAAGTGTTGAAATTGCACTGTGTGACAGAGTCAGAGCTGGTTGATTTTCAAGACTCTTCTTCTACAATAATGATCCATCCCCACATGCAGGAAGGCAAGCAAAGATGGTAGGAGGCCCACATGCACAAACAGGAGCTCCTGACAAAGCTCAAACATAAAAAAGGAAGCACACAAGAGATGGAAATACAGTCAGGTAACACGGAGACACTGTCTGAGAGTGCAGGTATGCCATTAGGAAAGCCAGGGCCCACCTGGAGTTGAATCTGGTGAGAGATTCAACTTGTGAAAGGTAAGGAAAAGGGCTCCTGCAGGTGTATCAGCAAAAGGGAGACTAGGGAAAATAATAACAGGCCTTCTTATCAATGGAGGACAGGATTAAATAAGTACATGAAAGAGTGCAAGGAGCTTGGAACCTTCTTTGCCTTGATCGATATTATTAGAACTCACCTTCAGCCCAGGCCCCTAAAATTCATGAGAAAGTCTGGAGCAAAGGAGAGTTACTCCCACTGGAGGAGGACTGCTTTAGGGAACATTTAAACAAACTGGACATGCAGAAGTCCACAGGACCTGGTGGCAGTCACATACAAGCTCTGGCGGAGTTTGGCAATGTCAGTGCGAGACTTGATAATCTTTGAAAGGTGATGGTGACTGGGGGAGGTTCCTCAAGACTAGAAGAATATCACCCTGGTCTTCTAGGAGGCCAAGGATAAGTTAGCTAGTGGTACCTCAGTCCCTGGGAAGGTGCTGGAGCAAATAACCCTCAGTATCCCTGCCAAACAAGGAAGGACAAGACAAACATGTGAAGGACAAGAGGGTGACTGGGAGAATTCACCATGTTTTTATGAATGGGCACTCGTGCTTACCAGCCCAAAGGACCTCTGTGAGGACATGACTGCCTTCATGAATGTGGGGAAAGCAGTGGGTGTTGTTCATCTCAGCTTCAGCAAGGAGTTTGAGCTCAGTCCAGTCTCCTACAATGTCATAACAAACTGGTGGAAGTATGGGCTGTGTCAGTGGACAGTGAAGTGGATAGAAAGCTGTCTGACTTGGTGGGCTCTGACGAGTGGCATGGTGGCTCCTGTAGTGTTTAACCTTTCGTTAATGACAATGGAGTGTGCACACTCAGGGAATTTGCAGAGAGTATTAAATGTGCAGGGGGAGTTGTTGCTCCAGCTGGCTGTGCTGCCATTCAGAGGGAGCTCAGCAGGCTGGATAAGCAGGCCTACAGGAAACTTGGGAAGCTGAGTTCAGTGAAGGGAAATACAGAGTTCCCCCATACAAGAGGGCACCCCATGCTACACTGCACACGGGGGGCACATTGTCTGGGAAACAGCTTTGCAGGGCAGGACTTGAGAGTCCTGGCATGCAGAATCTGATCATGTACCAGCAGTGTTCCTCTGTGGCCAAGATGGCCAGCAGCCCCCTGAGCTGCTGGGGGAAGAGTGTTGGCAGCAGGGCAAGGGAGGTGATGCCTCCTGTCTGCTCTGCACTGGTGTGACACACCTGGGGTGCTGCATCCTGGTCTGGGCTTTCCAGTACTAGAGAGATATGGAGATACTGGAGTGAGTCCAGCAAAGGACCCTGAACATCATAAATAGATTGGGACCCCAATGGACAAGGAGAGGCTGAAGGAGTTGGAGCTGTTTAGCTTGGAGAAAAGAAGGTTCAGGGAGAAGCTCCAACATGTAAATACCTGATGGGATGCAATAAAGAAGACAGAGCCAGACTGTGGTAATTAACAGGACACAAATCATTTTACACAAATTGAAATACAGGAAATTCTCTTGGAACATAACTACTTCTTTCTTTGGTTTTTATTTATTTTGTTGTTTGGGTTTTTTTTTTTAATTTAAGAATGAACACTGGAAGAGGTTGCTCAGAGAGTTTATGGAGTTTGTTTGAGGAAATAATCAAGACCTAACTAGACAAGGTCCTGAGGATCCAGTTCTGGGGGGTTGAACTAAATGACCATTAGGGATCCTTTCCAACCTCAACAAATCTGTGGTTCTGTAGTACCAGGATGAGTAGGTTGCTTAATTAATTCCCTGAAGAGCTTTATCTGTGCTCTCAAAAATGTGGTGTGAAATAGATGATCTGATTATTGTTTGATTTGTTTCAAGGATCATGTGTGTTAATATTTTATAAAGCTCAGGAGCAGTGTGGCATGGGTTATTGAATGCACTGTGGTGACAGAGGCAGCATCTCTTGTCAGTCACAGTTGTCTTAGGTTCCATGTGTCATTCCTCAGGTGCATATTAAAACCTGAAAATTAGGCTTGTGAATAAACTGAATTTATGAGGTGACACTTCTTCAGGTTAATACTACATAATTAATACATTTCCTGGAATAAGGATGCTATGTGTTGATCTTGTAATTAGAATTGTGTCAAGAGGAAGGTGTGGATCTGGTTTGTTAGGGGAAGCTATTCCTTGTCTGAGCTGTAAATACTGCTATATTGTGAGAAAAGAAGGAAAATTACATTTTTTCAGTTGGTTAGAGCCTGGTGCTCATAACATGCATTCAGTCCCTGTACTCGCCACTCATTTAAGAGTTGTGGGTCCCTTCCAACTCAGAATATTCAGTAATTCTGATTTATGACCACCATGAGTCTGAGTGTTAGAATGATTTTTGGGAGGTCTGGATCCAGCTGTGTGATTTGACATGCAGGTTAACCAGCACCTGAGATGTCACTGTGAACCTCAGCTCCTGGACACTTGATGAAATTTGATCTCCAGCTGGAAGGGCATAAGGATGTAGGTGTTCAGAGGTGGGGCACCCTGGACCTAGGACAATCTTGTCTTGCTGTCCTATATTGTAGGTTTCTAGTGCATCAAAGGAATGGTTTACTAATGGCTAACAATTCACTCTGAAGTGAATAATAAATAATAAATAAATAAATAAATAATAAAAATTTGTCATGAGACAATCCAGTTGAATCTGTTTTCCACCCCAGATTTTAAGAAAGCCATCAATTTGACCATGAAGAATAGCATCTTGAATTCCTTCCAAATTGTAATAATTTGCTTTCATTTGCATCTTTTTAATGCTTTTAAGTAAAGGATTTCTTAAGAAGAATCTTAGCAAGGCTTTCTTATGTTAAATGGAACTACTTTTACAAAAGAGCAGGCTGAGACAAATTGACTACATCAACAACAAAAAAAGTAGCACCAGAACCCATTTTATGATTATTTTTTCTAATACAAACCAGAAGTGTGTCAAAGGTGGTGTCACTATAAATAGTTTAAGCTAATACTACTTCATTGCAGATTAGTTGTGTGGGGACCCTGTTCTTTTTGTAACATATATTTGGGTCCCATACATTTACAAGTTTCAATGTTGTTTAAAGGTAGCATTCAAAGCCTGTGATGGGCATCTTCACTTTTGATAGAAATTTCTGTCAGCCAATGTAAGTTTCTGTGGTTCTAAGAGAAGCTTTGGTAATTCAAACTTCAACCTAAAAGCAGTGCACTGCAGGTCTCCTGTGTGGTAGCACATTAGGCTGTTACCAAGTGAGCTACTGGACTGAACAGATTTTTTTTTAAAGGGATTTATTTGCCTTAAAGCCAAGAAAAATTGGCTTCATATCAGAGTGATTTTTTTTCCAGTGATGGTGTGGGACTGTCAGGCAGCAAATGTTTAAATTTTTTAAAAACAGACTCTCATGTTCACAAAGATTATTACAAATACAGTATCATTTAAGGTGAAAAATCTACCTAAATGATTAAGGGGGGGAGGGGAGTTGGGGTTTTTTTGCTGCAGAACTTCATCAGTTGTGAAAGTGAGCTGCTGTAATATGAAAGAAGTCTGTTTTTTCTTTCAGCTTTTGCTGTAAGTGTAGTTTCTGAAGGTGCAGAAGATGAGACTGAACTACCAGTGCTGCAGGTAATAATTTTCAGTTGCTAGAGCAGGAACATTTTACAGACATTATAAAATAAACTGGAATAGACCTGAGCAAAAAAAAAAAAAAAGCCTAAGATCTGTGGCATTGATTATTTTAATTATTGACTTCAGTAGTACCAAATTTCATGTGATGTCTTTCTGTTCTGGGTCATACAAGTTCTTAGTGCTATTGCTGTTGAGAAAAGTTTTGAGTGTATAACCTTTATTAATTCAAAGTTTTTGAGTATATAAACATTATTAATTCAAATTAATTCATTTTCCTTTTTTCTTGGTTTTGTTAAATATAGACTACATAGAGAGGGAAATGGCTGCCTCTCTGCCAAATTAGCATTATTACATATTACCACTCAGGTCACGGCTGAAGCAAAGCTCGTGTATGAAATTTCAAATTATCCAGATGAGGAGAACTAATGGTCAGAGCTATCCCTAGCTTTAAATAGCATCCTGAGTGTTAGGTGTGTGTGACTGCATGTCCTTTCAGAGACTTCTGACTACTGTTTGTATATGAGCACATATTTTTAACAGATATTTCTGTATGTATAAAAGAAATTTAAAGGAGGAAAACAAAAGAATTGGAATGAATCAATGGTTAGAATCTATAGCTGCCATTTAGATCTAGTGATCTGACATCAAATACAATAGCAGTATAGTCAGAAGTATATGTTTCTAAATAATTTTTGGTTTTGATGATGACTGCTATAACTACAGTAATTTTTCTAGGTGAAAAATATTCCTGTTGCAAAGTGCTGATCTGCCTCAGTGGCTGGGAGACTCTGTTGTTATTCCTGATATGTTGCTGGTTGTTAAATTCCATCACTGTCTCAATCCAGCTGTTACCTTCTTATATAGGATATAATTTATGAAAGCTTTCCTGCTATTTTACACTTTCAAAACCTTCCCTCAGATGAGGTCAGAGGTGCTTCCTAGAACTCTTCAGGCCAAAATACCTTTTTCCCCTGTTTTTTAAAAAATAGCATTAACAGGACTATAACAGGCAACAATTGTTTTGTGTTTTAATAAAAGTAATTTTAAATATGGCTTATTCTTCACACAGTGTACCACAAAACACAAAGGTTTTTGTTTGCATGGAAAGTCAATCTTCTGTGGTTTTCTGATCCAGGTTAGCTTTGAATGTTAACTTTCTGTGCTATATAACAACAAAGTTGTGTATAGCTATCAAAATAAATTAATCTTATAACACATTTTAAACTTTATTCACCCAGGCAGCAGGAAAAGGATCATAAGAATGGATGCAGTTGCAGTAATTTTTGGAAAGGTTTTACAGATGGCTACCAGGGAAGTTGGAGCTTATTCATTTCAGTGTAAAAGTCAGAGGAAAGATCATCTGATGCAAGTAGAGCTAAAAGGATTACATACATCTGGTATTTAAAAAAATGAAAGGGGCTCAGTATTTAGAAACAGAACTTGTCTCAAGGGTAGGAAAACTATGTATGAGATTATTACTGAGGAAATGTGTGGCACGTCTGTCTGAAAGTCTTGAAACACTGGAACCAAGATAGGTCTTACAATGTTCTTATGCAATTAGTAAAGATGAGTTTGATTTTCATGTGGACAAACCAAAGCACTGGAGTGCTGACACCTGGGATAAATTGTGCACCAAATGAAGGCTCTGTTTTCCTTCCTACAATTTTCTAGGCAGTGCAGAGATACCTGATGTTTGTGATACCTGAGTAAATTCCAGTGCAGTCATGTTATGTGCAACAACCTTTTGATATTTGTCTTGATATAAATTGCATTTGAGTCTTCCTTTAAAAATTGACAGAAGATAGATTTGATAGAAAAAATTGATAGATTCCTTTAGTTTTGATAGAACCTTGATAGTAGATTAAATTAATAGAGTGCGTTTTTTTCCTACACTGAACAGGTGTGTTTTTATTGTAGAGCTCCATATTCCAAACCTAGTGCTCAGAAGATACATAATTAAAAAAAAAAAAGACATTGTTAGTAATAATTTAAAGAGCTCTGGTATAAATTGAGTAATGGAAAAGCATTTTCTCTGTTTTTTTCTTACTCTTACTGTATTTTCTGAGTCATAGTATGCAAGCATGTAGGATATTTCTTGCAATTCTTGATGATGAATAAAGTTTACTTTATTTTTCATATTAGTTTTCGAGTTAAAACTTTTATGTATACGTTTATAATCTGAGGAGTGCTTTGACTGGCAGTGTGTTTCTGTATAAATATTTGAGGCTTTTTGTATATTCTTACTTGGTTTTTTTTCTTTCTTTCTTCTAGAACTCTGAAAAAAGTAGAACAATTAGTAGAATAGGCAGAGGTAAGTAGAGTATAGGGCTGTTTCACAAATACTTTTTTTTTTCTTTTCTTGGTTCATGTAGTCTCATCAAACAGAAAACTGAATCTTTGACTTTACTTGCAGTTCTTGTAGTTAAGTTTTCTGTGAACGTGTGCTCTTGCACTGTGAAAAGGATGAATTGCTTTTTGTAGTGCACTATAGTTTAAAATAAAATTTTATGATACTTAGCTGTTCCTCTAACAATTTAAGATGAAACTGAATTTTACCATTCTGCTAGGCTCTAACTGTATTCATAGTAACTAGGGTTATTGTAAATTGCTTGTAACAAATTATAGTTACTTTGTAATATCTAGAAGCAAGTATTTAGGAAGCATGTCAAACATTAATGGGTAAAATAGTGGTAAAACTTTTTGCTGCTGGACAGATGATAAATAATGAAAATAAAAATTCTGCAAGGTTCTGCCTTCTCTGAAGACCAGTCTGGTGTCCTTCTGGCAAAAAGTTAACAGACCTGACTTGCATTCTCTGTGCTGTAACTGTGGACTTTTCACTCTGCTAAACCCTCAGGACTTGGCTCTGCTTGTTCTGAAAGGACCCAGCTTAATCATGTCAATGCTGGGAGGGTATGAGGGGCACTGGAGAAAGTGAAGGTTTGGTGGTGTCTTTCCTCTTACTGCTGGTAAAAAAATGTAGTGGGTTAGATGGACTGCTGGTCTGATGCAATACATCATTTTTTTTGCCTCTTCTTAATAAAGTTATTTTGGTTTCAGGGGTTTTTTTGTGTTTTGGGTTTTTTTTAAGGTCTTTTAACCCATTTCTATAGGTAAAATGTAAGGGCTTGAAACAGACTGCAGTTCTTGATGGTTCTTAGTTCCTCTGATATTTCATTCTTCTCTTTTGAACTGTTACATACAGATCAGTAGCCCCTTTGGAAATTAATCTTTCAAAAGACTGTTTTTTCTCTTGCTTCATTGGGTCTTTCTCAGCTTGAGAAACAATTGAGGTGTTCAATATTGTAACTGTTTTCTGCTGACATTTTCATACACTGAATATGTCTTTTATTAAGGACTTTACCTATAGCAAAGGAAACTATTTCCATTTGATTTAATCATCAGAGTAGATGTTATCTCACTCCTAGAAAGTATGCTATTGTGGAATGTCACAGGTGGTGTTAAATGTACCATAAGAGAAACCAAGTGTAGTTCAGATGCTTCCATATCTGTAAATATACTGCTACTAAATCAGCAGTTACTAAAAACCAGGTAGTGTTTGCTTTTTGTCTCTGTAGGTGTTTTTGGTGTTGTGCATGTAGATTTAGCCCTCTGGCTCTCATTAGCATCAACAAAGTGTAGTTTCAATTTTCACACTGATTTTAATTTTTGCACAGGAAATCTAGCAAAGATCTTGCTAGATAGCAATTAGTTGCTATTCAGAAGTTTTTATTATGCATGGGGTTTTTAAGCAGTTTGGTGGTTCAGAGCATGAGCACTGTTGATTCCTACACTGTGTAGGAAAAAAGGGAAATGAATACTGATATCTATCCAATGCTTTTTCCACCTCTGTAATATATCACCAGAAACCTCATACAATTTGACAGTTGTCTTGATGAATAAGCTAATAACTTGAGGGAAAATAATATTGAAGGGAAAATAGAAAAACATCTAACTGCAGCTTTGAGCTGTCACAGGTCTAAATTAACAAAATTAACAAATAACTTTTTAGAGCAACAAAGCAATATAATCAATAGCAGTCTTCTCATAACCTTAGTGCAGATATTTGTGGTTATTTTCCTTGTGATCCTTCTTCATGGGCTCAGTTTTACTCTTTTTCCTTGTGATTACTTCTTTCCTTCTTCGGACTTTCCTTCTTTTTTTTTTTAAGTTTTTGTTTGGGTTTTTTTTTGGTTTTTTTTTTTTTTTTTTTTTGTGAGCTTTGTCCTTTCTCCACAAAAAAAAACCAAAAAAACAAAAAAACAACCCCCCCCAAAAAAAAAAACAACAACAAAACCCACAACATTCTGTACAGATCTCCTGGGCATTAGTTTCTTTCCTTGTGGCGCTGTCTCAAGTTTTTATATTCTGAGTTTCCTGGTACACTTTCTACACAGTATCTGTCAAGTTCAGCCTTTTATGGCCAAGCAGTCCTCCTCATTGATTGATTAATTAATTGATTGATTAAGTAGTTAATGGTCTTGAGTGGGTTAAACAGCATAGATAACTCAAGATAGAACTCTTGGTAAGAGTTCTGGAAAAGGCATCTGTCCTCTCCCTTTTATCATCTCATCCTCTGTTGTTGTCTGCTGTGCTCTGATTCTGAATGGGAACGTATCTTCCTATTTTCCAAGATTTCCAAGTATTGAGGGATTATTCTGTCTCCTGTTATCAAGAAAATTTGGCTACCTGCTTCATCATCTACTTGTATTTTACAAGAGGCACTTGTATAATCCATAAATGTTTGCAAAGCTACTTCACTATTTTCTTTTAAATTGCTCTCAGTCTTCTCTCCTGCTTAAAGTTTTTAGTTATGATGCCTTTAAACAGTGTGAGATATTGGTGCTGTCATATTAGGTAAGAGTATCAGCTCAGTGTTCTTGTGTGTGTCTCTCCACCTGATGTTTGTTTCTGGGTAGGATTTTAAACTGTTGGTTTGTTTGGGAAGCAGCTTTTCTGTTTCATGTTCATGGGTTTCCTGCTGAGGGGAGATGCTGGTCTGTGACCATTTTTACTCTGGTGATGAGGAGTGCTGGTGTCTTGGAGAAACAGCAACCTCATGAATGTGGCTGCTGTTAATTGCTGCACATCTTCCAGTCATGCCACGCTCTTTTAAAATGAATCTGGAAAAGAGCTGGTTTGGATTTTCATGTGTGTCTGTGTGTTAAATAATGCCTTTTTACTATTTCGTGAAATATTTATATAATTAAAGGAATAGCTTACTGTGTAATAGGTTTCTACATACAGCTGGGTTCTCACTAGCTTTGGAGCAAATCAGAAAATAACTTATTTTATCTTTAAATCTTCTTATTTTCTTGTTTACAGAAATAAAGGGAATTGTATTTGTCATCCAGAGCCAAAGTAATTCTTTTCATTCCAAGAGAGCAGAAGATCTAAAAAGAGATATTTTGAAACAGGCTGCAGATCTTGGCAAGGTAAGTTGAGATAATATTAAGTGCCTTGTTATATATCCTGTTGCTGCAATGTACTAAAAATATTGGGGTTTGTTGTGCCTTTTTAAAAATCCATTCTATTTCTTTTCTAATTGTTTTTTGTGTGCTTATAAGAAAACTAATTCATTGGTTATTTACTGATTGTACACTGTGATTTACCACTGCTTTAATTTCAACTATCAACCTTTTTGTGTAACAGCTGTTTTTGTTTGGATGGCATTTGATGCAAAAGTGATAAGAAAGACTTGGAAGAAGGCAGCTGTTCAGTATGACTGTAGTGTGTTTACAGAGCAAAAAAGATGTATTCTTTATGATGTGAAAAACATAACAATTTGATTATTAGTTAGAATAATTTTAGCTGAGTATTTTAATAGAGCCAGTGAATGTGCTGTAGTGTAGATTTTGTCAGAATTCCATTGCACAGTTGTGACATGGTGGCAGTAGAATGGAAATGTGTATGGACAGTAAATTCCTAAGGCAGGATTCCCCCCCTTTCCTGCAGCAGCAGTCCTCCACACCTCTCTTTTTTCCTTCTCTAACTATTCCTTGTTCCTCTGCCACTCCTCTGCAGATTGAGCAGAGCCACTCCTCTCAGACTCTCCCCTTGACCTGCTGGTGGGTCACACTGACCTGAGAGCTGCATGTTGTACTTTACAATCTGATGGGAAATTTGATTTGTAAAGCGTAAGCCCAGAGAGAAGAGGTTTTTAAGAAACTTATACTGAAAGTTCAGTGTGCATAAACAATTCTTTATTTTCTTTGTGTTTTATAAAATTAAGAAAAAATTAAGAGTGGCATACAGCCCCTCATATGAAATAGCTTGCTGTGAGGTTACTTGACCTATTTCTCATTTCCATGTTCTTTGTTGTAAAGGAAAAAGAAATCTGATGTAAATTGTCTTATGTACATTAGTCTTGTAGTGCCTAAATCAGATTGCTGGATGTTTTAGGCTTCATTTATCCAAGCTTATCAAACCTGTTGTAATTAAATCCATTTTAAATGCAATTTTTAATCCCTTAATGAAATCAGTCATGTGAGCAGCCTTTGTTCTGCAGAGCTCTGCTCTTTCAGAGTCCTCTTTGGAATAGAGAGGAGCGTTCAGATACAACGTGTGCAGAGAGGATTATGGTGTCAGTTGTTAAACCCAAGGATTTTAGTTGAGTTCTGTAATTGATGTTGCAGAATATGAGTAATAAAAAGTTCAGTAAGTAGAACTACAAATGGTTTCAGTGAGGCTGGAATATAAGCATGTTTTGTGGGAAAGAGGTGAAATAATTTTGTAATCAGAGTTGTATCTGAAACTGACCTGGCTTCTAAAAACCTTTATTGCCTAGTTGAGAAGATGCCTTTATGGAAATGCTGAAATGGTGGTGCTTTTCTTGTATTAAGAGTTACTTCTTGAGCAGCAGTCATGGTGTCTTAAGAGAAGCAGTGATGGAAATCCCGCCAGTAATCTCATATCTGAAATTTGGGAAAAGGGGAAAGCCGTCAGTGTATAGGAAAAAAATAAATGGGCATAATCAGCAGGTTCTTGGTAAATCTTGATTGTTTTGGTCAACTCACAACGCCACTGTGAGACACTCCCCAGTAATGCTGATTATGGGCATGGGGCAGATCATCTCTGCAACCCTGCATATCAACATTTGAAGTTGGCATTTTTCACTGCAGAGAATACATATGAAATTATTAGCTTCAGGCAAAAAAGTTAAATCCTTGTGTTTTCAAAGACAACTGCTATATGAAAACAAAACTGAATCATCAGGTTCACTCCTCTGTTGCTACAGGCCCAGACAATAGTCGGTAAGGTTTCATTAGTTATTTTCTGCTAGTTTGAAATGAGAAATGGAATCCAACTGCTAGATTTGTGTTACTTCATTAAGCCAGCACATATGCCTCACTTCAAAATGGATTAAGTAACTGACATTAATCTTAACAAGTGATTTGTCCATTTATTTTCTTTCATGGGGTACTTAAAACGTTTTTCTAATGTGAAACCAATCTGTAATCCTGGTCACCAGTAGATGTCAGTATTTTGTTCTTGCTTAGAAACATTTTCCATAGCGATTTATTGAATATTAGCCAAAACTCTTCAGTTAGAATTCAGCAATGGCAAAAATTCATTACAGTTTCTACCAGTCTTCTTAATTTTCTGATGTTATGTAACATTTAACCTCTGTAAATTAGACCTTTGTAAGAAGCACCAAATAAGAATAAGGAAGCTGTTGGGAGTGTAATATTTGGGACTATGCCCTTTCTGTCTAAAAAAGTCAGAATCAGGATTACTTTTTTGCTATTACTTTCAAAATCAGAAAAGAGGTAAAATAAAGTTTTTGAAAAATTACCGGTTTAGGTGCACTCAGTGCTTTTTAATTGCCTGTGATTATGACACTGTTTAGAAGACAAAAGTCTGTATATTTCCCTATGAAAACTCGTCTAGTAGAGTTGGAGATTTTTTTTGCTTTGGGTCTTGGAGGGTTCTTGCATTGAACACCCTTGGCCAATTCAAAAAACTGTAATTTTTCCTGTAAAGTCTAAAGATCAAATGGGGTCCTATGAATAATGTTGTGGTTATAGGATTTAGTGGAAGAACTTCTTTTTCAAGGCAACTGAGTTATTTTTAAATAACTGATGCAGATTTGTATATTTAGATAAAATAGACAGAATTTGCTTGAGACTTTTCAAAATCAATGCCATGAATTCAATGCAATCCATAATGTACCTCTTGCTTCCATTTACAGTTACTTGCTCTAATTCAGGATTCTAGTATGAAAACCCTGCTTGCTTCTCTCCCTCCTGTAATGGCTTCCCATTTCATGGAAGCCTCTTTCCAGCTGAGACTGATCAGGCCATTCATTTTTTGATCCTGCAGTTTTAACAAGGTTTAACAGATTATATTCAGGTGAGGTGTTGGGCTACATTCTGACCTGCCCCTCCATCTCCATGTGTACAATAGTTTGTCTCTATGGCAAGGTTTTCCACCATATCAAGATCAACCCTGTTTTTTAAATTAAAACAGGCATGTTTTAATGTCAAAATTTCTCAGTATTAATAGATTGATTTCCTTTGGTTTTTTGTGTAAAATAATAGTGTGCCTTTTATTTTCTTCCTAGCAACAACTTTCTCCTTTTTTTTTCCTACAAGGATTTATTCAATATTGTGTTTGCAACATCATCCACAACTTTAACATTTGCATTTATTTTCATAATCTGTCCATAAAACTACATTTTTATTATGTGGGGAGAGCTTGCAGTATAAAACCCTAATAAGAGTGTGCATTTAAGTGGTCGGTGAATGAAGTTCCTATTTCTATATTTTTATCCACGTTAGCACCTGTGTTGGTTTTATGTTGTGCTACTTATTCTGCTTGCATACATTGCCTAGTATCAGTATGCTCTTGGTCACTTTTCTTTGTTTTTCTTTGTAATGCTTTTAGGATTTGCATTTTAAAGTGCAACTGCTGATTCTGGGGCTTTAATATTTGGGTGCTCCTGTTGTGAAATGCTTCTAAACTCTGTTCTGTGGAAAGGTGAGGTACATTCAAAATAAAACCTTTTGAAAGTGGTCCAGGAAAAGTGTACAAAAGATTCTGCTTAGTTTGGAAAATGTATTTCGGAGTTGTCTTAAATCTCTTCAAGGTCAGCTTGCAGGGCCTTACACATTTGAGTGACTTTTGTTTTATCTTTGCTTTCCTCCAGCTGTTCTCCCAGCTTTTTGTTTTAATTGTTTGATCTTTGACTTTCTAATATGCCCTCGCTTCTCATTCTGCAAAGGTACTGGCATCCTTTTGACAATTGCTAGGCTTTGTTATCAGCAGAATTGATGCCTTGCTCATTAGCTGTTGAAAGTGTAAAAGTTACCTCCACTTTGTGCTGGAAGGTGAACAGGATCGTTTTCCTCTAATGGATGCTCAGCAGATTTGAAGGAATTTGTAGCAGTCGGATAATTCTGCACTAATGAGATCTTTTAAATGTTTTAGTAGTGATGAGTGGGCTGCCCTCAGCCCTGCCTTGCAATCATATGCCATTTCTATATCACTGCTTTTACCAATCAAATATGTGGTAGCTTCCTTCACGTTTTTAATGTAGAAAATAGGACCTGCCACCTCACAGAGATGTCCTAACATGTCAGGGCAAAATATAGACAAGAAATTCAAAAGTTTAGAGTGCTTTAGGCAAACTTCTCAGCCTCTTCAGCAGCAATCTCTGCATACTTAATAGGATTTGAACAAACCTGTTTTACTAAGGTATTTCTTTTCTTAGTAAAGAATAAGAGATTGCTTCATTCTCCACTGGTTTTGGCTATATTAAAATTGCTCAGTCATCTTTATAGAATAGAATGCTCAAGTGTACATGAGACTGGAATTACTAAATCATCAGATTAAAATCATTACCTGGTGACAGTTGTTTTGTTCTTGTATATTCTCCTGATCATCTGTACTGGTACTTGAAATACACTCACCAAATTTCTTGTCTCGTGGAAGCTTTTTTCTGCTCTCCTGTTCCTTCTCTTCTTCCCTAGTTAAAATAGGTACATTAGATTTCCTTGGCCAGAGCCTGTTGTGGGGAAGGGACCTGCTCCCCCATGTATCACACTGATTTAGCTTGGGAGACAACTGTCTCAGTCTTGCTGTCAGTGAAAGATGCTTTAGGCTTTCCATGAATATAAATCTACTTATACTGCTAATCTTGCTGATATTTAAAGAAGCATCTGAACCCCATAAATTGCTTCATTTCATTACTTGAATCATAGAATCATTAAAGTTGAAAGAGGTCTCCAAATCATCAAGTCTTTGACTGAATACCACCACACCCACTAAACCATATCAGGAAGTGCCACATCTGCTCAATTTTTGGAATACTTCTGGGGATGGTGACTCCACCATGGCCCTGGGAAGCTTGTTCCAATGCTTAATCACTCTTTCAGTGAAGAAACCTGTCCCAATATCCAACCTGAAGTGTTTTTATGCACTAGTTGTGATTGACAAAAAATTTGCTTTTAAGTAAAAACTCACTTTACACATTAATATTATCAACTACAATACTAAAATCCTATCTTAAACCCATTCTAAATAAAGACCATACTCAGACCAGGCAACATAATTACAGTGGTTCATCTTTAATATTGGCTTTCATGAATAATAGCTATGTACTGTATACATACCACACATCTGTCTTTTGCATGATTGCATTTATTTAGAATTCCTGTAAACTGTGAGCTGTGGAGAAAGTATTCCTTGCTGCTTTTTATTCACTCAAAGGAAGAGCAAACAAATGGCACTTTACTGCAAATGTTGTCCTGCTAGGCTACTGTCTTATTATGCACATCTGTGGTAGCATTTATAATAAGCACTCAAAACTTCTCCAGATTTTTTCCACACCTTTTTTTGTCTTGTTACAAAAAAAGGTCTGATTTGTTAATTTGCACACAGTACTTGCTGTGTTTTTTTGCACTCAGTATTTGCTTTGGCTTTTTTGCTCTTGATTTGTGAAAGCAGGGCAATGCTATGGCCTTTCACTGAACTCTCTGAAATGACACATAATATATTATGAAAACTCAACTCTTTTTTAAAATGATAACTGGGCATCTGAGAGTAGAACAGAAGTAGAAATTCTCTCTAATGGAAAATAATACATTATACTTTATTACTTTGGGCTTCCTGAGGAACAAAGATTATTGGAAACCGTGCCTTATTAGAATCATGGGGTTTTTTGTTGTGGGAGTGTTTTACACCTTATTGTGGCCTTTCTGTACTTCAGAGGGGCTTATAAAGAAAGAGGGGAACAGACTTTTTAGAGGGCCTGTAATAATAAGGAAAGGGTAAAGTTTTTAAACTAAAGGAGAGTAGATTGAGACTCAGCATAGGGAAGAAATTTTTTACAGTGGTGTTGGTGAAAAACTGACAGTTTGCCAGAGAAGTGGTTGATATCCCATCCCTGGAGACATTTGAGATCATTTTGGTTGGGATTCTGAGCAACCTGATATAGCTGAAGGTGTCCCTGCTCACTGGAGGGGCCTGGACTAGAGTTTTGAATGTTCCTTCCAACTCAAAACTGTTCTAGGATTCTATGAATGAAGCATAAAGGAAAAAATAGAGCAAGAAATTAAAAGGATTGGACAACTTTGGAGAAGCTCCTAAATAACAGATGTGTTAAACAGAAGCAAAGTTCTTTTACACTGGTAATGTATAATAGAACTTTAAATCATCCATGAGTTGTATTTGAATGGGATTATTGAAATAATATTTTGTCTTGGATTCTTGGAAATGAGGCTCTGATAAGATTGATACTTATGTCTTTAAAACATGAAAAATAATTTAAATGCCTATTGTAATTTCCAATATTTAAGGAAATTGTTAGAATATAGAGAAGATGAAGTGTTTGGTACAATGTTTGAAGCTGGAAATTCCCAGTAAATTGTCTGACCCACTGGGCTTAGAGGTAGGAGGTTTGCTATTACTTTCTTTTACTACTGCTATTGGTATTACTTCTTTTAGAAATCCTTCAGGATGTCTACAGAATTGGCATGTTTTTGAAAATAAAGCTGTAGGGAGACTTCAGTATGTATTCCACAGCTCTACTTTGTCAGAGTAATCATAACAGATGACTGTAAGAGCTTGGCTTATTTAGCCTCCCAAGGGAAGGCTGAGAAGGTAGGCTAGCTCTGAATGTGTCTTAGGATTGATTACTGAAAAGAAGAGAGTAGGGGAAATGCTGTTACGTGCTTGAAGGGTATGTAGAGCTAGAAGACATTTCTGAGTCTGGAGCTGTGCAGTTCAGCAGCAATGCTCAGGGTATAAGGTCCCCACTCCTGCCCCTCACCTCTGGGCTTCATGAGGCAGTTTAATGAGCTCACAAAGCACAGAGATAATAAATGCAAGACACCTACAGATATGAGCAAACTGGACTCATTAGGAGCAAATTCCTGTACACTACTTTATTTTTCTCTAGTGTATTACAAGATGGCTTTTTGCTCTGCTCAGGTGACTCAGTAATATAACAACGAGCACATTACTGTCGTGTTTTGCATTTCACTGCAGTTCTGGATCTGTTTCTATGCCTTACTTGCAAAATCATGTCACATAGGACATATAATTAATAGTGCTGAGCAAGGTCTGGTGTGAGTTGTGTTCTAATAAAGTGTGTTCTCACAAAAGAATACACTTAGGGCAAGGTTTGGTTATGCCTAGGTGAAATTCAGTGAGCTACTCTGTAGGAAAACAAAGCAAATGCAGTTCTGCTAGAGGAACCTAGAGGATGTGACCTAGCCTGGAAATCCCATTTTAGCTGGGGTGGATCTCTGCCATCCTGGGTGTATACAGGAGCCCACGTTGACCTCATAGTCTATGAAACCATAGCATTTCCTTTTGTTTTTACCCTGTATGGTTTTGTTCTCTATAAATTGCACATTTCTCATACAGGATTTGGTCGATTGATGCGAAATTCCACGTAGTGCAGAAAGAATAGAGATACATGTTTCAGGTTAAGAATTCCCTTATTTAGCTCTTAACTCTTTTACTCTGAATTACCTTTTCTTTATTGGATAATGCTAGTCTTCCAATTTTTTTCATGTTAATGAAGAAAACTTTCAATATTTATATTCAAAAACCAGAGCTCTCTTGATGATTTGGTGTGAAATTGATTGTGCCATCTTCATACTTCAACTTTCATAAAAAATACTAGATGATTTTAAGGTACAAATGAGGCTGTGTGAAACTGTGTCTTTAGAATTAGCTTGAAAATGTGGATCTAACCCCTTTATTCACACTTAGTTTTTCTTTGTGTAGTGTTTGCCATTGTCATCAGTGACAGGTAATGTTGATCTCACTGTGCTGATAGAGTAGGTGTATTGGGGTAAAAATATCTCATACTGTATTTCAATTCCATTTCTTGGTTTTTCCCTTTAAAGTCAGCTCTGTTGTGTAAGTGGGGAGAGTAGTTTCTGAGTCTTCAAGAAGTGATTAAATTAGGTTATTTAGATTATAAAATACTTGTCTCATATGTAGAATGTTGGTAAGTGTGAAAGCACATGGTTTGTAACTGTGGAAACATTAGTTTCAAGCTAGAATAACCAGGGAATGCAGTACAGGCCATGGATGCATTTGTAGGAGAGTTTTATGAGATAGACACAGTGTGCAAGTTACATTTCATTACCTTGACTGCATGTGCCCTTCCACTCCTCAAAGCTGACACCAGATACATTTTGCTTTTTTGTTCTGTCCTTGTACTGAAGATGGAATAAATAAAATGAACAGGTCAGCCCAGTTCCACTAGGTTCAGAGTAAAAATGAGAAAGGAAAAGCAACAGAAATGCTCCTGTATTTTTGTAAGTGGCTGTTTTAGATCTCTAGAGTGTGTTTTAAGCATTTCCTTTATTAAGTTAGAATTAATGCATGGTTCGAGGTGAGTGGAAGGAAAGGCTCCTGCAGGACATGAATTTTCATGTTTTAGAGGGAGTTGGGTAGAGAAAGAGAGCAGGTTTATGAGAATGTCAAAGAGAAAAGATATCTTGTAAGCTCAAGAGAGCTTTTTCTTTATCATCACTCCTTTGCTCTGCACAAAGGAAATAGAGTATAATGGTACAGCTACTTAGATTATGTAATTTACTTCATATCTTTTGCATGGGTAAATGCTGTTTTTATCTAGAATTAATCCAGTTTCAGCCTTCAGTGTGATAGAGACCCTGAGTATGTTATTATTAACCACTATTTTCTTTGTCTATTGTACATGAAATACATGGCTTCCTGAAAATACTAGCAGGCTTTGTATGCATGTAAAAAGAAATGTTCTTTTAAAGACAGAGGTCTTCCCTTTTATCTTCCTATCTGCAGCCCCTTAAGGAAGCATAATTTTGTGGTTTTACCACAAACTTATGCTAAAAAAAAAAAAAAAAAAAAAAAAAAATCTAAGAAAACTAAAGATAAAACTATAAATAAAGATAAAACTATACCCAAGTAAATTTTACCATTTTCACATTTGGGTGAATTATAAGGTGTTGAGAATACTATGACTAAGATTTGCCACTTCCACTAAAAGCTCTGAACTTTTGGTTTTTCAGTAAATTGAAAACAAGCAGAAACATATTTGTTAGGTTAGTTTGAACTGGAACCATAAATCAGAAATGCTGATTTTTGAGATGCAGGTGAATATCCTGTTACAAATTGGAGTTTTGGCATTGTTTCTTTTCAATTTGGGTCATTCTAATAGCATAAATCCTTATTTTTGTATAAGGTAAATGCACTCCTGAGAGACACAGTTATTCCTTAGAGCAGTAGATGTTTTCTTTAGTATATGAAATTTGGAGGTTTGATGTATTTCTAGATGCTGTGCTTAAATGCCCTTAAAAAGGATTTAAAGTAAACTTGACATAGTCAGCAAATACTGCAAACTTTATCTTAGAGCTTTTCTTAGAAAATAAATTACTTTTGCGTTTTAGTGTGAATTTTATGTTAATGGCATCATTCACAAATATCATTCATCAATCAGAGATGTTTGGCACATGCAAGCTCTGAGTGGAAAAGGATTAGGGCTTGGAGAGGCAGGTGCACCCCTACAACTCATGGTCCTCTCTGTGCTTGTGGGCACACAGACCTCCAAAAACAGACACTCAAAGCCTCCTGCCCAGGAGTTAGGAATGTGTCACTGTTATATTTTCTGGAAAAATCCCTTTGCCCAGGATTCTTTTCCTGGGAAACTGAGAAGCCTCAGGGAGAAAGGGAAACAATATTATCTCATTTGCATCTCCTGTGTTTTGCCACTTTGGAATGCGGTTGGAGATTGTTTATCCAACAGGTGGTTGTTTCATTGGTTTCCTCTGAATCATTTTGACTTAATGACCACTCAGGGTCAAACTGTATGGAGGCTCTGGAAAGAGTCACAAGTTTTTCTTGAGTATCTTTCTCACCTTCTGTCTGTATCCTTTTAGTATTCTTTAGTATAGTTTAGTTTAGTGTTCTTCAATATATTCTAGTATCATAAAATAATAAATTAGCCTTCTGAGAACATGGAGTCAGATTCATTATTTCCTCCCTGCTAATACAAAAGAAATGGAATTTAAGGAGAAGACAGGACAGACTGCAGTGATCAGAGCAGGCCATGGCAAAACAAGTGTCCTTCCCAGCAAATTGTTACAAGTGACCACCTCCCTTTTTTCCCTGCACTTACCAATGATTTTTTTCCTCCTTGGCCTGGTTTCAGCTAGGATAGGGGAAGAGAGGGGTTGACTGAGCAGCTATATGTGGTGCTTTCCAGCTGGGCTTAAACCACTCCTCAAACACCATCATCCCTCCTCTGCTGACCTTGTACTCTTTCCTAAGCATCTCATGTGAAGTTTTGAAGGTGAAGGTGAGCAGGGAGCCTCTCCTTTCTCTTTAGCTGGTGTCACACCTGGACAGAATGATGCTGCAGTGGGGGATTGGACTCGCTGGTGGAGCAGGGTACTGCTTGTGTATTGAGGGATGTGTCTGCATCCAGCTTTCCACATGTAATACAAATTGTGCACTTTGGTTTATCAGAAGGCTGTGTTTAAGTGGTGTTTTCTTGGAAACTACCCCAGAATTCTAGCTTATCTGCTGGACACTGGGATCTGCCACATCAAAGAGGTTTCGAATAACAAAAGAGCAAAGGAATTTTTGAGTATTTTCCTTTGTAGGAAACCTTCTTTGATCTTTCAGGAAAAAAAATGTTAACTCCTCATATTGATTTTTCTGTAAATCCATCGTTTTTTGTCAAGATGTTAGTGTGACAAGTCAAAGCTCAGCTCAAAGTAAAGAGTGTTGGAACTCTCACTTAAGCTGAGTGCAACGTGATTGTCCAATGGACGCCTTTGCAGAACACCCTTCATTATTTATAAGTATTTCTTCATGGGATTTTATGGAATGGCAAGGAGATTACTATGATCTATTGATTACGTGGGTTCTACTGCAAAGCATGGAACTCCAAGTCTGTTAGCTTTATAGCTAAAAGACAATTAAGAAATTACAGGTTGGAAGAAGCACTAACCCTCACTTGCAGTTCACCTTGTTTCGTACCATCCTGAGTCATCTATTTTTCAGGGCTGCTCGCCAGTCAAAACCTAGTTACTAACTGGAAAACTAATTAGCTCTTCCAGAGTAATTTTTTAAAGATTGATTGATGTTTAGGAAGAAAGTACATATAATTCAAGTTTAATGGGAGTATTTTTATTTTTCTTAAAGGAATTGCCTACAGTTCTGCTTATTCATCAGATCGACAGGCATGAGGGTGCATGGACAATATTGCCATTAATGACAGAGTAAGTGTAATGCATGCCAGTCATTTTCAGAAGTTTTTGTAACCAAGAATATATGTAATAGTTACTCAGACCTTTTTTTCTTTTTTCAAAAAGCAAAAATTTTTAATGAGAATTGCAACTTTATATTTTAACTTTCTTACTGTACTTCTTTTGTTTTATAAAGCAATTTTCTGATGAACTTAATTAAATCAGAGAAGCCTATTTAAAATAAAAGAACAGCAATAATAGAATTTTACTGAGCAACAACCTTCTTCAAATCACAGAGCATTTTAAAATTATTAGAGAAGTAAACTAGTCTAAAGAAACAGCATTTTAAAATGTGTATTTTTCTGTTTGGTCCCCGCTTCTCACAGTGTAAGGTGTGAGGTATTACAGAAATTTTGATCTTTCAGATTACTTGACTGAATTAAGTGGAATAAATTGAAAATAAATGGTTCATAATACTTGTTAGGGGTTTTTATTGCTTATAGAGTCATATGTCTCTGTAGTGAAAAGTTTTAGGTTTCAGCATCTTTTTAGATGCTTATATGGCAAATTTTCATGTTAATGTGATCAGAAAAGACAGGTAGCCTCAATATCTTTTTTTCTTAGCTTATGCAGATGGCTCCAAGGAGAACATGCTGCATTTACATGGTAGTATCTTGCAAACTGTCAGGAAGTTGTTTTAGTAATCTTGAAGCTCCATGATACTGAAGAATATCTTTTGCCTGAAGCTTGCATTTGAAATCTGCAGCCTACTGAGGTTTAATTTAGTTAATATAACTTATTAGATGTATTCAGGGTGAGGTTTTTATGTCAGAGTGGTTGCAGGACAGGATACTTTTCCTTTTGCTTTCCATTACTTTGTGTGTAGAAAAACATAAATAGTGCTTGCATAGCAGCTGTCTGTGAGATATATGTAAACTGTGAAAAATAGCAGAAGAGATTTGAAGTAAATTGAAAACTGGAAGATGATGTTCAAGCTATCAATCATCTTTCTTTTCTTCCCTGCTTAGCTCCTGTTTCAATGACCTTGTGGTTCCTCTTCTGAATTATTTATGTCATGGTGACAGGGTTTACAGCTCTTATAAGATAGCAGAACTAAAAGAAAAAATACAAATGCTCATTTGTGTGAGAAAGCAGGAGAAAATTCTTTAGAAATCAGAAGAAGAATCTTAAGTAGAGGATTTCCATCTTGAGATTTCTGGAATGTGAGTTTCGTTGTGTGTACTGTTTCACTTAGTACTTTTGGCAGATGAGGACATGGAGTAGTTTAGCAGTATGTTCATGTTTTGAAGTTTGTATTTTGTTTTCTCAATGGACAAAAGAGGAAGAAGGGAGTTCAGCCCATCCTGCAGCAGGAGAGGATGCTTTTAATTGTGGTATAAGATGCATCTTTACCAGAAAATTGCTTCCAAAGAATAGATTTCTCAGTCCTGTAGCTGTCAGCATTTTTAAGGAGGTCTCTAAGCAGTTGTGAAAATTTTTAATTTTTAGTTCTTGGGCACAGGTTAAGTTGGACAAAATATTTAATTTCAGAAGATAGAATCAGTGAATGTCTCATGACACAGTATCCTTACTGTGCCTCGAAGGCCTGCTGCATTTCCTCTCAGTAACCATGTTCATTCAGCAGAGCAGAAATCCCTTTTTTAAAAATTATCCAAAACAGGATCTTACCATGGTATCCCCAAGGTCTCCATGCAGTCTGAACTCCAAACATTTGTGCTCTGAAGTCTCCATAAGACTCTCTTGGAGACCTTAAGTACTTAGCCTTGGGAGTCATTCCCAAAAGCCAGGCAAAGGAAACTGGAAAAATAAATATAGCAGGGTTTTTTTTGGTTTTTTTGTTTGTTTGTTTGTTTGTTTGTTGTTGTTGTTGTTTTTTTTTTTTAATTAGGATGTTATTAATTAATCTGTCTCTGTTTTGATGAGTAGTGGAAGAATTAAGGCTAGAGGAACAGAGAAACAGGGAATGTCATTTTTCTGAAGGGAATCCTGCATTGTGATTATTGCTATCTTTGAGGATTCCCTTCAGTCTGTACCGTTTCACTGTACTGGAAAAGCTAATGAAGTTTTTACATTACATTTACATTTTGTACCTTTCTGAATGGAAATTCTTTATGTATCTCTGTTCCCTTCTTTCTGGAATAACTGTTTTTTAATAAATAGATAGCAGCAGAGTCAGTATCTTTATCCATTCACAGTAGTCCTTGATGTGAAATTCTAAATCAGTAGTAAAATTTTCCGTTTCTGTGTAAATGAAGAATTGATGGCAAATTATTTATATTTGGGGAATGTGCCTTGAATGTGCCATTTTTGTTCATAAGCCACCTTATTAGTGAAATGTATCTTTCTCTTTTCAGCTTCTCTGTTACCTATGGTAGGAACTCCTCATGGATTTTCTTCTGTGAAGAAGATACAAGAATACAGGTCATAAAACTGGTAGAAACACTCAGAAGATTTGACAAGTCTAAGGTGAAATAAAAATTTAGAGATTTGACTTTCCTTTTGAATGTGATTGAGTGTGTTTTGCCAAATGTTGGAAAAGATGTGTCCAAACACCTTAAAACAGGGGCATAGATTTCTTTGCTGAGGCTGAAAGCAAGGTATTTAGCATGCAGCAGTACAAATGCCTGTATAGCTGTTGAAGATCTGTTAAAATTGAGCAGAGAAACAATTTTTTCTGTGAATAGCCTGAAAATTATGTACCATAAATAAAAATATGAATGTGGTCTGTTTTGCAGTCCCCTCTCCCCATTTTCCTGTCTGTTACCATTCTGATTATCATCAGACTGATTGATGCTAGTTTGTCTCTGATGTAAAATAGTAGGGTGGTTTACTTGCATTCTGTTTCTAATCTGTCTTGGTGATAAATATTCTGTTCCTATTGGAAAAAACACCACCAAAAGACTTGCAGAACAAAACAGAAGTACTGTCACCAAGGAGCAAAGCAAATTCGGCAATGCAACTGACATGAAAGGTGCTAATATTTAGAATTTTCAGTGTTCAGAAAAAAACCCCACCTTGGTGTCAGTCCTTTGCCTGTAATAAAAGAAGCCAAAATCTCTTGTGTGAAATATGTTTTGCTTCTTTGTTGTAAGAAGCAAAATTGTTGTAATTCTGCTTCAGGACTCGCTTTAGCATACTTACTTCTTTTTCAGGCATGTGGCCATGTGTTTTCTCACAGTTCTTTTCTAAAATGTTAATAATAATAAAAATTCAGAGGTCTTACCTTTTGAAACACTTGGTCTTCTAAACAGAAGACTGAATATATTGAGACCTTTGTAATATTATTTTTTTTTGTTTGTTTTGTTTAAGAAACATCTACTTGTAATTTATAGTCTCAGAACAGAAACATGAACATTTTTGTTCTAGATGTGCCCTTTTGCCAGTTTTACTCTCTCCTTTGCATTACATACAGGTTCGAATGAAGTTACAAATTACATTCCAACCCACGATGAAAGGAAAATAAAACACTTTGCTTTTGTACATAGTAATTGTCATCTTAGTGTAACAGTCCATCCCTGGTTGCTTATATACAGTAGTAGTCCATCAGATACAAAATTCAAGGTGATTTATATCAGAGCTCCTTCAATATTCTTCTTAAAGCCTCAGCAGTCTGCATAATAATAAAAAGTTGGTATACAGGTTGCCCAGAGAGATTGTGGAATGTATTCAAAAGGTGACTGGACGGAGTCCTGGGCAGCCTGCATTGGGTGATCCTGCTTGATTCCTGGGGAATTGGACTGGGTGATCTCAAGAAGCCTCTTCCCACCTCAGCCGTTCTATGACTCTGGGATTCAGTGTTCCTTGAACAGGTGGAAGCCAAGGCATGTTCTGGAGTTTGAAAGTGCAGCCTGTATTTGATTTCAGAGAACAATTTTTAGTTTCATTTCTCACCAAGTACAATTTTTGTCCAGATTATTAATTGTGAACAATGTGCTTCCCTTGTTTTTGTTTTCAGGTTTGCTTTATTCAGCATGAATGCAGTCATCAACTTCACTAAAGGGATGCTGTAGATGAACAAAATTGTTTCCTATATTCCTTTACAGGAATGGTTTTTAGGTAAAGCATTATATGATGAAGAATCTACAATAATTCACCATTATGCCTTTGCTGAAAATCCTTCAGTCTTTAAATTTCCGGATTTTGCTGCTGGTTGGGCGCTTAGCATTCCACTTGTTAACAAGTAAGAATTGAATTCTAAGTCACTTCCCATTTATGTGCCATTATTCTACATATTCCAAGTATAATTGTTATAAACATTTCACAATTAAACAAGAGTGCAGATATAGATTTCTGTACCATTGCTGTGCATGTGATTTATTTTGCTTCACTCTGCCTACGTGAAGTAGCTGATAGTTGTCCAGTAGTGGCTGTTTAACTAGTTCAATTCCATCTTGTAATCTTAGGGATGTATTCTCCCCCAGACAGTGGTTTTATTCTGGGTTGTAGAGTGGCTGCATTGCCCTCTAGAAGTGTTTCTCATGCTGTACAGACAAACTACATATTTATTTCTGCTTAGACTCTTAGGTGCTTTCAAATGAGATTTGAAATTTCATAAATTTCAGAGGTTGAATGTGTCTTACCATAGCAAGGATCAATGTCCTCATGAATTAAAAGTCCTTAAACACTGTGCTTTGAAATACACAGAAAGGTAATATTGTCTGTAGTTTGAGATGCTGACCAATACTGAGCTTCAAATGTGCTGCTGCTTTTAATCTGTTGCAAATTTTATGCCAGACTCTCTACCTTCTCCAGGTGAGAACTTTCTTCTTGTGTAGGAAGAATGTATCAAAGTGTGTGTTTTGGAAATTAATGTTAACATCATGACACTGTCACATTTTTTTAAAAAAAGGATTGATATGATAAATATAAGTTGCTTCTTGAGGCAATAAATACAGAAATGTGATTTATTATTATTTTCCCCTTTTAGGATGGTCGGTAGTACCAGCCACACTTTCCTGCATGCACTAGTGATTGGGGTTTTTTAGTATGTTTGATTAACCTTCTTCATCTCTAATTGCATAGGCTTGCAAAGAAGTTGAAGAGTGAACCACTCAAATCAGACTTTACAATAGATTTAAAGCATGAGGTAAGCAGTGGTGTGATGAAAGAAAAAATTGTCTCAAAGTTGTATATTTGAATGGTGTTAAATCATAATGGAAATAAGAGATTATTCTTAAACATTGCTAAAAAGTTTGACTGCAATGGCATGGTAGATTTCTTTTCCTTCCTTTAGAATATTGCAGTACTTTAGAACTATATTTTAAGCATAGAAAAATTCATTAAAGGGCTTGCATTCATGTACGAATGCATACATGGTTGTATACATTAAGGGATCTTCTAAGGATTGCTCTGTAAGGAAGGAGAGAGACTTCCAATTCCTGAACCATAAGCTGAGGTGAGTAGTAGGTCAGTTCTAGCCAGTCTCCCTTTCTGAATCAGACTCTCAGAGGTAAATATGGTGGGGTTTGCATTAAATACTCTGAGGAATCCACCTTTGTGTGAACAAGCAGTGCTGCAACTTGCAGCTTGGAAGTCTGGAAAGACTCCTTTTTGTCTCTGGTATGCAACACTTTAGAAAGGTTGGCAGAAGGTATTTCAGACAGTGAGTGAATTGACTGAAAGGAACATGAAAAGGAGGCTCTAAAAGAGTATCTGTGCTACTTTTTTGGAGGCCTTTTTTATTTTTTTCTGCATTTAAAATGTTTGTGCTGTCCAGGGTTTTGTACTGTCACCAAAGTGAACTTCTGAACCAGAGGTGGAAGAAGGGGATAAATCTGCCATAAGCTTCTGGCCTGAAATAAGAACATGATTAAGATTAGGGTAAGGAATGTGAAGAAGAAGGAAAGAAGAACAGGATTAAGATTTTGGCCTGAAATTATGAGTGACACTGAAGTAGTTTTAATTCTTTTAACACTCCTGAAAAGCATCTATAAATTGTTGTTCTGGTCCAGAAAAAAAACAAAACACCTTTACATAAAACTATTGCTGCCTTTTCAGATCTCATAATGGTCATAAACCTCCTCATTTACAACATAAATCTATGGTGTATTTATAGAGTATAGATATGTAGCATATTTAAATAAATTTTGTTTTATGCAAAACCATTCTTTTATATAGTTCCCCCTCATTTTCTCAAAAACAATTGAATCCCTCTCAGCTTTCATTTTGCTGTGAGAAACCAAACAGGAAGCTGTTTTCTTCCTCTTGTTGATTTTTCTCAGTGCAAGACCTTGGGCTTCACAATGTCATTTTATTTTAACTTTATTTTTAAGACAAAATCATTCATATATTCCCAGTATTCCAGTCTACCTCAGCACTAAAAAGTCTCTAAATACATTGTCATAAACAAAGATCATTAAGAGCTACTCCTTTATGTTCCACAGATTGCTTAGTAAAAAACAGTTGGTCACTCAACCAACAGAATTACTTCCATCCACTTACTATTCTGTTAGCAGGTCTTTGCATATGTTTTATTTCAAATTTATTGCCATTGATAACCTACTTCAGCCCTGGAGTTATTCTTTCTGCACAGCCTCATGTCTCCCTAGAGACAGTTTCACTCCCTCTCATTTATTTAATAAATCACCATCTTCTCTGTCTTCAATCATTTTTTGTCTACGCTCTTCTTGTGTGAGTTGAGATTGACAGCAAATCAAAGAATATTATCTGTTGTTTTTTATGATTGTGTATAATGTTAAAGTTTATGAGAGCTATTTTAGTTTGAGGGACTCCTAAGAACAGATACCTCTAGTTTTGGGTATTTTATTGTGCTCTGCATCCTTTTTATCTGCTACACCATGCCACATCTTTCACTTTTCTCATAAATTAATAGTTTAATTAAACTATTAATTAATTAAACATAGTTTAATCTATGTTTCCAATTTTGATAGATTGCCCTGTACATTTGGCAGAAAGGGGAAGGACCACATCTTACTCCAGTGCCCGAGTTCTGCACAGATGATGTGAATTCATATAAGGTTGATCACTGTGCAACAACTTTCAGTAATTTTCTGCCACTTTGTGTAAGTACAATATTTTAAATACCATTTGGTTAGTAAAAGTAAAATCCTTACTAAAGCATAGAATACTTGAGTTCAAAAACCTCAAAACCTGAGAAAATATTTTCAAGTAAGCTAAAAAAACCTCAACAAAATAGTTTGTTCTGGCATTTATCTAGGATGTATTTTGGAGATGCTTTCAGGCTTCTGTGGCACGGAATATTTTCTGGCAACTAATATTGTGTATGCTTTAATGAGTCTTTATACCACAGTGTTTGCTTGGTGCATGCTCTATAAATTATTTATCCTTACACTCCTTACACAGTGAGATACTGAAGTATAGATGATCTTTTTTTGTTTGTTCCACACAGATGGGAATCTAAAACTTGTTGAGGCTAAAGATAAAATGTAACGTAGTATTTGGTGCCTAAAAGTCTCTTCCACCTCTAGGAGAATACATTTATTATATTATGAGTTAAGTGTAGCTGGTGGCCAAAACGTCTTCCGTGCTTCCAGGAGAGCAAAATTCTAGGTGCCAAAAAAGATAACGAATCAAAGTGGTCAAATGGTTTATTACAGTGGAGGAAATTCAAAGATTTCTAGTGTGTATCATTTAAGCTGGTTTTTCCAAGTGTGATACAATTTGTGTTCTCATAGGACTGATTTCAAAGAAATTAAGAGACATTCTGTTTCAGATTAATCATTCTTGGTTCAACAAGTTTTTCTACTCATGGCCTTTTCCTGGTGATAGGTGTTTTAGTTCTTGTCAGAGTACTACATCAATGGAAAAAAAATCCAAGAATGTTATTTCAGGAATTTTAAACAACCAATGCCTTTTTTTCAAGATACAAAAATTTACTTCCTGGTGTATCACCAGACCATATTTAGAACATAATAGAACACCATTCTGCTTGATAGGCTATAGAATAAAAAGATATTTCCTGTTTTATTATACGTACAGACATACATATCCTATAAAATACTACAGGCACAGCCTGCACTTAAAAGATTATTTTTTGTTTTGTTCCTATAGGGAGAGCCAGTGAATAAGGAAGATGTTTTTGTTGCTGTAAAAACATGTCGAAAATTTCATGGTGACAGAAGTAAGTTGTTGGCTGGTCAAGGTAGTAGTTCTATGCAATATAGTTCATAAAATGAATTTTTAAAAAGCAAGCTGATATATGCTGTCTCTGCAGCTCTTGTGACTAAGTGTTTGCAAAATCGACTCAGAAACAGGAAAGTTTTGGAATTTTAAACAGCTTATCCTTCAGGTAGAATCTTTTTGCTGTTCAGTGTCCTCAGGAGTCAAACATTTAAGATTAAAAATGGTTTCATCATTAGTCACTGTTGGCAAAAAACTTGGAATTGAATACCTGAATTAAAATGTGCATAGGATTAGCTCATATTGTTGTAAATTGGAACTGTTGCAATATGAATTAATACAGCAGCTATTAATATCCTTCAGTGAGTTTCCCAGATAATTGCTTCATTTCTTTTCTTTGTGCCAGCAGTGACAATTGTGCAGCTCTTTGGTGGCTAACTTAGAAATCTGAACAAGCTGAAAGGTCCCTCATCTCCTCCTTCCTTTTGTCCTGCCCTCCTCTCCAGTAAAAGATGGAGCAGCTCATGCTGTCATGTTGCTCCTAGTTGTTCCATGTGCACATGTACTTGATAATGCTTGGAATGAGAAAATCTGTCCCTTCCAGAAATCTGGTCATATGTAGTACTTTGTCCAGCCAGTGGCCCAGATCAAGAGTGTGTGAAACTCTGTACCATGTTTCATCTGGAAGTTCATCTGAAAATTGTGGAGTTACACAAGCAGCTGTAGTCACCATGCTAAAAACAGCAAACAAAAAACCCCTTAGTGCAGCCCAGCAAGATACACACAGTGAGCATTAACTTCCTCCTCAGAGACACAGAGAACAGACACAGGGAGACTCTCAGCTTCTGCTAGCACATAGTAATGCTCAGCTAAGTGGAGGGAGATCAAGTCTCAGCAAAGCTTGGAAGGAAAAATTCCAAATCCAGCTATTGAACAGAAGACATTCCACCTACTTGATGCCACCTACCAGTCTGTTCTAGTTTGCTTTTAGACATTTTGTTACTAAGGAAGAGATTTGTTTCCAGGAATCTGCTTGAATTTTGTGTGCTCTTTAATACTCCAGGTGCACAATACTCTCTCCATTAGGCTTAGTTTATTTATAAGCATAATTTAAAGGGATTATAATGGCAAAAAAATTGAAAATCAAGTTATTGGTTAGTAGTTGTACCAAATTTTGAGAGATTTTTGCCATACCTGTTGTCAGAGGACAGGATGAAAGTAAAAGCTCTTTTCTTAACTAAGTCTAGTTAAAAACAGGTGTTTTTTTTTCATAATAAGATTTATAGAATTATTTTCTTAATGCTACTGCACCTGATGAAAGCACATTTGTAGTGTTTTAGTCACATAATTGTTAGGTTATCTTTAAAGTAGCTTTTGACAAAACAAAATTGACTGTCCTGTAACTGGAGTTCACTGAAGAGTTCTCCTTCCTGGATCCATGTTCATTTTTTGATATCAAAATTTAAAAGAAGAAAAAGAAAAAAAAAAAAAACCTAGAAAGTCAGAAAGAAACATAAGGCCCCAAAAAGATAGCATAAACATCCTTCAAGAAACACCTGTTGAAGACTGAGGAAAATTCTTGAACTTTCCTCACAGCTTCCAGTGTTATGCAATAGAGGATAATCTTACTCCTGATTTTGAAAGATTAATGGATGCCAGCTTCAGAGAGCTCTTTTTACCTGGTAAGTCATTCTTTATTGTATGCCAAAAACTACATTAATGCAGCACTAAGGCTTGGAAATTGATGTGCTTTTAAAAGCAGCTAAATTTGACCTCAGAATTTACTTCAGTTACAACTCTCCTTCTTGCACATACCATCTGTAGTTATAAAAGAAATTTTCAAGACTGCAAACATGCATCAGGGTTCTAGAAAGGGCAGAAATAAAATGTCATTAAGAGCTTAGAGATGACTTTTAAATATCTCTAGTGGTATTCAGACTTTGGTGTGATCACCAGTATTAGTGCATATTGATAAATATTTGCATCATCATCTAGTCCAAAATTTCAACTAGTTTTCTTTGGAAGATACAATTTGCCAGGAATTACAAAGTATTGGTGGATTCAATTTGCAGTTGACATTAGTCTGCATGGTGACACTTCCATCAAGACAAACAAGGGAAAGAGAAGGACACTTTAGCCAGCAGCCCCCTTGCTGGAGCTTGTAACTGAGATGAGATTCAAGTCCTTGCTTCAGTAAACTTTTCTTCATTTATAGAAAGAAGGGGGTGGGGGGCCACCAAATGAATTGGTTTCTAATTGCAAATATTTCTGTGGATCCTGCTGAGTTTCAGGTCCTTGTTTGGAGAATTATCAAACAACCTTCACAGGTGCAGCTCTTCTGCCAGGGAAGTTTGGATGCTCTTGTGTATCTGTGATTCTTCTGTTCTGAAGCCATGTTTTCAGAAACCTTTCTCATTTTGTTCTGCTGAGAAATAGTTTTAAGTAAAACATTTCAACAAAATAAGAAAGTAATTTCCTGCCTATACATTTGTTTTTGAACATAATTCTTTTTTGGATTTTTTATGAAGAAATGAGAATGCTTTTAAGAACTTTGAAAAGTAGTATGGACCATTGCAATATGCTACAAAAGTAGGGTTTTTTCCTTTTCAAAATATTCAAGTCTTTCCATTAGTGCATTGAGTTCTTATTACTCTGTCTTAACACCAAAAGGTAACTGTTACCAAATTGAGTGTTGATCAATCGAGTAATAAATTCTCTGTGTTCAGAGTAGAGGGAAGTGAGCAGCTAGGTCGGCAACAAACATCAAATTAGGTGATGGATGATTCTAGCAAGGGTTTAAAGTGAGTTGTTCACAAGCATCAGGGTTGTATAGCAGCCAAGGGAAGTTATGTAAGTCTCTCCTCCATTGGAAGCACTGCCTGCTACTGGTGAGACCTCCTGGATGGTGTCAGAGAGCATAAAGCAGAGGAACAGTAACAGCAGAATGCAGAACACTTGCTCATCTCAGGCCTGACCTCCTCATTTTTAAGATGGAAGAGAGATCATTATTTCCATCTGATGGTTTTCAGTTGAACACCCTGCAGATGGTTGGGTTCTTTTTGTGTTACCCATAATTTATTCACTTCTCGATGTAATGTAAACACTCATGGCATCATTATTAGAATTTTGTGGGATTAATTTTAAATCCTGATGTAAAATAGCAGACTAGTAAGAAAAAGGTGGTTTTTTAAGAGAAGCATTAAGCAATCCTCCTTTGAATAGAATCTCTCCATGGGATTAAAATCGATTGTATGATATTTACAAACTGCACCATACAAACACTTCTTATTTATAAATGAAACAATAAATATTTATAAGTTTATAACAGTAATGGTTATAAAATGTCCTGTGAGTGTGTCTCCAGAGACAGGTTCTTTGGAGCATTGATGTGATGTTGCTGTCAGATAGCACGTGTATAATACCAGTAAAGTGTTTCAAAAGGTACATTTTGTCTCTTTCTTATTCAGAATATGTTACAGACTTTACAGCTGGATTAAAATGTGCCATTTCAATACTGGAAGAAGGACTAATCTGTGATAGTGTTTGTGCTGATGTGTTCTATGAATCATACAATAGCAAGTGTAAAAGCAGAATTCCATGCTTTGGTTGGAAAAATGTAAATATCACAGTTTTCAATTATTATTATGAATAATAGGATCATGAAATATAGTAATATTTTAATAAATCTCTTTTAATCATTTAAATAAAACTGTCCTGGCTGGCTTTCATAAAAATGTTAGGGTTTTTTTTTCTGTCTAAATATTATAGGAAAGAAAGTACAATGGACATTTAGAATCATGATGCTGTATTTGAAGCAGTGTATTTATTACCATGTGAAGAAATGTGGCTAACAAAACGTGGTTAACATGAATATTTGGATTAAGTATCTATTTTAATCAAGTTCCTTGTGTTTGAATGCCAATCATTGTTTTGCAGTACCAGTTGTAAAGCAGACCTGGGAAAGAGAAGCTGCCCTTATTGAATACTACAGTGATTATGCAGACATCTCCATTCCTACAATAGATTTAGGCATACCTAACACTGACAGAGGTGAGCAGTTTTGCACAAATGACTGACTGAAGAAGTGAAGTTTTATGGATGATACGTGTCTTTCATGTCAAAGATGTCATTTAGAAATTCTGGTTTTCTCCAGCACATATGTGCAGCCTAAACCAAAGAATGCTCTTCACACAGGAAATGGATGGAGAGTACATTCAGAGTCCCCCAGTGCAGATAACATATTCTTTTAAGCAGAAACCTAAATACTGAGATTATGAAAGCATGGTATGCTGATATAGTCCAAGAACAAAAAAAAGGTTTTATTACTTGGGGTAAGAGTAATAACTCTACAGTTATTTATGATTTTTCAGTAGGATCATTAACAGTGAAGAAGACATAAATTTATTTCAAAGGACCTCAGGCAGTGCTAAGTAGTTACTAAGCATAAACTGCTTGCCATATGGTATTCAGATATTATATCCATGTGCTTTGCAGGTCTTGAGTTAAGCACAAAAACTGAATGTTAAGATTGAAACATCTTTCTATAGCAAATAACAGGCATTTAAATCAATTTACTTTGTGTTTGAATATAAAAAAGGCTATGGATCTGATTACTTTCTTGAGTTTATTAATTTTTTTTCTTCCATTTGATATATTGTTCTTAGGCTGATATTTTATATCTGTTACCTTCTGAATCACAGGTGTCCAGGCAGTGGCCTTTTAGCCTTATTTGGCCCCCTAGGTCAGTTGTTCTGACCTCTGGGTTATTTCTGCCCCTTTGTTTTGTTTGTTAGAGGCAGAGGGAGCATAGGCAGGGATTCCTGAGTGCACAGGTGGAAGAGTTTCCAGAGGGCAGCAAGCCTGCTGAGCACATGTGGATCAGTGCTAGAAGCCATGCCCAGTAGTTCCAGTCGTGCCAGGAAGCTTCCACAGTTTTTTATAGAGTATAATATAGAAATCTTGGGTTTTACCTTGGAAATGTTCAGATATCAGCCTACATTAAATTCACAGTCTCACAAAATCACCAGACTTCCTTCATGTCTTCAGCACAGAATGGCTGCATTTTCTCAAAGACTATTTTAACTGAAAGTGGCTTCAAATATAATATTGTTATTTTGAGTGATTGTTTACTAAATGTAATGTTGATAGCAGTAATTACTTTAGATGATCAACTGTGATGAATAAAGACTGACTGGAATGAGGTTTGTCCAAGATCTAAAAAAGACTCAAAAGAAGTCTGAAAATTCTTGTTTCTCAGGCCCTGCTTATTCTGAACAAGTGTGTTCCACTTCTGCACTCCTAGCAAAGGGTGTCTTACCTCCTGAACTTCCTTGTAATCTTGTGATAAATGTTCAGACCTTTCCTTGGAGGCAGTGATCAGGACCTGAGTTGCCAGTGAGGAGTACAGTAGATTAAAATAGATTTAAGTATTTCTGTAAAAGCAGTGGATCTGCCTGATGCATCTTGAAATGCTATGACAGTGTCTTGGAGTATTTTGCAGAACATTTGTTTCTATCATAGTCTCCTCATTTTTACAGCTCTTTAAATTTAGAGTCACAGTTAGTCCAGTATTGTTCAACAGCTTGAAGATAGCTGGAATAAAGCTTGGTTTTAATTTAATTCCTGTTTTATTTAAGTGTATATTCCGTTAATTTATCTTCTTTTTAGGTCACTGTGGGAAAACTTTTGCCGTTTTGGAAAGGTTTTTGAATCATACTTCTCCCAGAACCCCTTGGTTAGTTGTAGTGGATGATGACACACTGATAAGGTATATATTGCATTACTTCAGCAGCTACCACTGTTTGTGGCAATAAGAGCTTTAGCAATATTCACCTATCCTTTATTTAAGAGATACAGCTATTTTATTAGTCATACGGCTTTACATTACTTGAATTTAAAAAAAAAAAAGTCACTTCCTATCAGTATTCTTTTGATAGATATTAAAAACAGTGTTGTAACCTGGTTAAAACTGTGCATATCAGTGTTATTGTGTGATCACATAGTCTGAATATACCACATTTTTTGATTCCTCAGTGTAGGTATGTTTGAGCTGATAGGGTTTAGTCATTTGCTAACAACTTTCCTAAGATGTGTTCCTCAGGCAAATGTGTCAGAAGAAAGGTTCCATAAGCTCAGGCCAGGTTGTCCAAGCTGCCCAGAACGGTGTTTTGGAACTTGCATTTGTTGGAAAATTAGATCCCATTCTGATAAAACTGCAACATAAGCTAAATAAGGCATAGTGAGCAATGTGCAGGATCGTGGGGTCATGAACAGTGGTTCAAGACTTTACATTAAATCACGTGACAGAAAAAGAAACAGTGAGAGGATGTAACTGTGGATAAAGCAACATTCATAAAACTAAACCTGCCTTTTCAGTTTTCAATTTGTAAATGTTCATAGATAATTTGCAAAGATCCTGTTGCTTGGAAAGTGTCATTTCATGTTTTCTCTGAGATGAGATGCAGTTTTGCTGACAAGCTGCCTACTTAAAAAAATACTTCAAGCTAATTTGTTCATCATTTGACCAAATTGCACAGTCATATCTCATAGTAAATGATCCAGCATGAAGTTCTCTTTAGCAGTTTGCATCTCTGGGGGAGTTTTTGTTGGGTAGAATTCCTGAATTTTTCCTGTCATCTTTGTACTATTTAATAGAATGCTGTTGAGGGTAGCAATGTCTGTTCCAAAAAGAATGTTTACAAGATTTTTTTAAATTTCTTTTCATATTATAGTATATTCAGGCTCCGAAAATTGCTCAGCTGCTATGACCCAAATGAACCAGTATTCCTTGGAGAGCGTTATGGCTACGGCTTGGGAACAGGAGGATACAGTTATATCACTGGTGGAGGAGGGTAATTTATTTTAGTTCCTCCTGGCATCTACATTAGTTCCTGTTTTGAGTGCAAATGTTTTAAATTACGACACAAATCAATTTTAACAGAAACAGTGATGTTTTCCCCAAATTCGTGCAATTTTCCTCACACCTTCTGTGTAGTGACCCATGCTGGTCTCAAGTCCCCAACTCTTCTCCCTTACATTTGAGTAAGATTGAGGAGAACATCCCTTTTGAGTCCAGGCCAAATTTAGAAGGAATCAGCCCTAGTAAAAATGGGGGGTAGCTAAATTATTGTTGGAATAACAATAATGGGTATAATTGGTGTAATTAGTTTTCAGTATAAAAAGTAATTATCTTTCAGAAAATGCTTCTTGCACTATTTGTCAGTTCTGACCCCTTAAATTTTGGATTTCAAATGTGTTGTATCAGAGGGCTACATTCAGTCTTGCAGTTTTAAATAATTTAGCAATATTTATTAATATTTGGTGTCTTTAGAAGTTTTTATACATTTCATGTGCTTTTTCCTTATTCAGGATGGTTTTCAGCAGAGCAGCTGTTCAGAAGCTACTTGCTAGCAAGTGCCGGTGCTACAGCATGGATGCACCCGATGATATGGTCCTTGGGATGTGTTTCAGTGGCTTAGGAATCCCTATAACACACAGTCCACTCTTTCATCAGGTCTGAGAGCTATCTTTGAGTATTAAAAATGTATTTCACTTTTTAAGTGTACACATAAAACAGTCATGAATATTCAAATTCCATCCATATGTAATAACACTGAGATGCTGCTGCTGCTGCTTTACCTTAATTCTCAGCAGAACAAGACTGATAAAATAAGAACATTGTCTTAGCATGGATTACCACAATGCCTTTGCTAGTTTATGTGATATTTTAGCTAACCTATAACTACATTTTATTAGAAATGCAGTCAGAGGTGAAGATTTTGAAAAAGAAATTGAATTAGGAGCCACATGCTTAGAATAGTTGTCATATGTTCTCTAAGGGAGGAAACCAACAACACAATACTTTTTTATGCAGGTAATGGAGAACTGAGTGTAAAATTTTTCAATAAATCTGCCTGCTCTACTTACCTGATTTTTCTGTTGATTCAGTATTTACTATTCTGAAATACCTCATTAGTGAAGATATAAAAAATTATTGCTTTTATGGTGGATTCTGAAGAATGGGATAAGTACAAGTTGCTCTATGCTAGCACATGGGAAAGAGAGCTGACAAAACATAATTTTCATGTGAGTTTGGGAAAAAAGGGCTGGAGTAGAATTGAATCTTATGTCTATCTTCCACAGTATTTAACAAGCTAACTGTAGTGTCACAGTGGAAAGCATTGAGGCCTATACAGATTTTCTTCCTTGTAAGCCAAGTAAACCAAATCCTTCCATGGTATGAACAAGAGAAGCACTAGAGATTTTTTTTCCCAAACAGTGCACAGCTTTTTTAAAAGTCAACATTTAAATCAGTGTAGCATTTGATATTTTTCAGGTGTCGATCTAGTTGAAAAACTGGGAAGACCTGCATATCTGAATATGAGCTGAGAATAAGATAATAAGCTACTTGAGAATTAGTAAATCACTCTGTAGTTCAAAGCAGCTGTCAGTGGAGGTGGGGAGTTTCTTATTTAAATTATCAGCTTTTCCTGTGTTAAGATTGCATTTCTGATTACATTTACTATTTAGCGAAATGGGAAGACTCAGAACATACTATTTAATATTTTAATTCCTTGTCCATATAAAAAAATTATATCTGTTTACTCTCCTGTTTTGTTTATCATTGCTTACTCTGTTCAATATAGAAAGAAAACAAGTCATGCATGTTATAAATTCAACAGTTACTGAATAATTTTTCTTGCACAGCTGTTAAAAAAATCCAAAACAACAAACCAGCCTAATTAAAGGAGAGTCAGAACAGAACTCATTCTCCAAAATTGTAAGAATGATTCTAATTGAAAAAAGGACCTCCTTGTAATCCTTAATAGTGTGCATTTGATACTGAATCACTTTGAAAGTGAAACCCTAGCAGTTTGATTTTCCACACAGAAAATTGCACTTGACTTCTAATTCATCTTTACTGTTGCTTGTAACAAATTCTAATTTGACATCCCTTGTACAAAAATTAACCTGTGGGGGAAAACCACTGAATAAAAATTGAACATTCTTAAACTACTAAATCCACTATTTTGCAAAAGAAAATGTAAAACTGAGAAAACCAATTTTGGATTTTCTGTCAACTAGAAAAGAACTTTCCAAGGACTTGACTGAAATATTATGATGTGTGATATTCCTTGAAGTATGTGAATCTAAAATTGTACAGAAGCAAAGATATCTTCATTCTTGGAGTGTCTATGATATGTTTGCTCAGCCTTACTGGTTTCCTGCTGCCTGCTTGCTGAGGTAGATACATACTCCATAACCTGTTCCAGAGGTTTTTGACTCTTAAAGAGAACAGGAACCTTCCCATGTTGAGTAGCAGCCTGAATTGTGATCTTAAATAAAAAATCTGGGCTAAAGCAATATTTTGGATTTTCTAGAACACCAAATACAAATGTTAGCCAAAAAAAAAAAATTACAGTTATTAGAGTAGGTATCATTATTTTAGAATTATAGAAACACCATAATTTTGTCTATAGCTTAATAAAAAGCTGATTCATTTTCAAACAGCAAAAATCTTTGGTCTCAGATGTGTAAAAACTGCCTCTATCCAAAATAAATTCTTCAGCTTCTTGAAGCCTAAATGTTCTTCAAAGTGTTTTTCAAAAGTTGTGAGGGATACAGATTCCCTCTTGCTTTCTCCAGTGGAATTTTTAAAAATAAGCACTCTGTGTTTTAAATATCAGAATTAAAAAACCCAAACCACCAACAACACATACTCAGATTTCATAATGTCAAATTCTGTTGCTCAATTTAATGACTGTGATGTATACAGAACTGTGTGAAGAATTCATAAATACCACCATAAGTAGGTGAAGTGTGCAGTATTGAATCAGTTACCAGCTTAGGCATCAAATTAATTATTTGTTATCCAAATAATTCTATTTTCTTCTTGATTGGTTGGTTTTTTCCCCCCCTACATGTAAAACACAAATGTTTGCCTTCCATGCATTTTTCTTACAAAAACTCTAATGGCAAAACGGAGTTGTTTTGCCAGGGACCACTACAGGTGGGAATGTTTTATGTGATGATGCACTCAGTGTCATTGAACTGCCAGAGAAAATGAAATACATGTGGAGCATCAGGACAGCAGCTGCATCTTGTAGCTGTGTTGTAATTCTGTCTGGTTTGATATAGCCTGATAAAGAATAACAACACAGTTTTCTAGTACCACAATGTATCCCATGTTTGGAAGCTTTACCTGTCATAAGCTCTACGTATTTTGGCTGCTTATGGCTTTATTAGAATCCTACAATCACAGTGGCAGTGCTGACAACTCTCATTAGAAGAGGAAGAGAATGAAGTTTAAAACAATTTTGTCATTATTGAGTAAAAACTGCATGTTTAAAAATATTTCATACCAGCTACACTGTTTATCACTTGACTTCTGAGATGGTGGCTATTTCATCCTAAAAATAGGACAGATTAAGTATCAGTGTACTTTATTCCTAGTATGATGACTGCAGTGTGAGTTGAAGATTTAATCTCATGCTTTGTCAATTGATTTAATAGAATGATGGAAAAACCTCTTTGTCACCATCTTGTGTATTTTGTCACAGGGGCCATTGAGCTGTGATATCTTTTAAGAATTATTACTGATCAGTAATACTGGTGCTTTTGCTTTATTCTTCCATCTTAGGCAAGGCCAATGGACTACCCAAAAGACTACCTTTCTCACCAAATTCCAGTATCATTTCACAAGCATTGGAATATTGATCCAGTGAAGGTGTATTTCACATGGCTGGCACCAAACACAGAAGAGTCAAGCAATGGAAAAAAAGTTGGATATAACAGAGAGGATTTATAAGCAGTAGAAGAATGTGTTAATTGATATTTTATCGCTGTGAGACAGTCACTACTGTGATTTTTGTTTGTTTTAACATTGTTCATTTGTTCATGACATTGGAAGACAGTGTTTTGTTCCTGTTGGTTGCATCCCTTCAGAGCAATGGAAGAAGGCACTTAAATTACTTTGGCATTCTTTTCCTCCACTTGCTTTCTTTATAGAATGATTTTGGGCATTGTATACCAATGAACTTGACTCACATTTGAGAGTCTTGTACAATTTCACCTGTGTTCTGCTTTGGACTTGGTTCAGACAGCACCGGTTTACATTCTGTTCCTTTGCGCTCTCAAAAGCTGAATTTATGTATTTGGGACCCTAATACTGAATAAGAGTTGAACATCTATTAAACATCATCTCTTGCTGTCTTACAGAAAACTGTTCTCTAAAAGGTTCTGGAAGAGTTTCTTGATAAATCATAGAGGACACTTGACTTTTTTTCTGTGACCAGGAGCTAGGTTGTGTGAAGGTTGTGCTCCTTATGCTCATTTCTGATAGAAATAATCTCCTTTGCTGGAGCAGCTGGACCAGGCATGAAACCACTGTTGTACCTTTTAAGTTTATTGGCATTTGTGTGGAATGTCATGTACAAAATGGAAGAAAAGGTTAAGGACAGGGATCTCTTAGGTGGCCACGGGAGGTCACTGTGGCTCTTTTAGAAACCGAAGTCATCGTGCATCAATTTGGCAAACATAAAAGTGACTCTGAAGGATTTTTGCAGAACTAACATTTCAGTATTTCTGAAATGCACGCATCGGTATTTCTGATGTGTGCCTTTCAATAGCATATGAATGCCAGCTTTAAAAATTTTGTAGTATCCCTAATTTATATCATCAAGATAAGTAATTTTATGCATACAACATGTAAAGTATGATTCATATTTAAAACATACTTGATTTTTTTTTTAGTAATTCAGTTTTGTAAAAATGTTTGTACAAAAACTGTCTTTAGTACGTTCTAAACTAATTTTTTTATTGTAAAACTGCTTCTTTTGAAATGACAGTATATGGCACTTGTATGCTGTTATTTAACTTGGCTTGCTATATTGTAACCAAATACAGGGTCTTAAAGCCATAATGCTGAAGTGGTTAGTGTTTTGGTTCCTTTTAGTAGGTTAAAAGTTTATTCCACTCCAAAGAAAAGCAATACTTGCTCTAGAGTCGAAGTAGGGGAGCCGCTGATTCCTGTCTTGGTAATCCCTGAACTTGTATAAACATTTGTTTGTGAATGTAGCTTGTGGGTTTCTAAACATTGAATAGCAAGCACATATTCATAATGCATTCAAATTCCAATTAAGAAAGAGCAATCCATGTTATGTCTTTTTTTCTTCCCACTACCAGTGCCTTAAGCAGTAGACATTTTACTGATACCAGGACTGTGTTCTCTGATACCGTTGGTGAATTGTTAATTATGTTTACTGTTTAGAACTGTGAAAGCTGAAAGCTGAATAAAAGCATTCTTTAACCTTTTGTGCCTTCTTGCTCTTTGTAAACCAAGTACAGGATTCTTTAAGCACCAGTGAAATAAGTTCATCACCTTAATTGTAATTACTGTCAGTTTTATTAAAAGGCAGCATAATCTTTGGAGTTGTTTATGTTCTGTCCTGACCTCCACATTAGGTCAGTTTTCAGCCTCTAGTTTTGTGCAAATGGAAAATGCTGTTTCAGTCAACACCTTGTGATTGGGAGCCTTGAGGTTGTCACAAAACATATTTTACTGTCAAATTCTCCAAATGTCTTGCAACTCAGTCCAGTCAGGTCCAACTTCCAACTGCTGATATTTAATCTCTCCTTGGGCCCTGTGGAAGCAGACTAGATCAACAAAAGATGATGAGATTTGAGTCCAAGCTGTGTTGTACCTCTAGACTGCTTATTTAGATGTGGGAAGTCATTGACTCATTGATTGATTGCTTACTTGACTTTTATTTCTGGTTTGACAAATGTAGTAGTAGCTGTCCTGAAGTCCATCTTTTCCCTTGCTGTTAGCTCTTGGTTTTACTGCAAGGTTTCTGGAGGTATTTGTAAGTATCAGACTTCTGATTTTAGTCTCCATAGTTTTGAAGGCAACAAAGCCATAATTTGCTCAAGTATTTTTCCCCCAAAACTCTGACTTTTGAGACACTGCAGCAGCATGACACAAATGACCTTTTATTCCACCACCTAAATAAGATTTTTTCAAGCAAAGGATCGCAAAGAGTTTATATAAACAAGAAATAAAGCCTTCTGTGTGATCTTGAGTTTTAGAACATTTAGGATGACTGTTACTAGCTGAAACCTAAGGACAAAACTGTGTGTTAATGAGCCTGAACAGTACTAATGTTTCTAATGAAAATCAAGTGGATTATAAAGGGTGTAATGTTAAAGAAAATTAATAGAAGAGGCATTCACAACTCACCTGGTAACAGGCAGATTTAAATAGGTCTGCAAAGTTGATTGATTGGTTGAAGTTTCCTTTTCTGGGACATTGCAAGGTTGTGGCATGAAAAAAGAAAATCTGGGAATCATTACTGACTGTTTTAAATGTTTATAGCATTAAATTTTTCCACGCATTAAGGTCTTTCTTTCACAAAATTATTTTGATAATTTGTTTGGTTGGTTCATCTGCCAGGAGCCAAAAAAACCCCTTGTGCCTTCAATAGAGCAGATGTGTAAACGAAGAGTGATGAAGTATTTGAGGCCCAGATTTGATCATGAGCAAGAAGGAGGGCTGTGCATCTGCTTTGACTTCCCTACATCTGCATCTGGCCCAGGGATGGAGAGACCCAAAAGGATCTGACCTTTTTCTCTTCCTCTGCAATTTGGAAAATGGGCAGGAGTCCTGAGGCAGCTTGCAAGCTGGGTAACTTTGTGTTTGTGTTTGTGCAGAACACTTTGCCCTGACACCAGCTCTGATGGCTGCTCACTGGAGGGAGGAGTCCAAATTACCTTTTTTCCAATTCTTTAATTTCTCATGGATTTTATTATCAGGGCTGGAGCTAGAATGTCTCATTGGAGACTTGTCTAGTGTCATGGAGGCCTGAGACACCATTCAATGAGATTCCTGGAAGGTGAGAGCAGCACTGTGCAAGACTGCCATAATTACGTACTGTGAGCACCTCCAAAGCCAACAGTGCCAGTGCATTTCCAAGAAACATGGAGAAGTAGTAAGAGATTTGCTTTTTGCAACACTGTAAAGCTCTGAATGCTTTTGTGTGTTGGGCACCATGATAATAAATGTATTTGAGTTTGCTTCAATGCCTTTGCTTCTTCTTCTTCTTGTTGATATGAAACTAAAGGGAAAATTTAGAATTCTGAGCAAAATGCTCCCTGAGGGTGTCACCTCTGAGGTCCCAGCTCACATCAGCATGGTGGCTTCACCCTCTGTACTAACCCTGTACACAGGTCTGCTGTGTCAGAACAGAACAAATTCACCTCCCCAGTCACACTGAGGGGTTTTTCTTTAATTAATTGTTTCATTCAGCAAAGAAACAGATTTAATATTGATTTGTAGGCGACTAATTTATCTGTTTCAGTTTGTGACACACATTGTGCATGTTTAAAGAATAGCTTCTTTATTACACAGTCTCATAGTGGTAGCCATTGTGTAACTGCTTGATTTAAATTCTGTCCTGAGATCAAAAGTCCTCATGCTCTTCAGATCTCAGCCTGTTGCTTACAGGAGGAGACCTGTGGGACTAGAGGAAGTAGAGAAAGGTGAACAATGTGTTTTTATCTACCTGCTTTTGCAGATTCCCTTGACTTGTTTATTTGTGCCCTTGTCAGCCAGGAAGCAGAAGTACCTCCACTGAAATCAGTTAAGGAAATTTCTTCTGCTAGGACCTTGCATTTGCATGGCAAGAATGAAGCAGCTTTGGTGGAGTGTGTGTGCACTGGTTAGTTCTGAACACAAGGGGAAAAGACACAGTAGAAATAATTTATTTAAAGATGAGAAGGTAAGTAGGCATTATCCAAATGCATACAGAGGCCTAAAGGACTCACTGTCAAAGGAAGGAAGAACTGGTTTGGAAAACAGGCTATGGAGAGGAAACTACATCAATGGAGTTTAATGAAACATTCTTTATGGAAAATCTATAGGCATGCTCCTTTTATAAGCTAAAATAACAATGCTAAGCTATTCCTGTGAGAAATAAAATTTTAAAGCAATGCTTTTGTAAGTCTGAAGGCTTAAGAACCTGACTGTTAAACAGAACAACTCCAAAAAAGTTGAAAGCACTAGGCTGTTAATATTTTACAGACTCAACTTACAAAAAAAAAACCCAGTGTGAGCAGATTGTTAATTAATAAGAAGCCATTAAAGAAAATTATCTACTGGGAAGATTATTGTGCATCATCAACTGATTTGTGCCCACTTCTCATTTATGTATTTCTAGCTGGGACATCCTCCAGACAGTTGATAATGTACCCCATCAGGGTCCTTATAGCAGGCGCTGACGTGTTGCCCTCGTACTACAGGCACTGCACCCCATCTTCACAGGGGTGCTGTGTGACATGTGTGGCACCTGCTCCCCATAAGCCTGGGAGAATGGCAAGAAATACAGCTCACATTCCTCAGGAAGGAGGGAAACTGTAGGAGTGAAGACCTGGGAATTCTTCAGTTGTCTTAAGGAGAGCTCTCACTGGTTCTCCTTCAAAGTAGCCATTCCCTGGCTAGCAAGGCAGCAGAAATGATTGGGGTGTAACCCTCAGTAAAGACAAATGTGCAGTAATAGCCTGGAGCAGGTCAAGCTTGTTTGTATCTCCAGAGGCGTTGGTAGGTCTAAGGACAGTCAGTCACAAGTGCTGATGGGTGATGTTAGCTGATTCACCAGCCTTTTTTTCCAGAGATTTCTTAAGACTTCTCATGTTGCTAAGATTCTGTTTGCAAGCTCCTTGAGGGAGCCCTTCACACAGAGCAAAGTGCTCCAGGTGCAGTGCTTTGATGCAGCCTGTGCTGTGGCTCATGGCCTCATTCTGCCCAGTCACAAAGCTCTGCTGAAAAGTTCTCAGTATATTTCTCGTCCTGACAAACCAGGTTATTAATTGGTTGTTCCTCTTTCTGTTGCTGTTTTTTTCAGGCTAGAATTTTCCTGTTGATGGATTTTTTGTTAACTAAAACATCTGATCCTACAAATGCAAGTTCTGGAATGACTTTACACCTAATAAACAGTGAAATACATTTTTAACAAAATAAAATGTGGATAATCATCTGTAGTTACCAGGTTATTATATTCGTGTGAGTGTGAGAAACTCTGTCAAGTGCCATTTGAATGTCTGAAAAAGATACAGTTTTCTTTCATAAGAGCTGGCTTACCTCTACTGTGGTTTGTCCCTTGTTCAATTAAGTGATATGATTAACATGTAAACAATCCTTGCCTCAAAAGCTCATATTTGTCCTGCCACCATTGTCCCAGCCCTGCTCTTGGGCACTTGGTGCTTGAAAGCTGAAGCTCCAAGCAGGGAAGTGTCGTCCTTGTCTACAATTTTCTCTTGTGCTCTGTCCATCTGCAAAATCTGTTTGACCCTGGACCTGTGAACTGAGCCATACCATTGTTCCTGGCTTGAGAAGAGGAAGATGGAGCCCAGCTCTGGCTAGGCTGAAATCCTGCTCTAGGTGAGTATTTAATTGACTCTCATCAGCATTAATCACAGTTGGCCCCTGAGAGGACTGGTGCCAGTGCTGTACCTGCTTCTTCTGGGTGAGCAGATCCCTCAGGCAGTGCCTCTCAGAGCTGTTTCTCAACAGGAACAGCACATTTTCTACAGAGAAACTCAGAACAGCAAAGCAGCCCAGGCTCCTCTGGAGGTCACCTGGTCCAGCCCCCCTGCTCAAGCAGGAACACGTCCAGCTGACAGCTCAGGACATGCCCAGGTGGCTTTTGAGTACCACCAAGGATGCACCAAGGATGCCCACCACTTCTCTCAGCAACCTGTGACAGCGTTTGATCATCCTCACAGCACAGAAGGATTTCCTTATGTTCAGTTGAAATTCCCTGCATTTCAGTTTGTTCCCACTGCCTCTTGTCCTGTCATCGGGCTCCGCTTGGAAGACTTCAGCTCAATCTAATCTACACCTTCCCATCAGGTACTTGCTGATAAGATCCTACCTGAGCCTCTGCCTCTGAGAAGTCTCTGAAGCTGCCTAAGTGGGGTACAGAATCAATTTGGTTTTGTTTATCTGACAGTTTCTCTTTACCATGGCAAGGTGACTCCAGGCACTTCCCACCAGAGCCTGTTTACAGGTTTTTAATGACTGTCACAGTGCCAGGCGTTTGCAGCATGGTGAGAAGCTGCTGGGAATAATTAGCACCGAGGGGAAAATGTCAAAGAGATTCAAATGTAACATTTATACAAAATGCTGCTGCTTTTTAAAATTCCGATCAGCAGCAGCACAAAACCTCTGTGATTCCCTGTACCCTGAGGTTCATGCCACCCACACAGCTATGCAAACCAAGTTCCCCACTCAGAGTCCCATTTCTCTTCCCTGCAGGAGTGGTGCCAGAAGTGCTGGGAGCTGCAGAGACCCGTGAGCTCCTCAGTGCCCTGGCGCCCTGCACGTGGCACCTTTCTGCCAGCCGTGTTATCCATGGATCATGGCCCTGTAGGAAGCTGCCCAATCTGTCTGCATCACTTGCATCACTGCTCAGCCCTTCTCTCCTGTTGCCTCCCTGCCCTGCCTGGTTTTGCCTCCAGCCACCCTGTCAGTGTGCCAAGCTTTCCCATTCTGCACATCAACCCCCCCAGTACCAGCCATGAGTTATGTGACGTGTTCCTCCTGCTGCCCTCATCCCACTAAAAATCAAAGGGCAGTTACTGAAACCTGCAGGTTTTGAATCGTTTGCATGTGAAGGAGAGTTGGTTTTCCATTAACCCTTATCCCCCTTGCAGGGTTCATCACCAGTATCCAGCATAAGGTGTTATTGCATCCTCCCTGAGGATTGTACTGCTTCAGCTGAAGGCACTGGGGAAGAGGTTTCCTCCAAAACTCACTTGCTCTGTGCCTTCCCTGATACTCCTATGTGGAAGTGCCCTCATCTTGCCAGCACAAATGTGACCTGCTCTTAAAACTGCATGCTTTGCTGTGTTGGTATTTTGGGGGTCAGATTGAGGCTTCTCCTGCCAGAGCTCCTCTCCCAGTGCAAAGAATGGAGGAAAAATTGTTTGCTGATGAGGCCGAGTGGAGGGTTTAAAACATTTGAGGGATTGGTGCTGGCATCTATTTCCCTAAATGTTCACATGGAATTGCTTCCATGGTGAGAAAAGAAATTCATGCATTTCTCCAGGGATGCCCCAGTAGGACTGAAGTGCCAGTGTATATCTTCAAAGCAGGTTTATATCTTCAGGAGCAGACATTTAGCTCCACAGCAGCCCCACCACAGAGTGCAGAGCAATATAACTACTTTTAGTCATCTCCTGGGGGTCTGACCTATGGGTGGTAACTTGGAAATATAAGGTGTTTAAATTGGTAAGATACAAATACTGTTTTCTGTAATATCCCCAGGCCTATAAAATGTTTTCTTTCCCCCATTTAGTCCTCCTGACTATTGAAAAAACAGTTATTATTGCAGATTTCCAGATAGTCATGATATATTCTTCTCCCGCCCAGAAATACAAAAAATTTTTAAAAATCAGCAGCAATCTCTTTGGATTGTATCCCTAAAGAGAATGTATAGGTATGTGTTCTACAATTTATATGTACATTTATAGCACCTTTTTCAAAGACCCATGATTCTGTTAAACCTCAGTGTTAATATTTCCAAGAAGTGGTGGAACTGCAGTCACCACCATTAAAATCCTGTGTTTACTTTTCATTATCCCTGGGCTGGGAAATAATGGTACAATACAGGTAATGATTTTTACTGTCCTCTGTGCTTTTCTCAGGTGCTCCTCATGCCTTGGTTGGCCAAGTCCTTTCTGAAGTGCCCTTTTCACCTGTGCTGAGAGGGAGCTGGAGTGCCCATCTCTTAAGTTTCAAGCAAAAACACTCCATGCTCCCTGGAGCCACTGGATTTCTGGACAGGTTGCTGTTGCAGACATTTCATTTTAGGCAGAGTATGTACACACCCAGAGGAGCAGCCCACAGATCTCAGGTGTTGCCCTGTGGTGGCTGAGCTGCTGGGGGATCTTTTGAGATAAAGAAAAGTAAGGGGTCCCTATTCAGGTGACAAGGCTGCAGTTACCTATCTTTGTACTGAGAAATGTTTAGTACAGTTGTATTTGTATCATTGTGGATGCAGAGCACCTCTCTGCAGTCGAGGGTAATTTATCACCTCCCAGTAATTGTGAGCCAGAACTAAAAAAATACCTGTAGTGTATGCTAGTGTATTTTACTTCTCAGGCACTGTGAGGAATGTAGCAAGGCTTTCTTAATTCTGAATTTTTAGAATTTACTTTAAAATGCAGTCTTTCTAATTTATCTCATGCAATGACTATTGTACAGATGGAAATATCCCACATTAGACAAATAACAAATCATTTTGAGTTGACCAAATCATCCCTTTCAGGGTGAAATTAATTATTCAAAAATACACATCCAAATGTTACATAAGAGCTCCCTTCCTTCTGAAATTACCAAGTATAATTAAAAATGTATAAAGGAGGAGACAAGTAGCTTCAAATATCTTTGGGAACTTTTAATTATTTTCAAAATATGTTCAAAGCCAGTATAAGACTTCCATATTTAGCACTCATGCCTCTGACATCTGTGTGCCACCTCTCTGCCCAGGCAGCACCAGTCCACAGCTCATTTAAAACCCTGGTCTGATGACAAACAAAACCAGGGCAAAGCCTTACATTTAAATCAATAGCTAGAAGAGATTATTAAATAAAAAATTATGAGAGTTTGTTTTTCCTAGCAGCAGGAAGCAGGAATTTTCAACAATAAGCTACTGAATAACAAACATCATCTTTGCTGGGCAAGTGTTTCAATTTTATTTATGAATGAGGGAGATTTTAAAAAGGAGATTTACTCACAGGTTGAAAAACATAACAATCTTTACTTTCTCTAGTTATTTCTCAGGGGTTGTGGATCAGCCCTGTCAGACAGGCAAAGGGAAATGCTCTGTTAAAGCAACAGAGGCAGATTAACCTGGTGGGGCTTCTTCCCAGGCATGCTGCAAAGCTCCACACATTCCATCAGTCCTGCAGGGATAATTACAAGTCTGTCAGCACCTCCTGAAACACTTTAAGCTTTCACACCACTCAGCCTCAGAACCAGTATTGCTTAACAAATCCCAAGGCCTGTAAGACTCTTAAAAAACTTCATGCAGTCTTAAATTTTACGTACCTGTTGTTTACTATTTCTTCCTTTCTTTTGCTCTGTTTTCTCCCTCTGATCCCCAGCTTGTTTGGGTTTTTTTTATCTTTTGGCCAATGAACCACTCAAGCAGATTTGGTAGGGAAGCTGAGGGCACTCTAGTCACCCACCCCAGCCCAACTAGTCTGGCATGCCCTTGACGTGGACACAACCATCTTGTTTAAACCAAGGCTACCTGTGAAGTAGAAAATGCCCTGAGCACCTCTGGTTTCTTTTCCTGCTTGCCATTTTTGCCAGTCTATGCCCTCACATACATTTTGTTCCCACAGAGAAGACAGGTGTGCCATTGTGTGACAGAGTCAATGCAGAGCAGTGTCTCGGGTCTATCATGTGTCAGTGCTCCCTGCAGGTCCTGCTGTAGGGAACACTCTGAAAAAACAAAATGTGGTGTTTTCCAGCTTGCCAGTGCTCAGCCACCTTGGGCCCTTGGCAGCACCTTTGCAGATCTGCCTCCTGAATTTTGAATAACCCATCCCATACCTGAGGTCAGGTTCCTATATGTACATGCTGAATGCAGTTAGGAGATTTTGGCCAAGTGTTACCATGAAGAAAGAATTATCAGCTCATGGTGAGCACACTCAAAGCTGAAGAGCTTTACAGGAGGAGGCAGAACTCAGTGCTGTACAAACCCAGAAAAAGGGGGAGTTTTGCAGGCTTTTAAAGACCAATACACAGTTGCTATTTTGTCTTGAATTAATTCCTCTGCACCCATTACCTTTGAGCACTGCAGTGGTATAATTTCCCTTCAGAACTGGAAGAAAAATTCTCCCTGGCCAGTGTGATTTCTCTCAACATATTTTTCCCAGGAAATTAGGCTGTTTTTCTTTCTGCTGTGACTGAGTGCTCAGTGCCCTGAGTGCCTGTCTTCATTCACAAGTGCCAAAAGGACTCTACAGCCCCCTGGTCATTCTGCTCAGGCTTGAGCCTGCATCAGCCTGGCTTATCCTGGTGCCACAGCTGCAGCTTTGGGTACTCAAAGGCGCATGAAATTCCTGTCTTCAGCTGCCTTGTCCCTAAGGATATCACTGTATTTGGCTATAGGCTTTAAGGCTGAAAGGACCTAGTTACTGTCTGGTCCAATGCGCTGCAGAGGGAGAGCCCTATGCCCGGCTGGAGGCTTGGCTGCACAGTTTGGGGAGGGGTGAGGTGGGTAAGGTGGGACCTTGCTGGAAGGAGACATGGCAGAGTCCTTGGGAATGGCACACGTGGACCTTGTGGGGCTGTGTGGTCATGGAAAGCAGGAAACTGAATGGATTTCTGCATTAGGGGTAGGAGGAGCTCGAACATTTGCAGTGAAAAGGAAAGGAGACCCAGGCAAATCGTGTGAGACCAGCTTCTCTCTTGATATATAACCCTCTTAAGGGCTAGCTAGGAAAAAAAAAAAAAGCAATAGCTGTGGGACCAATTTGCTCAATTTTTAAAAAGTAAAACCAGTTCTCTTCGTGTCTTGGAGTGCATGGCTTTCCTTGACATTTATAAACCAAAATTTATAGATAAATATGGATCTTTAAATCATGCTTGAATATTATAAAAATTTTACATAAGCTCAAGTATTCAAGGATTGATGTACAACTGACTTAGTTGCATTTCATCATGAAATCCCTTTTTTGTGATGATTTCATTTTGACTCTCGGCAAAATTTCATTCAAAACCAGAGCCTGGTATTGGTTTATCATTGGTCAAGGTTTCTCAGTGTGGTCACCCATAAAAAATTCTTCTTCTCTCCACTTTCAGATTTCCAGGCAGTGTCTATATCCTTCTTGTTTTGGCTCATCCCATAAAATGCCTTCTCAGCTGATTTCCAAGGTCTGTAGCAAATTTTCCTGCATGTGCCTATTGCTCAGGGGTATTTGATCTCCTTCTTCCAGAGCACTGCTCCATGCTGCACTCCTGGCAAAGGTGATGAAAATCCACAAAGATTGAGAAGATGTGAATCACATAAATTTGGGGTGTTTTGCAAAACCCTGCATGACCTCAGGCAAGTTACTTTGTGTCTGGTGAGACAGGATAGCTGTAGATGTCAATTGGTACTACAGTTTCATATCTATAAATCCATGGAAAGTCCTGGATTGCTGTACCTTTGAAAGCAAAGGACAGACACTTAAATCTAGACACGTAAAACCAAATAACCTTCAGTGAAATGTGGGTCTGTGTTTTATTTTACCTTATTTTTCTGGGCACTGGGATAATGTGTAGCTTCAGAAAACTCTAAATTTGGTTGAATTAAATTTTATTTCTATATGATAGAGGAGTCCTCAGGACTTGTTTGGTACACCTATACATTTGTCTACATACACATGAACTGGGCAATTGCACAACTCCTGCAAAAATAACTTGTTGATGACCCTTTTTGTATTAAACCCCCAGAGAGACACTTTCTATCACAAACTCCTTTTGGGTGACAAGTGTGTTTTAAATACTGCTCTCTATATCAGCTCTGACAGCCCTTCTTAGCTAGTAAATTTGTGCTTTGGGAATCGAGACAAACAGAATGTACAGAAATAAAAACCTCTGTGATATAAACTGTGTCAGTCACCAAGTCCCAAAGCCTAATGTATTGTAACCCACTAAGGGTAATTCTGGCTATATCTGGCAGCTGGAAAGGACTAGATTAAAACATTTTACAAGGCTAAGGAAAGTCAAATTTACACACAAATTCAAAGCTGAGGTGAATTGTTTGCCTTCAAAGCCAAGGAGAAAAGGCAGATGAATGGGAGCTGCGTGCTCAGCAGTGTGTGAGGCAGCACTGCCCGTGCTCTTGTCTCACCCCATTCCTGTGAGGCTGTGTGCCATGGCCAACACCCTGACTGCCTCACAGCCCATGGCAGACTGAAATCAGGCTCACAGGATCATTTCCCTTGAGGAGGCGCTGGGGAGGGATCCACCACAGATGTAACAAGCTCAAATCCATCCCTGGGGCTCAGATTTGGGCTCAAAGGGAAAGGTACTGTCTGTCCAGTTCATCTCTTATGGGCCATGCAAGCTAAGCTTCTGCCTAAATGGACATTTCTGTGAATGCTGTATTTGTGAGCCACCTTCTGCCCTCACTGGGATAATGGGAATGGGCACAGGGTCAGAACCCCTGGAGGAAGCCCTCTTGAGACCTCCTTTGTGCCCATGGGTGTCTTTGCCAGTGGATTAGTGAAAACCTTGGAATTATTTTGAAACAAGCCTTTTATCAAGTAGCAGAGAGCAGTGTACCTATGGCCTGGTAGCTTTGGAGTTCTTTTCTTTTTCTCTGAATGCTGTTCAAGCTCAGTGTTATGCAGTTCCTCTTGTTTATGCTTTATAGGAGGAAAGTGAATCTCACAACAGTTCCTCAGGTTTCTTGGAAGTTTCAAGAAAAGCAAGGGATTTTTGGTAATTTTCACTGAAAAATTTTGCCCAGCTCTACAGGTTAAATGCTTCTTCTTTGAGGCCCTTCTGGAAACTAAGTGTTGCATTAGCAGCTCACAACTCCCAATCATTTCTGTCCCTTTGTCTTGTCCTGAGGGGGAAGATGATGTTTCATCAAAGGAAGCAACACAGTTGCTGTTCTTATATAAATATAAAATTAGTAATTTGAAAATAGGCATACATTTACTTATTTTCTGAAAAATTTTTCCTACCTTATTATGAAGATTTCGAAAAACTAATTTTCTTATTATACTTTTTAAAAATCAGAATTAAAGTTGACCAGTGAACTTTGATTAGAAAGGCATTTTAAAGAAAAATAATTATTAGGAAACCCCCAGTGTTTTCCTGGGGAATATATTTTTTCCCCCACAGATCTGAAGTGAGTCACAATGTTCTATGAACTGCCATGTATCTTATGGACTTTGCAGCATTCAGGGAGTCCTGACTTCTTTTCCTTTTTTTTTCCTCTCATGGGACAGGGTTTATAGAAAATGGTTTGTCCCATTGAGTGTGTTTGGAGGTCACAGCACCCTGAATTTGTTCCATCCTTTTGTTCACAAAGATCAATAAGATAATCATCAACTCTGAGCTGAAGATTATCAAATGAACTTAGCAACATGATCAATTAGTTGTGCCAAAACCAGGTGCTCTGATTCTGCAAATGCTGAAGTGGTTCATTCTGATATTGCTTAAAATTATACATCCCAGTTTTGCTCTGGAATGGGATCAGAATCATGGGTTTAAGGGCAGCATTTGCTGCAGTCTGGATCTTCTGGACTCAGCTCAGTTTGGTTTGGCAGAGCAGCCCATGGAGGAGAGTGTCCATGCAGCATCCTCTCTCACCTTTGCAGTGCAGGCTGGAGTGAATCCAAACCTCTAAAGGTCACTGAGCTTTGCTCAGTGCTCAGTTATAGAAGAACATGCAACTTCTGTGGTTTCACAGTGAGAAGTGATGCCTTGTGTCCATCAGGGTGATAAATGCTTGTGCCTGGGGCACTGGAACTGTACTTCAGCTTGTACGTGGTCATGCAAGAAACAGTCTCTCTCAAGACCCCTAGAGGGATCAGCCCTTCTCCTGCTCACTGGAGTGATGGCTCTTTCTCCAGCTTCCCTCCAAAAATGCACCAGAAGTGGCGGCTGCTTTTCAGTGAGCAATTCCCCAAACAGCAGTGCCTTGGGCATGGAGAGCTGATTGGAGTTTTGCTTTTCTAAAACAGCACACAAAGAGCTCCCCTTTGGAGCTTTCATCAGGTTCATGTCAGTGGTACTTCTAGAGCTTTGCCTAATGCTTTTTTCCCAATCTTCTGCCTCTTGGTGGTGTGTGTCTGCTGTGTATTTTGCTCTGATATGCTGCTGAGAGCCACTCAGCTTGCTGCCTCTGCATTATCATTATATCTGCTGTGGGAAACCCTGTGACTGAATGAATCAATATCACATATGGCCTGATTCTAGGGAGGTAGAATTCATTATACAAGCCACCACTGATAGTGTGCTTTTCCATTGTTTGGCCAAATCTGTCCAAAATTGTCACTGTCCATTGTCTGGGACTCAGTCCATGTGGTGAGAGTTTTCTCAAGCACTCAGAAAAAATTGTTGATCCAAATATGCACCAGTCTGTCTCTCAGTGAAAAAAAATCCTGATCCAAACAGAGGAAAGTAAGGGGGGAAACTGAGTTTCAAACTGCAAAATAGTAAAACCATGGGATGATGTCAGTCCCATTAGGCTAACAGGGTCTTAGGGTTACATGCACAGAGACTTCTGTGAAGATGTGGTGCTTAGGGTTTGTGGCTCTGTTGTTCTTTGCACACAGTCATTACTGCAGCAGCTGTCTCTAAATAATGCATATCTCTTTGCATGCTTTATGGGCTTCTTTTGAAGACGTGGATCTCTCTTAAAGCAGTTAATAGAAGTATGCACAAGAGAATTTGACTCTGTTACCCTCGGAAGAAAATCAAAGAAAAGACTCCAAAGCTCTCCAAGATCTGCAAAGCTGGTGTTTATTTCCTCAAGGCAAAGTGAGCCCAGCCAGGAAACACCAGGCAGAGGCAGTCCTGATGAAGCAGGTATGCTGCCCCTCATCCAAATCTGAGCAATGTTGAACCCTCTTCTCAGCCTGCTTATATCCCCTCTGTCCTGGTACCAGCACCAGTGGCACACGTGGGTTCTCATCAGGGACCAGATGGGTAGAAATCTTTGAAAAAATCTCTGCTCAGAAACATCACCTAAAATGGGATTGTTTTATTTTGTAGATTTCATCTTACCATAATATTATCCATTGTCCTATCCATTGATTCCTTTATCACCTTCACATGATAAGGGAATCAATGGATAGGACTCGCTAGATTCTAGCTTACTTGCTGTAGAATGTTTCATATCAACTAATGTTAATTAATTAATGTTCTTTGGTTTGATTCCTGGAGTAATCCTTGGCACATGCATACAAGAATTGATTACTCTAAGTGGAGATGATGCCAGTCTTGTTTCTGCCTCAAGGCTCAGCAAAGCTTGAGGGCAGCCCACGCCAGACCTACCCTATTCCTGGTGCCTCAGGAAGGATCCCATGGGGCAGGAGGTGGCTTTCAGGGCACAGATCAGACTCAGGGGGCAGGCAGGATGGTAAAAGTGTGTCTTTAGTCCCAGTTGCTCCTGAGGCACAGAGCAGTTTTGTCTGATGCCCTGGGCATACAGACAGCAGCAGCAGCCCTGGGAAGCCCTGTCCCTCCCAAGCCATCAGCAAAGCAGATGGATCTGACAGGGAAGGGTTTCAAGGAGGAAGAGAAACCTTCAGGGGAGCAGAGACTCATGTGCAAGGTGGGCACTGACTGCTGTGTGCACCCTCCCTTGGGAAGTGCAGGAGGGACCAGGGTCTCTTGCCACGTATGAGGCCTCCAAAGGGTGCAGAACTGCCCAACTCTGGGCTGGTGCTTGCTGTGCATGCAGGGCACACCAAACCCAGGACAAGCTGTACTCCTGGATGGAGGTGTTCAGTACAAAGGCCTCATTTGAGAGGAGGGAGATCACCATCACACAGTCCCAAAAAAACTGAAAGCTGGTTGGAAAGAACCCTACCTGGAGTTCATCCATCAACCTTTGGATGCTTTGGCATCCAACTGCTGCACCTCTCTGCCTGTGTGTGCTGTGCCCCTTTGCCAGAGGAGCAGTAAAATATGTGCAGAAAAATTACTTGTGAGAGCCCTGCAAGAGTTCAGGTGCAGGAATTTCATTAGTGAGAAGCTGTAGTGTTACCCAAAAAATCCTCACTAAGGGCTATAAATCAACTCAAGCAACTTCCACATCCAGGGAACTGAATGGCTGTAAACTCAAGTGCAACAAGCAGGCTCCTCTCCCCTGGTGTGGAGGGCAGACATCCCACCCACAGGATGAGTGGGAGGAAAAAGAAACTAGGAGAGCAACTGAATCAAAACCTTTTCTTCCATAACTAGGCAGCAAAATGAGAAAATGAGTTTTCTGAATCATGGTAAAGTATTATTCCTGGAAGTGCAGGGTCTTCTTAACATGTAAAGCAGGAATAGCCTCTAGAATTTGTTTTTTTCTTTCAGAGAAGTCTAAAATTAGCTGCTAAATTATTCTCCTCTCTGCTGGCTAAAAAAAAAAAAAAAAACAAGAAACAAACCATCCAGAGATTATTCACATTTGACTTAATTTGAATAAATGTGCTATCACTGACATGATTGCTAATTATCCTTGTGCTCAGTTACTCAAATTAGCATCCTATGAATTGATTAAAATGGATAAGCCGTGTCAGGGAAAATATGTTTATTTGCCTAAACCTGCAGTCTTACACAGATAGAAGAATATAGCAGGGCTTCAGCCTCTGACAAGGTGAGACCACGCTGCTGTTTCACACTATTTAGCACTTTTCCTACCTTGGGCTGAAGGGAACAAGGCTGGCTGCCCTCCCTTCTCAGCAGATAGAAAAGGGACTGATGGTACCCTTTTCATTGGACCTGTCTGGAAAAAATGAGATGGACACACTCAGCTGCTCCAGCCCTGTGTTCTTCACTTTTTTGGTCATGTCTTAATCCCATCATTACATTTCTTTGTGAAACTACATCACAGAGAAAGAAAGGAAGTTGAGTGATACAGAAAGGAACATCAGGACAAGAGCCCTGGATGTGTTTTCCCTTTGTCTGAGGAATGTGGCAGAGTTTCCTCAGCAAGAAGAAATACAGAAATGTGCTGAGACAAGTCAGGAGAAGAAAAAGAGGGAGAAATAATGAGTGGAAAATTTACACTGGGGCTAGGTTAATATAAGAGATGAAGACACAGATGGAGGTAATGTAAAAATGAAGCAGAACCTGCTTGTTGTCAGGTGGAAGTGACTAGTGACTTGGAGAAGTGGCAGAGACAGGGAGCCAGGAGTGGAGACAGAGTAATTTTGGAGTCCCTAGAAATGCTGTAGCCCATCACACAATCCAGCATCTCTGTTTCCAATGTGCCTGATTTACTTGGTGGGATCATTTAGCTGTGGGACACCATTTGTTGTTTTTCTTTTTTTTCCTCCCATCCTAAATGTATGAGATCACTTATTGCAGAGCTCTTTCCAACAGGCATGAGACCCACAGGGCTTTGACCATAGGAATACAGTCTCACAGGAGATTTATTCAAAGGTAAGTGAAATCATGAGTCACTGCTTGAAAGCAAGAATTTAAACATAAGAAAGGAAAAGACTTCATATTTCTTGCCAGAAAGAGCAGGACAATGAACATGTTAAATCTTGCAAACTCCAGGGGTCCCATGGCAAAGCCATTACTTGCAGCTTTCAAGATGTTAGTGGAGCTGCAAATGGATGTTGAGCACCTCTGAAGACCATACCTTTAACAATATCGGATCAAAAATGTTCCTACAAGTCTATTAAATTGGTTCTTCATTGGTGTTCTCTTTAGTTTTTATTTAACCCACCAGAAGTGAGAACTTGGCCTGGGGCTCTTCAACTAGAGTTCAGATAAAGAATAATGTTTGATGTGAAGTAGGACTGAAATTAGCTCACCTTCACAGAGTATCTTGGCTATGTACTAATCAAAAGAATTAACACTTGCTCCTAATTGGCCAAAGGGGAAATGTCACTGAACATGTAATGAAGAGCATATCCTTTCAAGTAATCTCAGTAAAAACACTTCCAGCAACTATGTTATAAAGGCATGGTGCCAGGTAAAACAGACTCAAGAGTCGTAAAAGGCATCCTATAGATCCAAGTCTTAAAAATCATAAGTTACATCCTTTTTTGCACAACTTTCCATCCCCTGCATTTGGCTCTCTTTTGCCAAAATTGCTGTAAAGAATTATTTTATTTCAGAAAATTAATATATGAGCAATATTCTAAAATGATTTGATTATGTTCACCAACTATTTCTGGCTTTGCATAAATAAGTGATTATATCCAACCTCTAACCATCTTTCCCTCCCTCCACTTTCACCTTTTCCCTTTTAAAATCATAAATTGTCCTTTGCAATATTTCCTGGTATAGATCTCAAAATATATCCCAGGCATACAAATGTACTTTCCCCCAGAGCCCTTCTACACCCCAACACATTCCATTAGTGAGAGGAGAAGCTGACTCATGCTCTGATGATTGATGCATCTCCTGTATCATGCAGGCAGGAAACTTGATGTGCAGCATTACTAAGAGAATGTTTGCAATCTGATTACTCCATTTTTTGGCTAATCCAGCTAAATTTGCTGATCCTGTTGAAGTGCATAAAGTCCTTTGCCTGAGTTACCTTTAACACAAGTCTGAGTTATTCTTTGTTTTATTGTGAGCACAATAATGTCATTTAAGCCCCAGACTGACATATTCCAATGTCAAAGGTGACTCCCCATTTCTACATATAAATCTAAACATACATAAACCAGGGCTCAGCTCTTAAGAATTACTTCAGGCCCCCAAACAAAATCCCTGCCATTTGCCTTTTGTAATTAATGTCCATTACTCTTCTTAATTAAGAGATTCAATTAAATTAATTCTATTAACGGTACTGTGTTTGTTACTCAATGTCATAAATAAAATACACTTTCAGGGAATTACATCAGTGCTTTTTTCCATTAGCTTCTTTTGCTCTCTAGAAAGCATCTATTCCTCAGTTGGTCTGAATCTGCCACTTTTCCCCCATTCTTGTCTGCTCTGGTGCTACCATTGTAACCACCCCAGGGGAGCCATGGAAGACCTTGGGGGCGATGCACAGAATCACCACCCTTCTCTCCAGGCCCTCAGCATCTGTACTTCCAATTTAATCCTTGCCTTTCATGCTTTGCTGCTCTTGGCTGGGTTTGTCAGACACAAACAGGCTCAGCACAATTCCCTTCCCTCCACCCCATTAACAGGCTTGTGGCAAAGGTTTGGCTCATACAGGATTTCACTGATGGTAAAAGCTGTTCTGCATCTCTCCTCAGGAAACAAACCTTTTCTCTCAAGGCAAAGCCACTGAGCACTCATGAAAACCAACCCTTTCAGTACTATATGTCACAGCTTTAATTGAATCTCTCTCATTTCAGCAGGGTCTTTCAACAGCTTTGTGGACTCAGTGAGCTGATGAAAACTTGAGCTGGAAAAAGAGATTAGTGTGGCTACTGGCCAGGACAACTCTCCTGCATGATATGTGCCACATCACTTGTTGTATTACAATCACTGTGTCAAGACAGGATTGATCCAAACAACAACATCCTGCTTGTACAAGTGTGGCTATTGTGTAAAAAAGCCACATGACTACATTTAAGCACAAGGTTGTGTTTGCATCTGGTGAAATTCTGAGCCCTGGAGCAAATCCCAGCTTAAATGAGCAAGGTAAAGCTAATGCTACATCTATATTAGCTCAGTAGGTGAAACTGCAAAAATCAAACCAGTTTTCAGATACACATTCTCTAAACCATGAAGGGACAGGAAGAGCCACTTCAAAACCTAACACGGGGTCTCTGTGCTTGAAATATTCTTAGCCTTCCAATTCTACCCAATGGTCTCCTGAAGAAAAGTTATTCCTACCTACAAAAATTTGATTCCCTTATGTTCCTGGGAAGTGAGGTCTACAGCAGCATTGCAGATTCATTTGTGCTTCATCCTACCATCCTTTGGTCTTTGGAGCCATCTGTCTGGAGCAGGAGGGACATGACTCCAAGAAATGGCACCATCTTCCCCAACCTGGAGCAGATTCCTCCTCAGGAATGTGGGTCAGTGAGCTGTCCCTTAAACACGCTTCACAGCAGCATTGAAAGGTTATGGATATAAATAAGGTTGAAACAAAAACCACTGACATTTATTCATTTCCCCAAACAGAGAGCACTTTCTGAAATTAAATACACTCATTAGTGCAGTTGTGAACCAGACACCTAGAAATTTTTACAAGGGCATGCAGTGACAAGAAGCAGGGGTGGCTTTAAACTGAAAGAGAAAAGGTTTAGATTAGATGTTGGGAAGAAATTCCTTACTGTGAGTGTGGTGAAGTCTTGGTTCAGGTTGCCCAGAGAAGTTGTGGATGTCCCATCCCAGTAAGTGCTCAAGGCCAGGTTGGGTGGGACTTTGAGCAGCCTGGTGTAATGGAAGGTGTCCCTGTCCATGGCCAGGGCATGGGAAGCAGATGATCTGTAAGGTTCTTTCCAACCCAAAGTGTTCTATGATTCTATCAGTAACACTAGTGAAGCTGAAAGAGTCTGCTCTACAGAGTGGCTGCTTTGGCTCCTGAGTGCCCAGGTGGGACAGGGCACCCCTTTCTATTTGTGACAGTCCAGGATTTCCCATAAAACTTACCTCACTACAGAGCAACCCATAAACTTCTTCTTTCTTTTGCATGAGCAAACCCCCCTCATTTTATTTAAATCTCCACTGAAGGACCTGATTTAACTCAATTTTTAATGTTTTTTACACATAAAAAACATTTTTTGTGTTTTATGCTCATACTTTCTGAATTCCAAAGAGCACTTCTTGATCTTTGCAGGCTCAGTTCATATTCTGTTCTCTTTGAGGTGAGTATTCACCTCATTGTGTAGCATTTACCTACGGTCAAGAGCTGCAGCTCTGATCTTACAAGCATTTATCACCTCCTTGAGATCCAGGTTCCAATATTATTTGTATTTTTGACCTGAACAAATGTTGAATTCTGTCCACATTCAAGACCTTGATCCCTCTGCATGCATGGCTGATCTGAGGGGGTCCTTTCATTTCTCAGTACATTGCCTGCTGAGTCTTGAAGAATGAGAGGCATTTACACTGTCAGGTTACTGAATTTTGAACATGAAAAAGCTCAGCATTCAGTCTGCCTCTGAATGAGTGAGTAGCAAAGGAAGAAGGTAGGAAAGAACTGGGGTTACAGGAGTCATTCTTTGTCTCTTTTCTGCTTGATTTCTTTTCTGCTATTTCACCTGGAGCAGAATTTAGCAATAGAGGGGAGTGAGGGAATGTCAGGAGTATATCTATGTTGATCAAGCAGATCATCAAAACTTCATTACACAATAGTTCCCCTGGGTAACAGAGTAGACACGATTGACTAGGGCTCCCAGGACAGCTGGAAACTCAGTGACTCAGGAGATCTATAGTTGAGGCTGCTATAGGGGAAGTTGTCCAGGACTTTATGAATGAGCTGAACAAGTTTCTCATCCTCCATCCACAGAAAGGTGGGATGAGGGGCACTGCTCGTCTTGAAAGAGTGGTTTCCCCACTGCCTTCAGTGCTGTTAGTCTCCTGCCATCCCCTTGGTCTGCTGGTTGCCTCCCTCAGAGTTCCTGGGAGATTTAACCCTCTTTGAAGGCTGGCAGCCACTTCTGTTGGAACAGCTGCTCCAAGGAACCTCATTAGGAGCACAGCTTCCATGACCATGTCTGTCATTACTTTCTGCCGTAGTTAAGTGCATTTTCCAGGTGCTTGCTGAAAATAAGGCTCTGGTCTTCCTTTCAGGCACCACTCTCAGCAGTTTAGTGCTCAGCTCAGCTCTTCTCTGCCTTCTCTCAGCTGCTTCAGAGAAGAGCCCAATCTTGACTTTTTCTCAGGTTGAAACTGGGTGTGCACCCGTGGTGCTATCCTGCAGTGCTCTTGCTCAGACCTTGACAAATTTGTTTTGCCATTTTCATAGCCACCAAGAATGTTGATGTTAAAAACAATTTCTAAGCATGCCATTTCAACAATGCCAAGTCTTTCTGAATATCTGCCTACTAGGTAATTTTTGTCTTTTACATCCCATGTCTTCAAACATCTTTGGGATTTACCTTTAGAGACAGTGTAGCATTGTGGAAGTAAACACTCAGTTCCAGAGCTCAAGCTCTGTTCATATGTGCATAAAAGGAGAAACTGTCACATTCAAATAACTCAGACCTCGTGAGAATGTGGAGAAATTCCTGCAAAACCCATGCTGATTTTAACATTTTCTGAACTACAGACTGAGTTTTCTAGTGCAGAATACACTAGTAATCCCAGAAAGTAATAAAATAAACTATGCAGAACAATTTTCTTTGCAGAAGGCCATGTCAGGATGTGATGTCAAATGCCCCTAAAATAAGACATGCAGTATCAATTTTCCTCCTGAGCTGGGAACTGCCTGCTCCTGGAGGGGAGAGGAAGGACTGTGCAGGGGGACTTCTTGCTGGAGACTGATTAAACAGTTGCTAAACGGCTGAATTGAGAAAAACTACCCCAAACCATCCTTGGCAGAAAGAAAAAAAAGAAAAAAAGAACATTTTCGGCATGTACGAAGATACCTAAATATACAAAATGTTGCTGTAAAATTTGGTAAGTAAAGGCATTTCAATGTCAAAGTACTCTGTATTTATCAGAAAAACATGGGTAGCCCCCTGCTACAATTGTGCAAATGAAAACTTTAATTTTTCTTGTTTTGTGCTTCCTGATGCCGAATAAATCTTGAAAATCAGCCATTTACAGTGATTCAAAAGCTGGGGGAGAACACTGCAATTGGAACCCCATATACACAGAAGACTTGGTGAAGAAGCACTAGAAAGAAACACAGATTAGAGGTCTTTTTTTTTTGAGAGAACATTTTCTTACTATTTGTCTAGCTGCAGTTGCTAGAGATGTTCTTTATTACATGAACATGCCTAAAAATCTGCTAGAAACATTAGACAGCTGTCACAGTGTTCAGATTTGGGATGTGAGAGTGTAGCATGGGTTTTTCATCTGAGTGAAATGGTTGAATAACATTCTGCAGTAGTACAGCATGTAAATAATTCAGCTGCTCAGAGGGCTTTATAAATAAAAATAGAAATTATTTAACACCACTTTTTAAATTGTAATTAGACCAGCTAGCCACTCCTAAAGTTCTATATTTTTTCCTTGTATCTCTCTTTTTTCATCAATGATAAATGCAGGATTTTTCCTTCAGGTGTTAGTGTGTTTGGTTCTATCATTGATAAAACCAAACTCTTTTGTTAATTTTTAATTGAATGAGCAGAATATGTCCTTCTGTCTTTGTTGCTGCAGCTTCCTCCAGCATTCACTGTATGATAACAGAGGAAGAAAAATAGCTCTGTGTCAGAAATGCAGATCATGAGTATTTACCAATGTTACCAGATAGTTTAAGTTCTAATTTTCTTTGCTTAAATGTTTAGACTCTTAGAGAGTGGGCACTATATTTAGATAAAATACTGCTTCCCTTCTATTTTTGTGGGGTGCCAGCCTAAAGCTACCCCTCTGATTTACTAAGTTGTTAAACACCAGCTGGTGTTAAAAATCATGTTCACACAGCTCTGCCAGAAGTGGTTCAAATGGCTGTTGTCACCTGGAAGCATTTTCCTCCAGAGCTGAAAACATTAAATTTGTGTGAGCACTCCAGGCTGCTTCACTGCAAAGTAACCATAAATTAACTTAAATCACCCTCAGTGCCAGAGGTCAGGGAGCATTGGCATAAGGTGAGAACTGCCAAAAGGCAAGATAAATTACAGCCTGCAATTACCTTACAATTTTTTAAGTTACATTGAATAGAAAGTGCTTTTTGAGCCATAGCAATTAAAAGAGGAAAACAAAAGATATAGGGTCACCAGTATGGGGAGAGAGGGGCAGCTTGAAAACATTCCAGGCATGGTCCCTGCCTAAATGCTTAAGTTTGTTTTTTTAGTGGAATACATCTGGAGTATGATGATAAAGGCAGGGTGAATGGCCCGAAGAAAGCTATGGAAAGAGAAATCTGAGGACAGACTAAAAATCAGCTTCATGAGGAAGGGCATAAATCCAGTTTGTGCAAACAACTGGCTTCAGAAATGGTGGATGTGATCGCAAGAATCCCAAGTAAATTTCTTGTGCTGGGAGAGGTGATTGAGAAAGTGAGCCAGGCAATCGAAAATGCAGCTTAATATTCCTGTAAAAGTGGCACTGGACATTATTTATTAGCACACAGCCAGTCTGCATTGCCCTGCTGCACTGAAGGTGACCCAGCTGTGTGTCCCTGCCTTTGCACAGGCTCAGCAAAAGGCTGCCAGGGGCACAGGGTATCCTGAGTCCATGTTCTCCTTGTGGGCATCCTGCTGTTGTCTCAAAGGATGCACTGGCATGAAATGATAGGCCAGGAGCAGACGGCAGCTGTGGTGCCACAGAGCAGATTGAATTTGCCGCTAGGAGAAAACGCAATGAGGATGAAATGAGGATAGCTGCCAAATCTACTGACTAGACTGAGCGCAGGAAAACACCCCAAAAAATCTCCTTTATGTGGTTAATACTGTCCCACTAGATAAGCTTTTACAGTTCCATTGCAAAAATGTCAAATATCAATTTATTTTTAGGAGGCACTCACCGAGGTACCTCATGTATTTCCTGAGAGGCTGAGGTTCTGCAGCATGACCTCTTGGGGCTTTCATGGACCAGTCTTGTGTTTTCAGTTCATGACCATACATCATAAACCAGAGAGACCAACATTGCCCTGGCAATGCCTTGTATAACCTTATATAACTGACAATATTATTGGAAAATAATACACTGACGCCTTGGAAAATAAGAATAACAGTATTTGACCATAAGGTATTAGTTAGCAGGGCAAGATGCAGAGCACACAAACCACTCCTGATCTCCTTTCTCTTTCTTTGTTCTGCTCAGTTTTTCATGCACAGCAAGCATGCCTGCAGCCCAGCCTCAGCTGTCATGGGACCTTCTGTGCTATTTGTAGGAGTAACTATTGATTTTAGGATCATAGAAGATTGATCACTGCTGAGTCTGTGTGTGGGACTGAGGCAACAAAATCTAATTTAGGGATGTTCCAGGCAACCTGTGATGGGATCCCTTAGTTATTAGTGAAATGCAGTATTTTGTTTCCATTTTTCAGGTAATCACTTTTATCTATCACAAAGTTGGTTTTCGTTTATCCCACTCTCAGAGGAGAGTTGTGTTTACTCTCTTATGCTGACTGATAAACATGTGCATATATATATAAATATATACATACACACACATTACATATATGTATGTATACATGTGTATTTATATATACACATATTGCTTTTTTCCATTAACTCAAAGCAATTTAAAAATGTGCTTTGTAGTTAGAACAAGAGATTGAAAAAATTCCAAGAGCAGTTTTCCTATAAAATTTCCTTTTTTACATAAAGTGGCTTTACTCTTTTTCAACATGCATTTCAATGACATTTTAAAAGTCAGAATGTACCATTTTGAATTTTTTTAAATGACAAAGTATTAAATTTTGACCTCATTATTGATTTAGATGTTACATTCAAATATAAATTTCAAAATTCTTTTTTCCCACACTGTTTACAACTTTTTAATGCAAACCTTATACTTACAGAATAATCCACATGTCCAAAATTAGGAAAATAATCAAGAAACACTGACTCATAGAACAGTTTAGGTTGGAAAAGACCTCTAAGATCATCAAGTCCAAACATGAACCCAGCATTGCCAAGTCCACCACTAAACCATGTCCCCAGTGCCACATCTACACATCTTTTTAATACCTCCAGAGGTGATGACTCCACCACTTCCCTGGGCAACCTGTCCCAATGCCTGCCCACCCCTTCAGTGAAGAAACCTTTTCTAAAATCCAGTATAAACCTCCCCTGGCACCACATGAAAGCATTTCTGCTGAAGCAATATAAAGTAAACAGAACAAAAAGTTGGAACATAGTATTTTGAAAGCCTTTATTTGTTTCAAATTACAGTGAGAATTTTTTGTGTGCCATTAGTGTTAATTTATCTGTATATAATATGTAATATCTTTATATAGTATTTTAAGTACATTGTGATTAATTTACCATGAGTGTAAGATATTATTTTGCTCCAAATTTCTGAAAGTGGCAGGCTTCTTGTTAAAACAAGTGCTAAGTCAAAGTAAGAATATATTTTAATTATCTCCATGGAAATATAGAAATTTCATCTTGGCAACCAGAGGTGGAAGAAAATCTGATAGAACAACCAAGAAGAAAACTTCATTTTTATGTACAAGTGGATACCTGATTTATTGTTTGTTCTAGTAAGCCTGTGCAAGATGATGGAGTCTGAAAAACTCTGTCTTTATTGGCTGTGCTACAGGAGAATGTCTTTGCCCTTGGTCACAGTAGCTTTGCCCTTGGTGACAGTAGCTTCAAGTATTATAAAATCAATATGAATGCATATTGTACAAAGTACAGCTGATGAGCAGGTATAATCCAATTGATTTTATTCTGTTTTTCATCATGAATTTTGTGCAAGACATTTTTGCATCAGAAATTTAGGCAATTCAGCCAGTGGATTGAATATCAACCTTAAACATTCATTCATGCACAAAGCCTTTAGGACCAGAATATTGAAAAGATCTCCTGAACATAAAAGCCTAAGACACAATGGGCATGTCTTGCAGCCTAACTACACATATTTCTGAAGAGAAGAAAATTTCATGAGCAGCTCAGGAAACTGTTTTCACAAAGAAGTTCTTCTTAGGGGATCATGGGTAGAATTGGCTAAAGATAGCTACCTTTCTAATGCATTTCCTTTGAGTTAGAAAGTCTCACTCTATACTAGAAAAAGGAGTTGGTGTCAACCAAGATGAATAATATAAATCTTTGATCCCAGGCTCAAATTACACCAGTAAAATCACAGTGAGCTTGTAGTGTTAGTGTCATGACAGTGAACCCTATTTTTGTTTCAATAATGTATTAATTTGGGATATTCCTTGCAAGGCAAGAAATTTTGTTTAAAATGAAAGTAGTTGGCTGTATCCACTGTTCAGCTTACTGCTTTTCAAAATTCTCTAGCCAAATGGATTGTTATTTCTGGAGGCAGATGTTGGAGGAAACCACGGGAGCCTTCAGAACATAATAGGGATTACTGGCTGGCAGAAAGCCTTCAAGCTATGAGATTCTTCCACTGAAGAATTTTTAGATTAGCATCTCCAAACATTTTGTCAAAATCTTGCAATAAATACATCTGAGAAACAGAGGATATGAAGGGTAGAGCCAGGGAAAAACAATATTCTTCTTTAAAAAGCACTGGTTTAAAATTAATAGATCTAAAAGATTATCCATTGAATCTTGGAAGGTTCTCCATTCCATTTTCAGGTCTCTTCCTGGGAATGTCACATAACACATTTTTTAATAATGGACTGAATTATTGCAGCATGTTATTTAAGGGCCATACACCCTGCTTCCAGTTACACCAGCCATTGCAGATGAAAGAATAATTTTGCCAGTGGTACACTGTAATGAGGATAGGAGATCTGGAGATGGTGGGGGAAATGTCTGTCTTCTCAGAATTTTTATTATGGAATAAGAAGATCTCCTTTGAAGAGCCTACTTCTGGGAATTGCCCCTGAGGAAGACTAAACACCAAGTGTGGGCCAAGCAGTGTACAGAAAACTCACGAAGAAGCCAGTGTTCTTGTCCTTAAAATGACTTGTTTTACCCATTCCTGAATTTAGAGGTGTCTAGGAATGATCTATATGGTGAAGGGAATGGTTGTTTACTCATTCTCACAATCAGATTGCTCTGATATGTGAGTTATCTTGGATAGAAAGTGATAAGCACAGGCACTAATCAAAACCACCCAGAGTTGCAGGAAGCCTGATGGAAGCAGGAATTACTGCTACTGCCACCTGTTGTTTCCATTCCTTCAAACTGGGCATGTGTAGAAACAGCTGTCCAATTGAGATTTAAGCACCTATGGCAAATCTAAAACTGAGTGCAGTAAATAAAATAGCTTATTCTGTTTATTATTGACGTTGCCAGCTGGAAAATTTGCTATAATCATTTGGAATGGCTACAAATTGGTTTCAAAGTTGTGGAGTGGAGTGGAAGGTAACTGAAGTGCTGGCTTGGCTGGAGGAAAAAGTGAGTAGCACATCTGGGTCAGTCCATGCTAGAGTCACCTGTGCATGGTGGACTGGCTGCCATGGGCAGATCCAGCTTAGCTTTAGCTTTGGTGGAAACAACTGGGAATGGGTATTTTCTCATACCTGTAGCTCTACAGTGTATTTCCCCACTGTAATAAGCCTGACCACCATTTTTATGGTAAAGTGCCTTAATTGATATTTCCACCTTCACTGTGAATTTGCAAAGTTTAGAGCCACTTTCCCTGATGCACAATATGTCTTTGGGTGCACGTCTATGTGCAGACCTGTATTTAAAGTGCACAGTTTATCTCCCCTTTCCCCAGCATGATTTAGGCTTTCAGGGACTTTGTGAAGAATGAATACCCGGTGGGGGCAGAGTCTTGACAGCAACAAGAACCAGATCCACACCTTGCAAGTCCTGCTGGTCAACCAAACTTCTGGGTTGACCTTAGTTAGGTCACCAAACTAATCCTTACTCAGCCTGCCTTTTCATTTCAAGTCCTTTCTGTGGACAGTTTGAACTGATTTTCAAGTGACTCAAAAAGAGTTTTGCCATTAAGGTTTTGTATAGGTATACCTACAGAAAGTGAACATAAAATCACCATGAACTTAATAAAACCATATTTATTTAATAAAATCATTTCCTGTGGCATTCATACATTAAATATTTCTGAAGCTTGAAAGGAGATGTAATGGAAAGAAAGAGTAACATCCAGGACATTAACAGTCCCCATAAAGTGAGGTTGCAAAATCATATGCTTGGGAAAAAAAGACTATTCATATTTTATTCCTTTTCTGAAAGACTATTATATCATGTCATGATGTGATGAGGTTGTGGATCTGATTAATAATGGATTTTATCCTATTTGGTTACTGTTTGATGAACATGAATATCTGCTATCAGGAAAGCGGTGTTCGTAGCAGTAAAGTAAGCGTGTGTGTGATAACAATTAAACTTTTCTTTCATTTCCATTATCTAATTTTTATCCATCCATTTACCTATACTTTCCAACTCATTCCAATTATTCTTAAAGCTTTCACTGCTCCCTTTCATTGCTGGTAAAAGAAGCTGCCAGGAGCAGCTGTGGAAGATTCAAGCTGCCCTAAGGAGCACTGAGACCAGGAACAGTAGGATCAGTGAGGAACAACAAATAATGAGGCTTCCCTTAATACAAATTTATGTTTCCACAGTTGTTTTCCTTTCCTTCTCCCTCTGCCAAAAAAAAAAAAAAAAATCATATTATAATGCTATCAGATTACAGCAGCTCTGAAAATTGTGTGCATTGGGAGGCAAAGAAAAATGGCAGATTTTCCCTGACCTCAGAGGTCTGAATAGACCTCTGAATAGCTCTGGTAGAGCTGAAACTTGGGCCTTCCTTTGCACCCTGAGACCAACTCCACTGCCTGGATTCCACAGAGGATTTACACCTAAGAGAG